>NC_041388.1:44363797-44410980 GCF_002162155.2 Triticum dicoccoides | reverse complement strand
GTAGGATTTTTAATCACTTAGGCGAGTACTGGACTGCAGCTAAGCCTCCGAGTGGGAGGATTGCTCACCACTCGGTAGGATTTTGAATACTTAGGCGAGTATAGGACTGCAGCTAAGCCCCCGAGTGGGAGGATTGCTCACCACTCGGTAGGATTTTTAATTACTTAGGCGAGTACTGAATTGCAGCTAAGCCCTCGAGTGGGAGGCAGGCTCACCACTCGGTAGGATTTTTAATCACTTAGGCGAGTACTGAACTGCAGCTAGGCCCCCGAGTGGGAGGCAGGCTCACCACTCGGTAGGATTTTTAATCACTTAGGCGAGTACTGGAATGCAGCTAAGCCTCCGAGTGGGAGGATTGCTCACCACTCGGTAGGATTTTTAATCACTTAGGTGAGTACAGGACTGCAGCTAAGCCCCCGAGTGGGAGGCAGGCTGACCACTCGGTAAGATTTCAAATACTTAGGCGAAGCGGATTCGCATCTAAGCCTCCGAGTGAGAGGCAGGCTCCGCACTCGGTAGGATTTTTGTTTCAAAAACTTAGGCGAAACGGATTCGCAGCCAAGTCACCCACTGGGGGATTTCAGAATGTTAACAAAAAGCAACAACAATTATTCGGAAGAACTGCAAAGCTCTTGTTACTGATGAATAATCTAAAAAGGTATTTCTTATTACATCTCATCCGAATGAGTACGTAAGTATAAAAGGGGCAGAGCAGCTCCACATTCCAAGCCCGTGGCTCATCAATCTGGCGCTCGAAATTGTAAAGATGGTACGCTCCATTGTGGAGAACTCTGGTGATGATGAAGGGGCCTTCCCAAGTAGGTGCAAGCTTGTGTGGTTTCTGTTGATCCACTCGGAGAACCAAGTCTCCTTCTTGGAAGGCTCGACTCTTCACATTTCTGGCATGGAATAGACGCAAGTCTTGCTGATAAATGGTCGATCGGATCATGGCCATCTCTCGTTCCTCTTCTAGGAGGTCGACTGCGTCCTGCCGGGCTTGTTCTGCTTCATCCTCAGAGTAGAGCTCGACTCGGGGTGCATTGTGAAGAAGGTCACTCGGCAAAACTGCTTCAGCTCCATAGACCAGAAAGAATGGAGTTCATCCAGTTGACCGATTAGGAGTGGTCCTTAATCCCCAAAGAACTGATGGAAGTTCGTCCACCCATGCTCCTGCTGCGTGCTTGAGATCGCGCATCAGTCGGGGTTTCAATCCTTTGAGAATTAGACCATTCTCCCTTTCCGCTTGTCCATTCAACTGGGGATGAGCGACTGAAGCATAGTCGACTCGTGTGCCTTGAGAAGCGCAAAAAGCTCTGAACTTGTCAGAATTGAAGTTTGACCCATTATCAGTGATGATGCTATGCGGAACTCCATATCTGAATATCAACTCTTTGATGAAACTGATAGCAGTGCAGGCATCAAGATTCTTGATAGGCTTAGCTTCAATCCACTTGGTAAACTTGTCGACTGCCACTAGCACACGAGTGAAGCCGCTCCTGCCAGTTCTTAGAGGTCCAACCATATCCAATCCCCAAACAGCGAAGGGCCAGACGAGCGGAATGGTCTTCAGAGCTGATGCAGGTTTGTTTGACATATTGGAATAGAACTGACAGCCTTCACATTTGTCGACTATCTCCTTTGCCATTTCATTTGCTCTTGGCCAGTAAAATCCCGCTCGGTATGCTTTAGCCACAATGGTCCGAGAGGACGCATGGTGACCATAGGTCCCCGAGTGGATATCGTCAAGAATTACCTGACCTTCTTCTGGCGTTATACACTTCTGACTGACTCCAGTCGCGCTTTCCCTGAACAACTGTCCCTTTATCACAGTAAAGGCCTTGGATCAACGGACGATCTGTCAAGCCTCTTCTTCGTTCTCCGGGAGTTCTTTCCTTAGGATATACGCAATGTATGGCACTGTCCAATTGGGAGTGATGACCAAAACTTCCATGATCAGGTCGAGCACTGCTGGAACCTCAACTTCAGTCAGATCCGTGGCACTTTTTGGCTGCGAAGATTCTTCAGTGAAAGGATCCTCTTGAACTGATGGTGTGTGGATATGTTCCAAAAACACATTGCTGGGAATGGCCTCTCTCTTGGAACCTATTTTTGCCAGATCATCAGCTGCTTGATTTTTTAGTCGGGGTATATGATGAAGTTCTAACCTCTCAAATTTCTTTTCCAGCTTTCTCACTGCATTGTAGTAACCAGTCATTGCTGCACTTCTGACGTCCCACTCCTTCATCACTTGATTAACCACCAAATCTGAGTCGCCGTAGACCATGAGGCGACGGACGCCGAGTGAAATGGCCATTCGCAACCCATACAGAAGTGCTTCATATTCCGCTTCGTTATTGGAGGAATCAAAGTGAATTTGGAGAACATATCTGAGCTTATCTCCTCGGGGGGAAACCAACACTACCCCAGCACCGAAACCATTCAGCATCTTAGAACCATTGAAGAACATGGTTCAGTGCTCCGAGTGAACTTGAGTCGGCAGTTGCTGTTCGATCCACTCGGTGACGAAATCTGCTATTGCTTGGGACTTGATAGCTTTCTTTGCCTCAAACTTGATATCTAGGGGAAGGAGCTCAATCGCCCATTTTTGCCACTCAACCAGTTGCGTCTGTGTTGTGCAGAATCTCTGACAATGGGGCGTCACTGACGATTGTAATGGAGTGGTCAGAGAAGTAATGTGCGACCTTCTTCGTGGTCATATAAATACCATATACAAGCTTCTGATAATGAGGATATCTTTGCTTTGATGGAGTCAAAACTTCAGAAACATAATATACTAGGCGCTGAACTTTAAAGGCTTTCCCTTCTTCTTCCTGCTCGACCGTAAGTACTGTACTGACAACTTGTCCAGTGGCTGCAATGTAAAGCAGCAAAGGCTCCTTGCTGATTGGGGCAGCAAGCACCGGCTGGGTGGAAAGCAGGGCTTTTAGCTCTGCAAATGCTGCATCAGCTTCAGGGGTCCACTCGAACTTGCCTGACTTCTTCATCAGTCGGTAAAGGGGCAATGCTTTTTCACCGAGGCGAGATATGAATCGACTTAAAGCGGCCAAGCAACCAGTAAGCTTCTGGACATCGTGCACACGCACAGGACGTTTCATTCGGAGTATAGTACCAACTTTCTCTGGGTTGGCGTCGATTCCTCGTTCGGAAACGAGAAAACTGAGTAACTTTCCACCTGGAACTCCGAATGTGCACTTTGATGGATTAAGCTTGATATCATACCTTCTGAGGTTGGCAAAAGTTTCAGCAAGGTCAGTCAGCAGGTGGGAACCTTTCCGTGACTTGACCACAATATCATCCATGTACACTTTCCACATTCTGACTGATTTGAGTGAGCAAACACTTCTGAATCATCCTCATGAACGTGGCTCTGGCATTCTTCAGGCCGAATGGCATGGTAACATAACAGAAGCATCTGAATGGAGTGATGAAAGCTGTTTTGATCTCGTCGGGTCCATACAGACGGATCTGATGGTACCCGGAATAGGTGTCTAAAAAAGATAGGCGCTCACACCCCGCGGTCGAGTCGACTATCTGGTCGATGCGGGGGAGAGGAAAATGATCTTTCGGGCAGGCCCGATTGATATGTTTGAAGTCAATGCACATGCAAAGCGAGTTGTCCTTCTTGGGGACCATGACAACATTGGCGAGCTACTCGGAGTGGTAAATCTCTCGGATGAACTCAGCTGCTAAGAGTCGAGCTACCTCCTCACCAATGGCCTTTCTCTTCTAGACAGCGGACCATCGAAGATGTTCCTTGACAGGTTTTATCTTTGGGTCGACTTGTAGGCGATGCTCAGCAGCCCCCTAGGAACACCTGGCATGTCAGAAGGCTTCCATGTGAAGATGTCCCATTTCTCACGGAGGAACTAGATGAGCGCTTCTTCCTATTTGGAGTCGAGGGTTGTTGAGATATGAGTCGGAGCAGCATTGGGATCGGTCGGGTGAATATGAATCAGATTTGTTTCACCGGACGACTGGAACGCTAACTCCGTAGCGGGCTTCTTGGCTCACAACAAATCACTCGGGTCTGCAGTTTTCTGGTATTCCTGCAGCTCCTCCACTGCCATCTGAGCATCGGCGATTTTTGAGCCTTTCTGAAAACACTCTTCCGCTTTCTTCCGATTGCCGGTGACAGTGATCACACCTTTGGGGCCAGGCATCTTCAATTTGAGGTATACATAACATGGTCGAGCCATGAAACATGCATATGCTGGCCTCCCTAGAATTGCGTGATAAGCACTCTAAAAATCTACGACTTCAAACGTCAACTTTTCTTTGCGAAAATTCTTGGAGTCACCAAAAACTACATCGAGAGCAATCTGACCGAGTGACTCAGCCTTCTTTCCAGGAATGACTCCATGGAAACTCATGTTACTGGTACTGAGTCTGGACATTGGAATGCCCATCCCTTTCAACGTTTCTACATATAATATGTTCATGCCACTGCCGCCATCCATCAGAACCTTAGTCAACCGAGTGGCTTCGACAACTGGGTCAACCACTAGCGCCTGCCTCCCAGGGGTGGCTATGTGCGTCGGGTGATCAGACTGGTCAAATGTAATGGCAGTCTGAGACCATTTCAAATAGCTGGGTGTCGCTGGAGCGACCATGTTCACTTCTCGGTTGATAACTTTCAATCAACTTTTGCTTTCAACATCAGCAAAAATCATCAGGGTGGAATTGACCTGGGGGAATCCATCATCACTATCCTCTTTGTCCTCAACTTTGTCCAACTCCTTTTCCTTCTCTTTGGGCGGTTTCCCCTGGAACTGCTGAATCAAGAGCCGGCACTATCGAGTGGTATGCTTCGGGTAGATGAATTTACCTTCTTCATCTTTCTTTGTGTGAATGTGACATGGCAAATCCAACACATCATTTCTGTCTTGGTCTTTCACTTTCTTGGGGTTCCAGGGCCCCTTGGGCTTCCCCTTAAACTTTCCTTGAGTCATAGCGAAGGCTTCTCCAGGAGCAGCTGGCTTGGCTTTCCGCTTGGGCTTCCGACTGGAATTCCCTCCGCCGGTTTCGTGGGCGACTGATTTGTGCTTGCCACTCCGGAGTCTATCCTCTTCTTCGCCATTAGCATATTTGGTGGCAATTTCCATCATTCGACTCAGAGACATGTCTCCGGTTTGACCGAATTTCAGGTTCAACTCTCTGTACTTAACGCCTTCCTTGAAGGCACAAACTACCTGGTGATCAGACACGTTCTCCACCGTGTGATGCAACGTGCTCCATCTCTGAATGTAATCCCTCAAAGTTTCATTTGTCTTCTGCACACAAGATTGTAATTCTGTCAACCCTGCTGGTCGTTTGCATGTTCCTTCAAACATTCTGACAAACACTCGGGCGAGATCTTCCCAAGTGTAAATGCTGCTGGGTGCTAACTGATTCAGCCACGCTCTGGCCGAGCCCTCCAACATCAAAGGCAGGTGTTTCATGGCCACTTCATCGTTGCCGCTGCCGATCTGAACAGCCACTCGGTAGTCCTCAAGCCAAGTGTCAGGCTTGGACTCACCAGTGAACTTGCTGACTCCAGTCGCCAACCTGAAGTTGGGAGGAATCACTGCGGCCCTGATGGCCCTGCTAAAACACTCTAGACCAGATACGTGCACTCTGCTGCTGGTGGGCGCATCTCTGTCATGACCTTCTCGGTGAGCTCTGTTCCTGTCGACTAGACCTTGAACGAGAATGGATCTCACGTCAAAGCCTGGTTCCCTGGAGTTAACTGGAATTCTTCGCCCACCGCTGTGAGGGTGCCTGTCATCCCAATCGAGGCACGTATGATCCACTCCTCAGGGGAGGGGTTGGCACTCGACGACGATCATCACGATCGAGTCGGTGATCATACTGCTCACGGTTTTTGTACTGATCATGTCGGTCTCCCCGTCCCTCACGCCTTGGGGCGATCTTGGGCTGTGAGCCGACTGAACTGTGTCAACAACAGATCTGCTATGGATCCTATTTCGCGACTGAGATACAGCTGTATTTTGGTCGCCTGCTGCCCGAAGTAACGCCCTGATCTGCAACAAGCCTCCACCAGCCTCTGATTGGGAAGGCTGAATCGACTCTGCTATACGGGCCGCAGCTGCTAAATTCTGAATCGGAGTTCGATATACCTGAGGAGGTGGAAAGAGCTGTCGTCGACTGGACTCTGGGACCCGCTGTCGAGCACGCTCGTCGACTGCGCGCTGGAGGTTATCCAGTCGAGTGCGCTCGGCCAAGTTGGCCAGGCGCACCTCTTCCAAGGCCTGAGCCTCAGGAGTTTCTCCAACGATAGGAGTGTGAAGTGCATCCATGTTGCAGCGGCGAAGATCTTCCCTCTGCTGAGAGGAGAGGGGCTCGGGGCGGTACTCTTCATGGATGCGCGACGGTTCGCCTCCACCATCACCACCGTCCCCGCGGGGGAAGCCTGGGAGACTGCGAGGTCCATCGACCATCAGGACTTCCGCCGCGGGGTCACTGCTGTCGCACTCGGATGCAGTCTCTATGGAGCGAGTCGACAGATCGAACAAGCCGTAGAGATATTCGTCGGGCTCGATTGCCACGACTTGGGGGGTGGCCGACTGGCGAGCCACAGCGTGCCTCACCCACCGCTGGAGCCTCGACCGACCGGAACACTTGCGCCGGTGGGCAGCGGGGAGCGAGGACGTCACAAAGGCCGACCGATACTGAGTCGACGACTGTCGTAGGAGGACGTCGCGGACGCATGCGCGAAAGTGCGTTGCCCCGCGGACGGGAAGCGCGTCGACGTCGAGCGGATCCTCCTGAAGCCAAGCAGAGTCGTCGGTGATGAACACGAGCGCGCCGAGACGGATCTCGCGGCCCTCAGCCAAACCTCCGCTTGAAACAATGATGATGAGAATCGGAAAAATCGCAACTTCTCCAACAAGTCGCTAAGACACCTGCCCCACGGTGGGCGCCAACTGTCGTGGTTCTAAGTCTGACAGTAGTGTAGGGGGTAGGAATGGAGAGGCAAGATCCTAGCTATGGAGTAGTTTTACACACGAGTTTTACGAGTTCAGGCCCTTCTCGGAGGAAGTAATAGCCCTACGTCTCGGAGCCCAGAGGCGGTCGACTGGATTATGTGTATGAGGATTACAGGGGTGCGAACCCTTTACACTGAGGAGGGGGTGGCTTATATAGAGTGCGCCAGACCCCTCCGGCCCTCAGTTTTGTAGGGTTTAAAGTACATTAAGGTGGGCGTTACTGGTAACGCCACCAATAAAGTGCCATGATGGCCATAAAGACTACTTAAAGACCGACCGTTTGCGTGCAGAGTGACTTTAGACCTTCTGGCCGTCGGGTGATGAACTTCATGGTCAAGTGATGGGATTCATGGTCGAGTGCCTCCAAGCTCGTCGAGTGAGACACTCTATAGTCGATTGAAAAGTAATTCTTCCTTGAATGTCTTCTGGTGTTGGGGTGATGTCCTTGGGTAGGCCATTTAAGTTAGTTCTATGACCCTACCCTAGGTACATATCTTCATCAGGCGCCCCCCTCCCTAGTGCAATTCGGACCAGCCCATGGGGAGGGGTGCGGCCACCCTTTGGGGCCTTTCTCTCCTTTCCCGTATGGCCCATTAAGGCCCAATACGAATTCCCGTAACTCTCCGGTACTCCGAAAAATACCCGAATCACTCGGAACCTTTCCGATGTCCAAATATAGTCGTCCAATATATCGATCTTTACGTCTCGACCATTTTGAGACTCCTTGTTATGTCCCCGATCTCATCCGGGACTCCGAACTACCTTCGGTACATCAAATCACATAAACTCATAATATAACTGTCATCAAAACTTTAAGCGTGCGGACCCTACGGGTTCGAGAACTATGTAGACATGACTTGAGACAATCTCCATTCAATAACCAATAGCGGAACCTGGATGCTCATATTGGCTCCCACGTATTCTACGAAGATCTTTATCGGTCAAACCGCACAACAACATACGTTGTTCCCTTTCTCATCGGTATGTTAGTTGCCCGAGATTCGATCGTCGGTATCTCAATACCTAGTTTAATCTCGTTACCGGCAAGTCTCTTTACTCGTTCTGTAATACATCATCCCGCAACTAACTCATTAGTTGCAATGCTTGCATGGCTTGATCTGCATTACCGAGTGGGCCCAGAGATACCTCTCCAACAATCGGAGTGACAAATCCTAATCTCGAAATATGCCAACCCAACAAGTACCTTCAGAGACACCTGTAGAGCACCTTTATAATCACCCAGTTATGCTGTGACATTTGGTAGCACACAAAGTGTTCCTCCGGTAAACGGGAGTTGCATAATCTCATAGTCATAGGAACATGTATAAGTCATGAAGAAAGCAATAGCAACATACTAAACGATCGTGTGCTAAGCTAACGGAATGGGTCAAGTCAGACACATCATTCTCCTAATTATGTGATCCCGTTAATCAAATGACAACTCATGTCTATGGCTAGGAAACATAACCATCTTTGATCAACGAGCTAGTCAAGTAGAGGCATACTAGTGACACATTGTTTTGTCTATGTATTCACACATGTACTAAGCTTCCGGTTAATACAATTCTAGCATGAATAATAAACATTTATCATGATATAAGGAAATAAATAATAACATTTATTATTGCCTCTAGGGCATATTTCCTTCAGTCTCACACTTGCACTAGAGTCAATAATCTAGTTCACATCACCATGTGATTCAACATCGATAGTTCACATCTTTATGTTGCTAACACCCATAGTTCACATCAACATGTGACCAATACCCAACGAGTTTCCTAGAGTCAGCAATGTAGTTCACATTGCTATGTGATTAATACCCAAAGAGTACTATGGTGTGATCATGTTTTGCTTGTGAGATAATTTTTAGTCAACGGGTCTGCCAAATTCAGATCCGTATGTATTTTGCAAATTTCTATGTAAACAATGCTCTGCACGTAGCTACTCTAGCTAATTGCTCCCACTTTCAATATGTATCCAGATTGAGACTTAGAATCATCTGGATCAGTGTCAAAAACTTGCATCGACGTAACCGTTTACGACGAACCCTTTTGTCACGTCCATAATCGAGAAACATATCCTTATTCCACTAAGGATAATTTTGACCGCTGTTCAGTGATCTACTCCTAGATCACTATTGTACTCCCTCGCTAAACTCAGTGTAGGGTATACAATAGATCTGGTACACAGCATGCCATACTTTATAGAACCTATGGCTGAGGCATAGGGAATGACTTTCATTCTCTTTCTATCGTCTGCCGTGGTCGGGCTTTGAGTCTTACTCAATTTCACACCTTGTAACACAGGCAAGAACTCTTTCTTTGACTGTTCCATTTTGAACTACTTCAAAATCTTGTCAAGTTATGTATTCATTGAAAAAACTTATCAAGCGTCTTGATATCTCTCTATAGATCTTGATGCTCAATATGTAAGCAGCTTTACCGAGGTCTTTCTTTGAAAAACTCCTTTCAAACACTCCTTTATGCTTTGCAGAATAATTCTACATTTTTTCCGATCAACAATATGCCATACACATATACTTATCAGAAATGATGTAGTGCTCCCACTCACTTTTTGGTAAATACAGGCTTCATCGTAAGTCTTTATAAAACTATATGCTTTGATCAACTTATCAAAGCGTATATTCCAACTCCGAGATGCTTGCACCAGTCCATAGATGGATCGCTGGAGCTTGCATATTTTGTTAGCACCTTTAGGATTGACAAAACCTTTTGGTTGCATCATATACAACTCTTCTTTAAAAAAGACATTAAGGAATGCAGTTTTGTTTATCCATTTGCCAGATTTCATAAATGCGGCAATTGCTAACATGATTCGGACAGACTTAAGCATAGATACGAGTGAGCAAATCTCATCGTAGTCAACACCTTGAACTTGTCGAAAAACCTTTTGCAATAATTCTAGCTTTGTAGATAGTAACACTACTATCAGCGTCCGTCTTCCTCTTGAAAATCCATTTAATCTCAATGGCTCACCGATCAACGGGCAAGTCAATCAAAGTCTGTACTTTGTTCTCATACATGGATCCCATCTCAGATTTCATGGCCTCAAGCCATTTTGCGGAATCTGGGCTCATCATCGCTTCCTCATAGTTCGTAGGTTCGTCATGTTCAATTAACATGACCTCCAGAACAGGATTACTGTACCACTCTGGTGCGGATCTCACTCTGGTTTACCTACGAGGTTCGGTAGTAACTTGATCTGAAGTTACATGATCATCATCATTAGCTTCCTCACTAATTGGTGTAGTAGTCATAGGAACAGATTTCTGCGATGAACTACTTTCCAATAGGGGAGCAGGTACAGTTACCTCATCAAGTTCTACTTTCCTCCCACTCACTTCTTTCGAGAGAAACTCCTTCTCCAGAAAGATTCCGAATTTAGCAACAAAAGTCTTGCCTTCAGATCTGTGATAGAAGGTGTACCCAACCGTCTCCTTTGGGTATCCTATGAAGACACATTTCTCCGATTTGGGTTCAAGCTCATCAGGATGAAACTTTTTCACATGAGCATCGTAGCCCCAAATTTTAAGAAACGACAACTTTTGGTTTCTTGCCAAACCAAAGTTCATAAGGTGACGTATCAACGGATTTAGATGGTTCCCTATTTAACGTGAATACAGCTGTCTCTAATGCATAACCCCAAAACTATAGTGGTAAATCGGTAAGAAACATCATAGATCGCACCATATCTAATAAAGTACGGTTATGACGACCGGACACACCATTATGCTGTGGTGTTCCAGGTGGCATGAATTTGTGAAACTATTCCACATTGTTTTAATTGAAGACCAAACTCGTAACTCAAATATTTGTCTCTGCGATCAGATCGTAGAAACTTTATTTTCTTGTCACGATGATTTTCCACTTCACTCTGAAATTCTTTGAACTTTTCAAATGTTTCAGACTTATGTTTCATCAAGTAGATATACCCATATCTGCTCAAATCATCCGTGAAGGTCAGAAAATAATGATACCCACCGCGAGCCTTAACACTCATCAGATCGCATACATCAGTATGTATTATTTCCAATAAGTCAATTGCTCGCTCCATTGTTCAGGAGAACAGAGTCTTAGTCATCTTTCCCATAAGGCATGGTTCGCAAGCATCAAGTGATTCATAATCAAGTAATTTCCAAAATACCGTCAGCATGGAGTTTCTTCAAGCGCTTTACATCAATATGACCTAAACGACAGTGCCACAAATAAGTTGCACTATCATTATTAACTTTGCATCTTTTGTCTTCAATATTATGAATATGTATATCACTACGATCGAGATCCAACAAACCATTTTTGTTGGTGTGTATGACCATAGAAGGTTTTATTCATGTAAACAGAACAACAATTGTTCTCTAACTTAAATGAATAACCGTATTGCAATAAACATGATCAAATCATATTCATGCTCAACGCAAACACCAAATAACACTTATTTAGGTTCAACACTAATCCCAAAAGTATAGGGAGTGTGCGATGATGATCATATCAATCCTGGAACCACTTCCAACACACATCGTCCTTCACCCTTAACTAGTCTCTGTTTATTCTGCAACTCCTGTTTAAGTTACTACTCTTAGCAACTAAACTAGTGTCAAATACTGAGGGGTTGCTATAAACACTAGTAAAGTACACATCAATAACATGTATATCAAATATACTTTTGTTCACTTTGCCATCCTTCTTATCCGCCAATTATTTGGGGTAGTTCTTCTTCCACTGACCAGTCCTTTTGCAGTAGAAGCACTCAGTCTCAGGCTTAGGTCCAAATTTGGGCTTCTTCACTTGAGCAGCAACTTGCTTGTCGTTCTTCTTGAAGTTCCCCTTCTTCCCTTTGCCCTTTTCTTGAAACTAGTGGTCTCGTCAACCATCAACACTTGATGTTTTTCTTGATTTCTACCTTCGTCGATTTCAGCATTACGAAGAGCTTGGGAATTATTTCTGTTATCCCTTGCATATTATAGTTCATCAGGAAGTTCTACTAACTTGGTGATGGTGACTAGAGAATTCTGTCAATCACTATTTTATCTAGAAGTTTAACTCCCACTTGATTCAAGCGATTGTAGTACCCAGACAATCTGAGCGCATGCTCACTAGCTGAGCTATTCTCCTCCATCTTTTAGCTATAGAACTTCTTGGAGACTTCATATCTCTCAACTCGGGTATTTGCTTGAAATATTAACTTCAACTCTTGGAACATCTCATATGGTCCATGACGTTCAAAACGTCTTTGAAATCCCGATTCTAAGTCGTTAAGCATGGTGCACTAAACTATCAAGTAGTCATCATATTGAGCTAGCCAAACGTTCATAACGTCTGCATCTGCTCCTGCAATAGGTCTGCCACCTAGCGGTGCATCAAGGACATAATTCTTCTGTGCAGCAATGAGGATAAACCTCAGATCACGGATCCAATCTGCATCATTGCTACTAACATCTTTCAACTTAGTTTTCTCTAGGAACATATCAAAAATAAAATAGGGGAGCTAAACGTGAGCTATTGATCTACAACATAGATATGCTAATACTACCAGGACTAAGTTCATGATAAATTTAAGTTCAATTAATCATATTACTTAAGAACTCCCACTTAGATAGACATCCCTCTAATCCTCTAAGTGATCACGTGATCCAAATCAACTAAACCATGTCCGATCATCACGTGAGATGGAGTAGTTTCAATGGTGAACATCACTATGTTGATCATATCTACTATATGATTCACACTCGACCTTTTGGTCTCCGTGTTCCGAGGCCATATCTGTATATATGCTAGGCTCGTCAAGTTTTAACCCGAGTATTCTGCGTGTGCAAAACTGGCTTGCACTCATTGTAGATGGACGTAGAGCTTATCACACCCGATCATCACGTGGTGTCTGGGCACGACGAACTTTGGCAACGGTGCATACTCAGGGAGAACACTTTTATCTTGAAATTTAGTGAGAGATCATCTTATAATGCTACCATCAATCAAAGCAAGATAAGATGCATAAAAGATAAACATCACATGGAATCAATATAAGTGATATGATATGGCCATCATCATCTTGTGCTTGTGATCTCCATCTCCGAAACACCGTCATGATCACCATCGTCACCGGCGCGATACCTTGATCTCCATCGTAGCATCGTTGTCGTCTCGCCAATCTTATGCTTCAACGATTATCGCTACCGCTTAGTGATAAAGTAAAGCATTGCAGGGCGATTGCATTGCATACAGTAAAGCGACAACCATATGGCTCCTGCCAGTTGTCGATAACTCGGTTACAAAACATGATCATCTCGTACAATAAAATTTAGCATCATGTCTTGACCATATTACATGACAACATGCCCTGCAAAAACAAGTTAGACGTCCTCTACTTTGTTGTTGCAAGTTTTACGTGGCTGCTATGGGCTTAGCAATAACCGTTCTTACCTACGCATCAAAACCACAACGATAGTTTGTCAAGTTGATGCTGTTTTAACCTTCGCAAGGACCGGGCGTAGCCACACTCGGTTCAACTAAATTGAGAGAGACAGACACCCGCCAGTCACCTTTAAGCAACGAGTGCTCGCAATGGTGAAACCAGTCTCGCGTAAGCGTACGCGTAATGTCGGTCCGGGCCGCTTCATCTCACAATACCGCCGAACCAAAGTATGACATGCTGGTAAGCAGTATGACTTATATCACCCACAACTCACTTGTGTTCTACTCGTGCATATAACATCAACGCATAAAACCTGGCTCGGATGCCACTGTTGGGGAACGTAGTAATTTCAAAAAAATTCCTACGCACACGCAAGATTATGGTGATGCATAGCAATGAGAGGGGAGAGTGTTGTCTATGTACCCTCGTAGACCGGCAACGGAAGCGTTGACACAACGTAGAGGAAGTAGTCGTACATCTTCCCGATCCGACCGATCCAAGTATCGAACGTACGGCACCTTCGAGTTCAGCACACGTTCAGCTCGGTGACGTCCCTCGAACTCCGATCCAGCCGAGTGTTGAGGAAGAGTTTTGTTAGCACAATGGCGTAGTGATGATAATGATGTTCTACCGATGCAGGGCTTTGCCTAAGCACTGCTACAATATTATCGAGGTGGATTATGGTGGAGGGGGGCACCGCACACGGCTAAGAGATCCAAGGGATCAATTGTTGTGTCTATGGGGTGCCTCCCTGCCCCGTATATAATGGAGCAAAGGGGGTGGTGCCTGGCCAAGGGAGAGGCGCACCAAGGGGGGAGTCCTACTCCCACCGGGAGTAGGACTCCTCCTTTCCTTGTTGGAGTAGGAGAAGGGAAGGGAGAAGGAGAAAGAAGGAAGGGGGCGCCACCCCTCCCTAGTCCAATTCGGACCAGCCCATGGAGAGGGGTGCGGCCACCCTTTGGGGCCTTTCTCTCCTTTCCCGTATGGCCCATTAAGGCCCAATACGAAATCCCGTAACTCTCCGGTACTCCGAAAAATACCCGAATCACTCGGAACCTTTCTGATGTCCGAATGTAGTCGTCCAATATATCGATCTTTACGTATCGACCATTTCGAGACTCCTCGTCATGTCCCCGATCTCATCTGAGACTCCGAACTACCTTCGGTACATCAAATCACATAAACTCATAATATAACCGTCATCAAAACTTTAAGCGTGCGGACCCTACGGGTTCGAGAACTATGTAGACATGACTTGAGACAATCTCCGGTCAATAACCAATAGAGGAACCTGGATGCTCATATTGGCTCCCACATATTCTACGAAGATCTTTCTCGGTCAAACCACATAACAACATACGTTGTTCCCTTTGTCATCGGTATGTTACTTGCCCGAGATTCGATCGTCGGTATCTCAATACCTAGTTCAATCTCATTACCGGCAAGTCTCTTTACTCGTTATGTAATACGTCATCCCGCAACTAACTCATTAGTTGCAATGCTTGAAAGGCTTATAGTGATGTGCATTACCGAGTGGGCCCAGAGATACCTCTCCGACAATCGGAGTGACAAATCCTAATCCGAAATACGCCAACCCAACAAATACCTTCGGAGACACCTGTAGAGCACCTTTATAATCACCCAGTTACGTTGTGACATTTGGTAGCACACAAAGTGTTCCTACGATAAACGGGAGTTGCATAATCTCATAGTCATAGGAACATGTATAAGTCATGAAGAAAGCAATAGCAACATACTAAACGATCGTGTGCTAAGCTAACGGAATGGGTCAAGTCAATCACATCATTCTCCTAATGATGTTATCCCGTTAATCAAATGACAACTCATGTCTATGGCTAGGAAACATAATCATCTTTGATCAACGAGCTAGTCAAGTAGAGGCATACTAGTGGCACATTGTTTTGTCTATGTATTCACACATGTACTAAGTTTCCGGTTAATACAATTCGAGCATGAATAATAAACATTTATCATGATATAAGGAAATAAATAATAACATTTATTATTGCCTCTAGGGCATATTTCCTTCACATAGTTAGTAGCTAGATGGCTTCTTCTCTCTTTCTGGATCTCAATACAATGTTCTCCCCCTCTCTCATGGAGATCTAATCGATGTAATCTTCTTTTTCGGTGTGTTTGTTGAGATCGATGAATTGTGGGTTTATGATCAAGTCTATCTATGAACAATATTTGAATCTTCTCTGAATTCTTTTATGTATGATTGGTTATCTTTGCAAGTCTCTTCGAGTTATCAGTTTGGTTTGGCCTACTAGATTGATTTTTCTTGCAATGGGAGAAGTGCTTAGCTTTGGGTTCAATCTTGCGGTGTCCTTTCCCAGTGACAGCAGGGGCAGCAAGGCACATATTGTATTGTTGCCATCGAGGATAACAAGATGGGGTTTTTATCATATTGCATGAATTTATCCCTCTACATCATGTCATCTTGCTTAAGGCGTTACTCTGTTTTCTTAAACTTAATACTCTAGATGCATGCTGGATAGCGGTCGATGAGTGGAGTAATAGTAGTAGATGCAGGCAGGAGTCGGTCTACTTGTCTCGGATGTGATGCCTATATACATGATCATACCTAGATATTCTCATAACTATGCTCAATTATGTCAATTGCTCAACAGTAATTTGTTCACCCACCGTAAAATACTTATGCTTTTGAGAGAAGCCACTAGTGAAATCTATGGCCCCCGGGTCTATTCTCATCATATTAATCTTCCATCACTTTATTATAGCTTTGCTTTTTTACTTTGCTTTTATCTTACTTCGCATCTTTATCATAAAAATACCAAAAACATTATCCTATCATATCTATCAGATCTCACTCTCGTAAGTGACCGTGAAGGGATTGACAACCCCTTATCGCGTTGGTTGCGAGGATTTATTTGTATTGTGCAGGTACGAGGTACTCGCGCGTAGCCTCCTACTAGATTGATACCTTGGTTCTCAAAAACTGAGGGAAATACTTATGCTACTGTGCTGCATCACCCTTTCCTCTTCAAGGAAATCCAACGCAGTGCTCAAGAGGTAGCATCGTACTCCCCTCCGCATGGGAAACAACTGCCAAGTCTTCCCTGCCTCCGTGTCATTCCCTTCCTAGGCCTCGCCACCGTCCACCGCCCTGGTGCTCTCGGCGCAGCCTGGTCAACATGGTCAACGACCGACATGCATCTGAAGTGGACTGTACGTGGAGAGGCTGACAGCTGGGTCCATGGACGCAGGCAAGGAAATGCCTCCTTATTATGCGCAAAATAATGATTCTTCCACCTGACATCTGGGACCCACCGAAAGGGCCTCTGTATTTCGCGAAAAAAACATTACCGCCGCTGACAACTTGGACCCACCAGCTATATATTCGCATGCAAGGAAGTGCCTCCTTATTATGCACAAAAAATGAGTACTCCCCCTGCTAGCTGGGACTCACTATAGTGGAAGGCTGACTTGTGGGCCTACTAAGTTGACGGGGATGGAGGGCTTTGTCAACTTAGTCAATATGCATGATTCTAGGACCATACGATGTCCATCCAACGGCCGTAGTGCTTCTTCAACCTCTGGTCTTCTTGCTCCAGCCGCCCAAACTAGCGCCGGTCGTGCCTTGTGCTACTGCCTCCCGTGGCCGGCTGCGATGCGGCCGAGGCCTCACCGCCCCCTACTACTCCCACCACTGGCCAGGCCATCCCTCTACTCACCCACACCCCCTGTTATTCTACGGTGACGGCAGCCTCACACCGCAGCGAACTAGTGAACCCTCATACTCCTCTACGCGTGGGCATCCACTACCACGTCTTCCCCGGCTCCGCGTCGTCCCCTTCCTAGGCCTCGCCGTCGTCCACCTCCCTGGTGCTCTCGACGCGGCGTGGTCAAGGAACGGCTTCCATCGGACATGGACTGTACGTGGAGAGGCTAACAGCTGGGTCCACGGCCGCAGCAAGGAAGTACCTCCTTATTATGTGCAAAATAATTATTCCTCCACCTGATAGCGGGGCTCCACCGGACGGGCCACCGTATTTCGCTAAAAAAACGTTCCCCCTGACTACTGGGACCTACCAGCTACATCTTCGCACGCAAGGAAGTGTGTCCGGGCAAAAAAACGATTCGCCCCCCCGACTGCTGCGACCCACCAGCTACATCTTCGCACGCAAGGAAGTGCGTGACAGTCGGGACCCACCTGGTTGAAGCGTACATAGCGTTGTCATTCTAGTCGCGAACGTGTACGTACATACTGGTCGATGTAGAGGTGAGCACGTGTCATAGTAGAGGCGCGCACGTAGCATGTACACGTACGTATAGCGGCCAGTGTGCAAGAAAGAAAATACGGCCACGTACGTACATACGGGCAGGGTTTCGAATTCCTACTCGTGCATACGTACGGCCAGGGCTCGTGTACATGGCTGGGTCCGAACGGAGAAACAACATCATCGTCGTGTTCATGGGGAGCCAACCGGCTGGGTCAGAACAGAATGTGTCGTCGTGTTCATCGGGAGGGCTTGGACGGAACAGTCGATGGAAACGAGGCATGTCGTACCGCAGAACGGAGGAAACAGCCTTGTGTTTGATCGGCCACGTTTGAAACGGGATCCTGTTCAACGGGAGGGGTCTGGCGTACCGCAAAATGGAGGGAACGGACCTCCTACGGTCGAAACGGGGGTCCTGTTTATCGGGAGGGGTGTGGCGTACCGCAAAACGGAGGAAACGGACTTGTGTTGGAGCGCTACGGTGAAAACGGGGGTCCTGTTCATCGGGAGGGGTGTGGCGTACCGCAAAACGGGACTCCACGGGATACTGTTCATCTCCACAGTCGACCCCCTCCAGCCTCCACGGGCTATTGTTCATCCACCGTCGACCTCCTCCAGCCTCCACCTGCGACTATTCATCCACGGCCTCCTGTTCATCCAGCCTCCACCGCGCGCTACTCCACCGGCTACTGTTCAACCAGCCCTCTCCACGGGCTCCTGTTCAACCACCCCTCCACGGGCTACTATTCATCCTGCCCTCCACTGTCTACTGTTCATCCTACCCTCCACGGGGTGGTCCTGTTCATCCAGCCCTCCACGGGGTCCTGTTCATCTAGCCCCAACCGGCTCGATCGATCGGGGTACTGTTCATCCAGAGGCAACACCACGGGGTCTTGTTCATCCACCCCCACCGGGAACTGTTCATCCAACCCCCCTGCAACGCTCACTGTTCATCCAGATGCAGCATCGACCGGCTTCAGTTAGCAGCAGTAGCGAAGGAATCGCTTGATCGGGTTCAGTTAATAGCCATCGATCGATCGCTCGGGTTCAGTAATACGTAGCCTGCAGTGCAATCGGTCCGGTTCAGTTAGAGCCCAACGCCTCGCACACACGCGCGTACATACGAGAGAAACGCGCATCGCTCGGCCCCCGACCACCCACCGTAACTGGGGACTCCCCGATATTTTCCGTGCCCTCGCTTCTACCACGGTTTTTTCCGTCATGGACGGCCCAAAGAATGTCATGCAGCTGACAAAAAGCCCATTTTCTATCATGATTTTTTGTCATATAAGTAGGACCCCACCACATCTATGATGATACCGGGTTTTGTCACAATTATCATCATAGAAGTGTCATAAGTATGACAGAAAAAAATTCATTCGGCCCAAAATGTCATGGATGTGTCTTTTTTTTGTAGTGATACATATTGCAAAAATATATTAGTTATCCAAACGAACTACTACGCGCATGCTCATAGGGGGATAGATTGGTAGGAAAAGACCATTGCTCGTCCCCGACCGCCACTCATAAGGAAGACAATCAATAAATAAATCATGCTCCGACTTCATCACATAACGGTTCACCATACGTGCATGCTACGGGAATCACAAACTTTATTACAAGTATTTCTCAAATTCACAACTACTCAACTAGCATGACTCTATATCACAATCTTCATATTTCAAAACAATTATCAAGTATCAAACTTCTCTTAGTATTCAATGCACTTTATAGTTTTTATCTTGGATGCCTACCATATTAGGACTAATTTTATAACCAAAGAAAATTACCATGTTGTTCTAAGGACTCTCAAAATAATATAAGTGAAGCAAGATCAATAATTTCTATAAAATAAAACCACCACCGTGCTTTAAAAGATATAAGTGAAGCACTTGAGCAAAAACTATATAGCTCAAAAGATATAAGTGAAGCACATTGAGTATTCTAACAAATTCGGAATCATGTGTGTCTCTCTCAAAAGGTGTGTACATCAAGGATGATTGTGGTGAACTAAAAAGCAAAGACACAAATCATACAAGACGCTCCAAGCAAAACACATATCATGTGGTGAATAAAAATATAGCTCCAAGTAAAGTTACCGATGGACGAAGACAAAAGAGGGGATGCCTTCCGGGGCATCCCCAAGCTTAGGCTTTTGGGTTGTCCTTAGATTTTACCTTGGGGTGCCCTGGGCAGCCCCAAGCTTAGGCTATTGCCACCCCTTGTTTCATAATCCATCAAATCTTTACCCAAAACTTGAAAACTTCACAACACAAAACTTAACAGAAAATCTCGTGAGCTCCGTTTGCGGAAAAAAAACACCACTTCAAGGTACTGTAATGAACTCATTATTTATTTATATTGGTGTTAAACCTACTGTATTCCAAATTTTCTATGGTTCATAGGCTCCATTACTAGCCATAGATTCATTAAAATAAGCAAACAACACACGAAAAACAGAATCTGTCAAAAACAGAACAGTCTATAGTAATCTATAACTAACGCAAACTTCTGGAACTCCAAATATTCTAAAATAAATTGCTGGACGTGAGGAATTTATCTATTAATCATCTTCAAAAATAATCAACTAAATATCTTTCTCCAGTAAAAAGTTGAAGCTAATCTCGTGAGAGCTAAAGTATCTGTTTTTTACAGCAAGATCAAAAAGACTTTACCCAAGTCTTCCCAAAGGTTCTACTTGGGACAAACACTAATTAAAACACAAAAACACATCTAACCAGAATCTAGATGGATTATTTATTCCTAAACAGAACCAAAAAGCAAAAAACTAAAATAAAATTGGGTTGCCTCCCAACAAGCGCTATCGTTTAACACCCCTTGCTAGGCATAAAAGCGAGGATAGATCTAGGTATTCCCATCTTTGGTAGGCAATTCTTTAATAAGACACCTATAACCCCTAGGAGTTTCTTCCTTTTTATTAATTATCAAACTTCTAGGCACGAAATCAAGAAAATAATTTGTAGCAAAAGGTTCCTTAAGGATAGCAAGAAAGTTGGGGTGAACACTTATGGATTTGAGGTCCGCATTTCCCTTATTAGAAGTTTCACCCTTATTTTTAGGAACATACAGCAGTTTGGCAATCTTAGCATTAGAAGGAGTGTTTTTCACAGAAGAAAAGGCCGACCCTAGGTTGGTAATAATATCCTCCATTTTATCAATTCTAGTGGAATCTTGATCTATCTGTTCATTAACCGTAGGTTCCTTTTCTTTAAAAAAATTAAGAGCAACTCCTACCTTAGATCCGTATTGGGTAATTTGGTTGTGGATCTTGCTATAAAAATTTTCAGTCAACTCTACGGTGGCAACCTTATTTTCAATAATTTCAAGCCATTGCATCACATGTTCCAAAGTTAAAATAGTTCCATTAACCAAAAGAGGTGATGGGCCGAACAAATCTATCATGGCATTATAAGAATCAAAAGTATGGCTATCCAAGAAATTCCCTCCGGTAATGGTATCAAGAATATATCTATTACAAGGAGTGATGCCTACATAAAAATTGAAGAAGAACGTAAGTAGATTGCTTCCTAGTAGATCTATTTTGTGCATTGAAAATTCTGTACCAAGCATCTTTTAGATTTTCTTCCTCCCTTTGTTTAAAATTAAGAACTTCATTCTCGGGAGACAAAGGAGTAGATAAAGGACTAGCCATAACGAGGAAGCAAGCGAAAAAGAGGTGAACAGAAAAGAGGGCGAAATAAAACGGCAAGGGTGAAGTGGGGGAGAGGAAAACGAGAGGCAAATGGCAAATAATGTAATGCGAGGGATAAGAGTTTGTGATGGGTACTTGGTATGTGTTGACTTGTGCGTAGACTCCCCGGAACGGCGCCAAAAATGGCTCGTTGTCGGGAGATCAAATCTTGACTTGACTTGGTGCACACCTCCCCAACAACGGCGCTAGAAATCCTTCTTGCTACCTCTTGAGCATTGCATTGGTTTTCCCTTGAAGAGGAAAGGGTGATGCAGCAAAGTAGCCTAAGTATTTCCCTCAATTTTTGAGAATCAAGGTATCAATCCAGTAGGAGGCCACACGCAAGTCCCTTGTACCTACACAAACAAATAAGAACCTTGCAACCAACACGATAAAGGGGTTGTCAATCCCTTCATGGCCACTTGCAGAAGTGAGATCTGATAGAGATGATAAGATAATATTTTTGGTATTTTTATGATAAAGATTAAAAGTAAATATTGCAAAGTAAACAAAGATAGAAATAGCTTGTTGATGGGAGATTAATATGATGGAAAATAGACCCGGGGCCATAGGTTTCACTAGTGGCTTCTCTCAAGATAGGGTAAGTATTACGGTGCCAACACATTACTTGTCCGGCTGCAGGAAGCATTACATAGTACAAGGCGGCGAGTCCTCGGGTCGACTGGTCGAACCCGGTGCCAGGCGGACTAATGAAATAACACATTCATAGGCATAATACTTATCATATAGAAAAAAGAGGGCAGTCCCTGAGCTCTTCTCGGGGACCCGGAGTCTTTGTACTTAATACAAAAGTTGGCGTGGTACATACTACATCAACTGTAAAACCTTCGGAGGAGATTTGCATTCCATGATCGCTCCGTCTCCTTGCCGGAGTCGTCTCTTTTGCGTGCTCGAGGCTTCTGAGCATCGATTAGGTAGTAGGAGTCCTTGCCCAACACCTCGCTGATGATGAAGGGGCCTTCCCAAGGTGCCGAGAGCTTGTGTTGGCTGGCTGTTCGCTGGATCAGCCAGAGCATAAGGTCTCCCTCTTGGAAGGATCTTGGCTTGACCTTCCGGTTGTAGTATCGGCGCGGGCTCTGCTGGTAGATGGTGGACCGGCTGAGTACCAACAGTCGGCCCTCTTCCAGCAGATCGACGCCGTCTTCTCGTGCTTCTTTTCCCTCCTCTTCGGTGTACATGGTGACTCGAGGGGAGTCGAAATCTATGTTCGTCGGGATAACGGCTTTGGCACCATAGACAAGGAAGAAAGGCGTGAAGCCGGTTGACTTGTTCGGAGTTGTGCGCAGGCTCCAGAGGACGGCCGGCAGCTTGTTGAGCCAACAGCCGGCCGACCGCTCCAGAGGCTCGACCAGTCGGGGCTTGATGTCGAACAAAATGAGGCCGTTTGCTCGCTTCACCTGGCCGTTTGACTGCGGATGGGCAATGGACGCTAGGTCTAGTCAGATGCCCTGTGTCGCGCAGAAATGGGCCAAGGCGCCTTTGGCAAAGTTTGTGTCGTTGTCGGTGATGATGCTGTGTGGTATGCCATACCGGATGGTGATGTCGGAGATGAAGGTCACATCAGTCGGACCGTTCAACTTCTTAATTGGCTTTGCTTCTATCCACTTGGTGAACTTGTCCACCGCGACAAGCAGATGAGTCATGCCGCCGCGTGCTGTCTTAAACGGTCCCACCATATCCAGCTCCCAGACAGCGAAGGGCCAAGCAATGGGGATGGTCTTGAGTGCAGAAGGCGGCTAATGTGGCTTGGAGTGGAACTTCTGGCACCCTTTGCATTTCTAGACCAAGTCTTTGGCGTCTTCTAGAGCAGTCGGCCAGAAAAAACCATGGCGGAAAGCTTTGGCCACAAGTGCTCTTGAAGTGGCGTGGTGACCACACTCACCTTGATGGATATCTTTGAGGATTGCTTGGCCTTGCTCTGGCTCCATGCAGCTCTGGTAAACACCAGTGACACTGCGCCTCACGAGTTCTCTGTTGACGATGGTGTATGTTGCTACCCGATGTTGCACTTGCCGGGCCGAGATCTCGTCAGTCGGTAGCTCTTTGTTCACCAGAAAGTTGAGGATGGGCTGAGCCTAGGAAGGTGCTGCAATTTCTTCGACTGCTAGGACTGCTACTTGCACGAGGGCGGTTGGTCCGGGAGGCGGCGGGTTGGAGTCGGCTGCCGCTTGCTGAGTCGATGAAGTCCCTGGGCCGACTGCTGAAGTCCCCGGGCCAGGTTCTGAAGTCCCCGGGCCGGGTGCGATTGCTGCAGTCCCCGAGTCGCCTGCCGAGTTCCCCATGCCGGCTGCTGGGGTCCTCAAGTCGGATCCGACTGCTTCAGGAGGAGCCGGCACAAAGATGGAATCCGACTCTGCCGATGGCTTGACAGACAGCTTGAGGAGGCATTGCAGGGCGACGCCGGCTGGTATTGCTTGCCGGGTAGAGCCGATTCTGTTGGGTTTCACAGTAATTTCAAAAAAATTCCTACGCACACGCAAGATCATGTGATGCATAGCAACGGAGGGGAGAGTGTTGTCTACGTACCCAACGCATACCGACTGCGGAAGCGCTGACACAACGTAGAGGAAGTAGTCGTACGTCTTCACGATCCAACTGATCAAGCACCGAAACTACGGAACCTCCGAGTTCGAGCACACATTCAGCTCGATGACGATCCCCGGACTCCAATCCAGCAAAGTGTCGGGGAAGAGTTCCGTCAGCACAACGGCGTGGTGACGATCTTGATGTACTACAGCAGCAGGGCTTCGCTTAAACTCCGCTACAGTATTATCGAGGACTTTGGTGGCTGCGGGCACCGCACACGGCTAAGGAATAGATCACGTGGATCAACTTGTGTTTCTTGATCTCTTTTTGGTGCTAGCCCTGCCCCTCTATTTATATCTTGAGCCCTGGGGTCGAAACTTGGAGTAAAAGTCTCCACAAAGTCGGTTTCACCCGATAGGCAAGAGTCCTTCTCGGACTCCAGGGCGAGACGCCAGGGATCCCGGCGTCTGGACCCAGACGCCAGGGACCCTGGCGTCTGGCCCCTGGACTCCGCAAAACTTCCTTTTGCGCTTTCCAAAAACCTTGTGGGCTTTCCCCTTTGGCCCAAATAATGTGTTCTCGTACCCAAACATTTTGGGAAACATCCGGAACCCCTTCCGATGATTTCCGGAACCCTTCCGGTGACCAAACACTATTATCATATATATCAAACTTTATCTCCGGACCATTCCGGAGTTCCTCGTCATGTCTGTGATCTCATCTCGGACTCCGAACAACCTTCGGTACATCAAAATGCATAAACTCATAATATAACTGTCATCGTAACCTTAAGCGTGCGGACCCTACGGGTTCGAGAACAATGTAGACATGACCAAGACATGTCTCCGGTCAATAACCAATAGTGGGACCTGGATGCCCATATTGGCTCCTACATATTCTATGAAGATCTTTATCAGTCAGACCGCATAACAACATACGTTGTTCCCTTTGTCATCGGTATGTTACTTGCCCGAGATTCGATCGTCGGTATCCAATACCTAGTTCAATCTCGTTACAGGCAAGTCTCTTTACTCGTTTTGTAATACATCATCTCACAACTAACATATTAGTTGTAATGCTTGCAAGGCTTATGTGATGTGCATTACCGAGAGGGCCCAAAGATACCTCTCCGACAATCGGAGTGACAAATCCTAATCTCGAAATACGCCAACCGAACATCTCCCTTTGGAGACACCTGTAATTCTCCTTTATAATCACCTAGTTACGTTGTGACGTTTGGTAGCACCCAAAGTGTTCCTCCGGCAAACGGGAGTTGCATAGTCTCATAGTCATAGGAACATGTATAAGTCATGAAGAAAGCAATAGCAACATACTAAACGATTGGGTGCTAAGCTAATGAAATGGGTCATGTCAATCAGATCATTCAACTAATGATGTGACCTCGTTAATCAAATAACAACACCTTGTTCATGGTTAGGAAACATAACCATCTTTGATTAACGAGCTAGTCAAGTAGAGGCATACTAGTGACACTAAGTTTGTCTATGTATTCACACAAGTATTATGTTTCCGGTTAATACAATTCTAGCATGAATAATAAACATTTATCATGATATAAGGAAATAAATAATAACTTTATTATTGCCTGTAGGGCATATTTCCTTCAGTCTCCCACTTGCACTAGAGTCAATAATCTAGTTCACATTGCCATGTGATTTAATAGCAATAGTTCACATCACCATGTGATTAACACCCATAGTTCACATCGATATGTGATCAACACCCAAAGGGTTTACTAGAGTCAGTAATCTAGTTCACATCGCTATGTGATTAACACCCAAAGAGCACTAAGTTGTGATCATGTTTTGCTTGTGAGATAATTTTAGTCAACGGGTCTGTCACATTCAGATCCGTAAGTATTTTGCGAATTTCTATGTCAACAATGCTCTGCATGGAGCTACTCTAGCTTATTGCTCCCACTTTCAATATGTATCTAGATCGAGACTTAGAGTCATCCAGATCTGTGTCAAAACTTGCATCGACGTAACTTTTTACGATGAACCTTTTTGTCACCTCCATAATTGAGAAATATTTCCTTATTCCACTAAGGATAATTTTGACCGCTGTCCAGTGATCTACTCTTAGATCACTATTGTATTCCCTTGCTTAACAAAGTGTAGGGTATACAATAGATCTGGTACATAGCATGGCATACTTTATAGAACCTATGACTGAGGCATATCTTCTGCCATGGTCGGGCTTTGAGTCTTACTCCACTTCACACCTTGTAACACAGGCAAGAAACTTTTTCTTTGACTGTTCCAGTTTGAACTACTTCAAAATCTTGTCAAGGTATGTACTCATTGAAAAACTTATCAAGCGTCTTGATCTATCTCAATATGTAAGCAGCTTTACCGAGGTCTTTCTTTGAAAAACTCCTTTCAAACACTCCTTTATGCTTTGCAGAATAATTCTACATTATTTCCGATCAACAATATGTCATACACATATACTTATCAGAAATGATGTAGTGCTCCCACTTCACTTTCTTGTATATACAGGCTTCACCGCAAGTCTGTATAAAACTTATATGCTTTGATCAACTTATCAAAGCGTATATTCCAACTCCGAGATGCTTGCACTAGTCCATAGATGGATCGCTGGAGCTTGCATATTTTGTTAGCACCTTTAGGATTGACAAAACCTTCTGGTTGTATCATATACAACTCTTCTTTAATAAATCTATTAAGGAATGCAGTTTTGTTTATCCATTTGCCAGATTTCATAAAATGCGGCAATTGCTAACATGATTCGGACAGACTTAAGCATAGATACAAGTGAGAAACTCTCATCATAGTCAACAGCTTGAACTTTGTCGAAAACCTTTTGCGACAATTCTAGCTTTGTAGATACTAACACTACTATCAGCGTCCGTCTTCCTCTTGAAGATCCATTTATTTTCTATGGCTTTGCCGATCATCTGGTAAATCCATCAAAGTCCATACTTTGTTCTCATACATGGATCATATCTCAGATTTCATGGCCTCAAACCATTTCGCGGAATCTGGGCTCATCATCGCTTCCTCATAGTTCGCAAGTTCGTCATGGTCTAGTAACATGACTTCCAGAACAGGATTACCGTACCACTCTGGTGCGGATCTCACTCTGGTTTACCTACGAGATTTGGTAGTAACTTGATCTGAAGTTACATGATCATCATCATTAGCTTCCTCACTAATTGGTGTAGTAGTCACAGGAACAGATTTCTGTGATGAACTACTTTCCAATAAGGGAGCAGGTACAGTTACCTCATCAAGTTCTACTTTCCTCCCACTCACTTCTTTCGAGAGAAACTCCTTCTCTAGAAAAACTCTGAATTTAGCAACAAAAGTCTTGCCTTCGGATCTGTGATAGAAGGTGTATCCAATAGTCTCCTTTGGATATCCTATGAAGATTTACTTCTCTGATTTGGGTTCGAGCTTATCATGTTGAAACTTTTTCACATAAGCATCGCAGTCCCAAACTTTAAGAAATGACAGCTTAGGTTTCTTGCCAAACCATAGTTCATATGGTGTCGTCTCAACGGATTTAGATGGTGCCCTATTTAATGTGAATGCAGCTGTCTCTAATGCATAACCCCAAAACGATAGTGGTAGATCGGTAAGATACATCATAGATTGCACTATATCCAATAAAGTATGGTTATGACGTTCGGACACACCATTATGCTGTGGTGTTCCATGTGGCATGAGTTTGTGAAACTATTCCACATTGTTTTAATTGAAGACCAAACTCGTAACTCAAATATTTGTCTCCGCGATCAGATCGTAGAAACTTTATTTTCTTGTCACGATGATTTTCCACTTCACTCTGAAATTCTTTGAACTTTTCAAATGTTTTAGACTTATGTTTCATCAAGTAGATATACCCATATCTGCTCAAATCATCTGTGAAGTTCAGGAAATAAAGATACTTGCCATGAGCCTTAACACTCATCGGACCGCATACATCAGTATGTATTATTTCCAATAAGTCAGTTGCTCGCTCCGGAGAACGGAGTCTTAGTCATCTTGCCCATGAGGCATGGTACGCAGGCATCAAGTGATTCATAATCAAGTGATTCCAAAATCCCATCAGCATGGAGTTTCTTCATGCGCTTTACACCAATATGACCTAAACGGCAGTGCTACAAATAAGTTGCACTATCATTATTAACTTTGCATCTTTTGGTTTCAATATTATGATTATGTGTATCACTGCGATCGAGATCCAATAAACTATTTTCATTGGGTGTGTAACCATATAAGGTTTTATTCATGTAAAGAGAACAACAATTTATTCTTTTACTTAACTGAATAACCGTATTACAATAAACATGATCAAATCATATTCATGCTCAATGCAAACACCAATAACACATATTCAGGTTCAACACTAATCCCAAAAGTATAGGGAGTGTGCGATGATGATCATATCAATCTCGGAACCACTTCCAACACACATTGTCACTTCACCCTTAACTAGTCTCTGTTTATTCTGCAACTCCCGTTTCGAGTTACTAATCTTAGCAACTGAACTAGTATCAAATACTAAGGGGTTGCTATAAACACTAGTAAAGTACACATCAATAACATGTATATCAAATATACTTATGTTCACATTGCCATCCTTCTTATCTGCCAATCACTTGGGGTAGTTCCGCTTCCAGTGACCAGTCCCTTTGTAGTAGAAACACTTAGTCTTAGGCTTAGGACCAAACTTGGGCTTCTTCATTTGATCAGCAACTTGCTTGCCGTTCTTCTTAAAGTTCCCCTTCTTCCCTTTGCCCTTTTCTTGAAACTAGTGATCTTGTCAACCATCAACACTTGATGCTCTTTCTTGATTTCTACCTTCATTGATTTCATCATCATGAAAAGCTCGGGATTTGTTTTCGTCATCCCTTGCATACTATAGTTCATCACGAAGTTCTACTAACTTGGTGATGGTGACTAGAGAATTCTGTCAATCACTATCTTATCTGGAAGATTAACTCCCACTTGATTCAAGCGATTGTAGTACCCAGACAATCTGAGCACATGCTCACTAGTTGAGCGATTCTCCTCCATCTTTTACCTATAGAACTTGTTGGAGACTTCATATCTCTCAACTCGGGTATTTGCTTGAAATATTAACTTCAACTCCTGGAAGATCTCATATGCTCCATGACGTTCAAAATGTCTTTGAAGTCCCGATTCTAAGCCATTAAGCATGGTGCACTTAACTATCAAGTAGTCATCATATTGAGCTAGCCAAACGTTCATAACGTCTGCATCTGCTCCTGCAATAGGTCCGTCACCTAGCGGTGCATCAAGGACATAATTCTTCTGTGCAGCAATGAGGATAAACCTCAGATCACGGATCCAATCCGCATTTTTGCTACTAACATCTTTCAACACAATTTTCTCTAGGAACATATCAAAATAAACACAGGGAAGCAACAACGCAAGCTATTGATCTACAACATGATTTGCAAAATACTACCAGGACTAAGTTCATGATAAATTTAAGTTCAATTAATCAAATTACTTAAGAACTCCCACTTAGATAGACATCCCTCTAATCCTCTAAGTGATCACGTGATCCAAATCAACTAAACCATAACCGATCATCACGTGAGATGGAGTAGTTTTCAATGGTGAACACCGTTATGTTGATCATATCTACTATATGATTCACGCTCGACCTTTCGGTCTCTGTGTTCCGAGGCCATATCTGCATATACTAGGCTCGTCAAGTTTAACCTGAGTATTCTGCGTGTGCAAAACTGGCTTGCACCCGTTGTAGATGGACGTAGAGCTTATCACACCCGATCATCATGTGGTGTCTGGGCACGATGAACTTTGGCAATGGTGCATACTCAGGGAGAACACTTCTTGATAATTTAGTGAGAGATCATCTTATAATGCTACCGTCAATCAAAGCAAGATAAGATGCATAAAAAGATAAACATCACATGCAATCAATATAAGTGATATGATATGGCCATCATCATCTTGTGCTTGTGATCTCCATCTCCGAAGCACCGTCATGATCACCATCGTCACCGGCGCGACACCTTGATCTCCATCGTAGCATCGTTGTCGTCTCGCCAATCTTATGCTTCCACGACTATCGCTACCGCTTAGTGATAAAGTAAAGCATTACATCGTGATTGCATTGCATACAATAAAGCGACAACCATATGGCTCCTGCCAGTTGCCGATAACTCGGTTACAAAACATGATCATCTCACACAATAAAATTCATCATCATGCCTTGACCATATCACATCACAACATGCCCTGCAAAAACAAGTTAGACGTCCTCTACTTTGTTGTTGCAAGTTTTACGTGGCTGCTACGGGCTTAAGCAAGAAACAATCTCACCTACGCATCAAAACCACAACGATAGTTTGTCAAATAGACTCCGTTTTAACCTTCGCAAGGACCGGGCGTAGCCACACTCGGTTCAACTAAAGTTGGAGAGACAGTCGCCCGTAAGCCACCTATGTGCAAAGCACGTCGGGAGAACCGGTCTCGCGTAAGCGTACACGTAATGTTGGTCCGGGTCGTCTCGTCCAACAATGCCGTCGAACCAAAGTATGACATGCTGGTAGGTAGTATGACTTATATCACCCACAACTCACTTGTGTTCTACTCGTGCATATAACATCAACATAAATAACCTAGGCTCGGATGCCACTGTTGGGTTTCGCAGTAATTTCAAAAAAATTCCTACGCACACGCAAGATCATGTGATGCATAGCAACGAGAGGGGAGAGTGTTGTCTACGTACCCAACGCAGACCGACTGCGGAAGCACTGACACAACATAGAGGAAGTAGTCGTACGTCTTCACGATCCAACCAATCAAGCACCGAAACTACGGCACCTCCGAGTTCGAGCACACATTCAGCTCGATGACGATCCCCGGACTCCAATCCAGCAAAGTGTCGGGGAAGAGTTCCATCAGCACGATGGCGTGGTGACGATCTTGATGTACTACAGCAGCAGGGCTTCGCCTAAACTCCGCTACAGTATTATCGAGGACTATGGTGGCTGGGGGCACCGCACACGGCTAAGGAATAGATCACGTGGATCAACTTGTGTTTCTTGATCTCTCTTTGGTGCTAGCCCTGCCCCTCTATTTATATCTTGAGCCCTAGGGTCGAAACTTGGAGTAGAAGTCTCCACAAAGTCGGTTTCACCCGATAGGCAAGAGTCCTTCTCGGACTCCAGGGCCAGACGCCAGGGATCCCGGTGTCTGGACCCAGACGCCAGGGACCCTAGCGTCTGGCCCCTGGACTCCGCAAAACTTCCTTTTGCGCTTTCCAAAACCCTTGTGGGCTTTCCCCTTTGTCCCAAATAAAGTATTCTCGTACCCAAACATTTCGGGAAACATCCGGAACCCCTTCCGGTGATTTCCGGAACCCTTCCGGTGACCAAACACTATTATCATATATATCAAACTTTATCTCCAGACCATTCCGGAGTTCCTCGTAATGTCCATGAGCTCATCTTGGACTCCGAACAACCTTCGGTACATCAAAATGCATAAACTCATAATATAACTGTCATCGTAACCATAAGCGTGTGGACCCTACGGGTTCAACAACAATGTAGACATGACCGAGACATGTCTCCGGTCAATAACCAATAGCGGGACCTGGATGCCCATATTGGCTCCTACATATTCTACGAAGATCTTTATCGGTCAGACCCCATAATAACATACGTTGTTCCCTTTGTCATCGGTATGTTACTTGCCCGAGATTCGATCGTCGGTATCCAATACCTAGTTCAATCTCGTTACCGGCAAGTCTCTTTACTCGTTCCGTAATACATCATCTCACTACTAACATATTAGTTGTAATGCTTGCAAGGCTTATGTGATGTGCATTACCGAGAGGGCCCAGAGATACCTCTCCGACAATCGGAGTGACAAATCCTAATCTCGAAATACGCCAACCCAACATCTCCCTTTGGAGACACCTGTAATGCTCCTTTATAATCACCCAGTTACGTTGTGACGTTTGGTAGCACCCAAAGTGTTCCTCCGGCAAACGGGAGTTGCATATTCTCATAGTCATAGGAACATGTATAAGTCATGAAGAAAGCAATAGCAACATACTAAATGATCGGGTGCTAAGCTAATGAAATGGGTCATGTCAATTAGATCATTCAACTAATGATGTGACCTCGTTAATCAAATAACAACACCTTGTTCATGGTTAGGAAACATAACCATCTTTGATTAACGAGCTAGTCAAGTAGAGGCATACTAGTGACACTAAGTTTGTCTATGTATTCACACAAGTATTATGTTTCCGGTTAATACAATTCTAGCATGAATAATAAACATTTATCATGATATAAGGAAATAAATAATAACTTTATTATTGCCTCTAGGGCATATTTCCTTCAGATTCGTGCCAAGGCGTCAGCTTGCTCATTGTCATTTCTTGACACATGGAGGAACTCGCACCCTTCAAAGTATCCACTAAGTTTCTCAACGAGGAAGCGGTAGATGGCCATATTTGCATCCTTGGCGTCCCAGTCGCCAAACGACTGCTGGACCACTAAGTCGAAATCACCATAGCACAGGATCCAGCGAATGCCGAGTTCCTTGGCAAGCTGAAGCCCGTGAATGAGTGCTTCGTATTCAGCAATGTTGTTGGAGGCGGCAAAATGGATTTGCAGCATATATCTGAGCTTGTTGCCTTTGGGAGAGGTGAGGACGATGTCGGCTCTCAAACCGGTGCGCATCTTGGAACCATCAAAGTGCATTCACCAATGGGTGGAATTTGGCGCTGGCGGCTGGCACTGGGTCTTGGCCCAGTCGACGAGGAAGTCGGCCGGTGCTTGTGACTTGATGGCGGCGCGAGGTTGGTAGTAGATGGTGTAGGGGGGCAAATCTATAGCCCATTTGGCAACTCGGCCTAAAGCATCCCGGCTTCCAATGATCTCGGCAAGTGGGGCAGTGCAAACCACAGTGATTGGGTGCTCTTGAAAATGTGGCTTCAGTTTCTTGGCGGCCAAGTGCACATCGTAGCACATCTTCTGGGAGTGGGAGTAGTTCTGCTTGGAGGCGGACAACACTTCACTCATGTAATACACCAACCTCTGGACTGGTAATGCTTTGCCTTCTTCCTTGCGCTCCACAACTATGACTGTGCTGACCACCTGACTGGTAGCGGCGATATAGAGGAGCATGGGCTCCTTAGGAGTTGGAGCCTCCAAGACAGGCGAATTTGTCAACATCTTCTTTAGCTGGAGAAAAGCTTCATCCGCCTTGTCGTTCCACTCGAAAAAGTGGTCTTCTTCATGAGCTGGTACAGGGGAAGAGACTTCTTGCCCAGCCGACTGATGAAATGGCTGATGGATGCCAAGCAGCCGGTGAATTTTTGCACGTCCAACAGTCGGGTGGGCACCTCCATCCTCTCGATGGCCTTGATATTCACAGGGTTGCACTCTATGCCGCGCTCTGAGACCAGGAAGCCAAGAAGCTGGCCGGCTAGTACTCCAAAGACGCATTTCTCCGGGATGAGCTTGATCTGGAATCGGCGCAGTTTTTCAAAGGTCTCCTTGAGGTCTTCTAGCAGCGTTCCATGCTTCTCCGTCTTCACCACAACATCATCCACATAGACGTGGGCGTTTCTGCCGAGTTGCTTGAGGAGACACTTCTGCATGCAACACTGAAACGTGGCGCCGGCATTTCTCAAGCCGAACGTCATGGTTAGGTAACAAAAGGCTCCGAATGGCGTGATGAAGGCGGTCTTCAGCCTGTCGGCCGGGTTCAGCTTGATCTGATGATACCCTGAGTATGCATCCAAAAAACTCAACAGCTCGCATCCAGCTGTGGAGTCTATCACTTGGTAGATTCTTGGTAACGCAAAGGGGTCTTTGTGGTAAGCTTGTTTGAGGCTGTATAATCAATACACATCCGCCACTGCTTGTTCTTCTTCAGCACTAGGACTAGGTTGGCTAACCATTCTGGAAAGAACACCTCCATGATGAAGCCGGCTACTAGAAGCCAGGCTATCTCTTCTCCAACAACTCTTCTCTTCTCATCCGACAAGCGGCGCAAGGGTTGCCTGACTGGCTTGGCATCAGACCGGACATGTAGTTTGTGCTCGACGAAATCCGTCGAAACACCCGGCATGTCCTTAGGAGACCATGAAAAGATGTCCTGATTCTCACAGAGGAAATCAACGAGCTCGCTTTCCTATTTGCTGTCAAGGTTTGCACCTATGATAGCGTGCCTCTCCGGGTGCTCCGGGTCCAAGGGTATCTTCTTCGTTTCTTTCACCGGCTTGAACGAGCCATCGGCTTCCGACTCCTTCGGGTTGGGCTACATCTCCGGCTGCTTGCCTGCCATTGCCATAACCCGGTCCAGGAGCCGCTTCATGGTCGCGATCACGAGGGACTCGGCTAGTCGGCTGATGTGTGCTACACAGGCGGACGACTTCTTGTAGTCCCCGGTTATGGTTAGGATTCACTTGGTGCTTGGCATCTTCATCTTGAGGTAGGCATAGTGGGGGACCGCCATGAACTTGGCCAGAGCAGGCCGGCCAAGTAGCGCATGGTAGGGGCCAGGGCCGGGCGAGCAAAATCCGGGGCCCTGTGCCAAACTAAAAAATGGGGCCCTATCTCACTAAAAAATAACCTAACGAGCAATTATAATGTATATATTAATATATATCAAGCAGAATTTTTTCATAATATATATAATATAATGTCTTACATAATAATTGGACGTATAAAAAATCATACCTATTCAACTCCCGGGTGCTATTTATTTGAAAAACTTCATTCTTTTAGTATTCTTTGATATGAAATCTTCAATGATATCCTCGTAATCAATCTTCTCCAACACTTCACTCTCAAGTGCTATTGTGGCCAAATCATTGAGTCTTTGTTGTGTCATAGTAGTACGCATATAGGACTTCAATAGCTTCAACTTAGAAAAACTTCTTTCTACCGATGCAACTGTCACAGGAATGGTCAACAGAACTCTATATGCAATACTTGCATTGGGAAAACAGTCATGCCACTTTAAAAAATTCAGAATTTCAACAGGTCCGATATTTTCTTTTGGCATGAAATTTTGAAGGAACTTCAACTCAACAAACAGATCATTGGCATCAATATTAGATTGTTTATCCTTCATAAGGGCGGCCTCAAGATTAACACAAGAAGATTTCAAACTATCCTTATCCAATGAACGCAATGTTTCAGAGGTAAATAAGAAACCAAAAATTTTATAGTAACCTTGATATTGCTCAAATCTCCTTGTGAGTGAGGAAATTGCTTGATCGACAATTGGTGTAAAATAGTTGATTCTAAATGATTCCTCTGCAGACCGTGTGGCAATATTTGTGTCGTTTGGGTTCTCATCACACTATTTCTTTCTTTTAATTTCTCTCCTTTTACGAAATGTTGCACCAATATCCATCTCAAGTGCAATTTCTTTGGCTATCTCCAATGCTTCTAAGAAACTTTCCCTGTACCCCTCGTAGAAAGAAATTAGCCCTTTCACTTTCTCAATAGCAACATCAATAAGCATATCCTTTGTTTGCAAGTTTTTGCTTACTAAATTAACAGCAAATAATACCTCATACCAAATGACTATTGCCATGATAAATTCATACTCTCCAAGTTCATTATTTTCCAAACCTAGAGCCTCACTGCTTGCCTTTGGATCACTATCAGTTTCAGATACCTGAAATTAAAAGAAAGTCCATAAATGTTATGGTTGGACGTAGTTAAAGCCTAAAGGAATTACATCACTATTAATATGAACATATTGGTTACCTGAAGTAGAGCCTCCCGAATGTCTGAACATTGAAATCTGATAGCTTTAACACTTTCAATAGGACTCTCCCAACGCGTAGCGGACACAGACTTGAGAGTCAATCCTGATACGTTTTCTTTCAAAATATGCCATTTCTTAGTAGAATTGAAAAAAAATTTATAGATGTGTTGGATGATTCCAAAAAAGTCCTTTGCTCTACCACAAGTCTTGGCCATATCACAAAATGTTAAATTAAGGCTATGACAACCAAAAGCGGAATTAAAAGCTCTAGGATTTACATCCAAAAGTTTCCTTTGTACCCCTTGATGTGTTACTTTCATATTTGATCCATTATCATAACCTTGTCCTCGCACATCATTTATATCAAGATCAAGAAGTTTTAGCTCCTTCTCTAGCACATCGAAAAGTCCTTGGTCGGTTGTATCATTTACATCTAGAAATCCTAGAAAGGAATCTTCTATGCAAACTGGACTTGAAGATGAATCCACATATCTTATAATTAAAGACATTTGCTCTTGGTGACTTGCATCAGCTCTTTATTTTCTTGATAATTTCAGACCTAATAGAAGAAGCAAGCAAGTGTAGCAATTCACTCTGGATCTTATGATCAAGATAATGAGCATGAGTTTCTTCATTTGTAATACGACAAACATGCTCCTGAATAACGGGGTCAAATTCAGCCAACATCTCTACCAAACCCAAGAAATTACCATTGCTATCTTCATACAGCTTGCCATTAGTACCATGGAATGCTAGATTATGCTTTGCAAGAAATTTTACAATGTAAACAATTCTGAATAATACCTTTCTCCAATGGTCCTTCTCTTTCTCAAGTTGTCGTTGAGCAGCTTTATCAATAGTTTGATGTTTTTCCAATCTACTACGCAACTCATACCAATTAGTCATACTCGAAACATGATCCACACTTGTCTCATGATCTTTTAGTCTATTTTTCATATGTGACCAATCATTACGGCCCTCATTTGCCAACTGACCTTTCCGATGACCTTTTGTAAATAATTTACAACCAAAACAAAAGACTCTATCAAGTTGTTCAGAATAGACAAGCCAGTCTCTATCACAATACTCTCCATTTGATAGGATTCTAGTATAGAATACTGAAGTAAACCTTTTACGATATCTATCTTTGGGACCTTTAACTGACTAGTCTGTTTTTGGACCCTTCTGTGCTAAGATATCAATCTGTTTAGAATTAAGAGAATCCCAGTTTCTTGGATCAAATATATCAGACCGAAAAGAATCATCAACATCCTCATGAGCTGAACTATTCAAGTTAACATCAATATTATCTTCCTCTACATCCATATTATTTGTCTCTGTATGACTATCTCTAGAATCATTGTAAGGAACAATTGCAAGTGCAAGGGTAGAAGGATCCGTAGACTGATTACTAGATGACACTTGTGGTGCCTTTTTTCACTATAACAAATCTGTCCATACCACCTTTATAAGATTTATTAATTAAATTTTCTTCTAATGCTTTTTTCTTGCGCTTATAGGCATCCGACTGATGTTTCCCCATGATGACTCAATCTGTATTATTGAAACACAAGATAAAGAAGATGAATAAAATAAAACTGAATTTATACGTAGCATATATCAATTGGACATCATGCGTCAATGCTTGGGAATTAGACGAACCGTCTAACTCACCTAATTTTCGGTCTTGTGACCTTTAACCGGGGAGGTAAGAACCAATCTCTAATGAAGTAACGATCCCTATCAATAAATAGTTAGAAAATTAAGAATTAAGATTTAGGAGTAGGAACCGAAGTTAACCAAAAAGAATGAGTCGCTAAGCACCTGAAGGCTAGCGTCGGTGACCAATCAATCCGATGAGATGACGTCGATGAGTCTGAAATTTAAGAAAGGAGTCAAGGAAGTCAACGGCGGCACCGCAACAGTGGCCTGTCGCTTAAGTCGGCCTGAATCCAAAATTGGATCGGTCTAAGGAGTAAGGACCAGGGACCGAGCAAGAGCTACCGAGGGAGGAGGCGGGACGAGGCATCGACGTGACGACGTCAAGGGCTCCAGGCGTCCAGCCGTCGAGGGCTCCAGCGATCCGATCCCTGCAGGCTGTAGCGATCTAATGTTTCCTTTTTTATGGTAGCGATCTAGTATTTTTTAGATAACGTAGCTAATTAGTGATGCCCTCGTCGCCTTTTTTTCTGAGTGTTACCTCATCGCCTGATCACGTAGCGATCTGGAGGAGTCCCAGCGCTCCGTCCGCTCAATGGCCTCGCTCTCGCTCGATGGGCCTAGTCGCTCGCCACTCGGCCCAGTTATGTTTACTGTTACTATACACCTATATAAAAAATATGAGGCCCCTCAGAATTTTGGGCGCTGTGCGGGCCGCACCTTTGGCACCACTGTGGGCCCGAGCTTGGTAGGGGCTCTCAAGGTCCACCACCTCAAACCAGACTGGCTCTCGGCAAAAGTGTTCTTTGTCGAAGAGGACGTCGATCTGTGTTTGCCGATTGGTGAGCAGGAAAGGCCGAGAACTATGCCATGGAATACTGTCCGGTTGGGCTGAAGATGTCTCTGCTTGATTCCCAACTTCTCCATAGTGTCTTTGTACAGGATGTTGATGCTGCTGCCGCCATCTATCAGAACTTGGGAGAAGCGAGCAGCCCGACTCTCCGTGGTAAAGGTGGCATCCAACACTGGAGCATAAGAGTCGGGAGAAGGCATCACCTTCGGGTGGTCAGCTCTGATCTAGCTGATAGGCTTCTGAGACCAATGCATGAACTCGGGGGGTCTCTGACACCACTGCGTTTACTTCTTGTTGCTGCTGCCATCTACTATGCCTGTCGTCGACCATGCTGGTGAACACGACATAAGCCCCATGCTCTTTAGGATATTCATCTTGTATCGCACCGACTGGCCGAACCGCCGGCTGCTGAGGAGGAGGAGGCGGCGGGCCGGCAGGCGGAGGAGGCTGGAGTCCATCACCCTTGGCGATCCTGGTGAGCCAGTGGCACTTCCGAGTGGTGTGGTTGGACGGCTTCGCGCCGCTGTGGAACTTGCAGGGTGCATCGAGAGTCTGCTCGTACGAGAAGGCAGGCAACCAATTGGGCTTGCCGCCCTTCTGGCGTTTGTGAGGAGGCTGCCCCTCCGGCTGCTGGTCTTCGACTGCCACCACCTGCCGGCTCATGGAAGCCGGCTGCATGGCCTTGCGCTTGTTGTCGTTCGGTTGCTGTCACCGACTGGTGTCACCAGCCGGGGTCCGAGGAGCTTGAGGGGCCACCTTGCTCGACCCATTAACTTGGATCTCTGCCTTCATGGAGGAGTCGGTCGTGGCGTACTTGTCTGCTATGATCAGCAGTTCGTCGAGGGTCGCCGGCTCATCGCAGAGAAGCTTGTGCTTGAGGAGGGTGCCCTCTCGGCACCTGGTAGTGAAGTACTCGATGGCATGCACCTCGTGCATGCCCTCGCAAGAGTTGCGCAGCTCGGCCCAGCGCGTGAGGTAGTCGCGGGTCGACTCGTTGGGGCCTTGGATGCACAAGGAGAGCTGGCGAGGCTTGGGCGACCGCTTGTACGTGCTGGTGAAGTTGCGGATGAAGGCTTCAATGAAATCAACCTAGCTATTGATGCTGCGGGGCTTCAGGCTATTCAGCCATGTCCGGGTCGTGCCCTGGAGCATGAGCGGAATGTACTTCACGGCAATGCGCTTGTTGCCGTTGGCGATGCTGATGGGTGTGGAGTAGTCGACCAACCAGTCCTTCAGCTTCACGGATCCGGTGTACTTGGGCGTATCTCTCGGGAGAGTGAACCCTTTGGGGAAGGGCTCATCTCGGATGCGGGGGCCAAAGCAAGGCGGACCCAGCTCGTCTTCTTCTTCTAGCGCCATGGATCGGTTGAGGCGGTCGATCCGGTGGCGTGTGTCATTCTCTCCGACTCCTTCTCGACGACCAAGGTGGTTGCTGAGAGTCGGGTGGTCAACAGGCGGCGGGGAAATGCGCCTCTCCCTACGGGGAGGAGGACGCGGACAGTCGTCTCGTCGCCTCACTGCTCTTCGGTGGCCGTCTTGGTCGCGCTCAATGGTGATGTGAGTCCGGTTGCGGCTGGCAGCCGGCTCCTTGTATCTTCTATCGCCGACGCCACCAGTCGGCATCTGGGATGTCGCGCCTTGGTCCCGGTGAGGAGGCGGATCGTCATTTCGCCGGTTGGGCGCTTCATTGCAGCAACCAGCCTCTTGCTGCTCAGCAGCCGCGTCGAGGAGCTGTTGGACGCGCTCCATCATGTGGCGACGCTCGTCGCCCTCGAGCTTGTCGAGCTCGTCTGCAGCTGCCTGGGCAGCTCGTATGTTCTCTGCGGGCGTGGCGTAGACGGGATGATTTGTCCCGAACATGCTGGCGATTGTCGCGCCATGCTACCGGATTAGGCCAATGCGGCTAGGCCCACCAGGAGCCGGTGTGCTACCGACGACACGGTCCATCTCCCGCTAGTAGGCCTCTGAAAGGCGTCTCATGCTGGCCAGCCGGTTGGCGCTCTCGACGAGCTGGACACGGCGTGCCTCCAGTGTCTCAGCGTCGGCGTCTGCTGGGATCGGCGCGGTCAGGTCTTGCATCGCCGCCTGCAACGGATCCTGGCCACCTCCGCCAGAGTGCTTGCCCAGGCTGATGACGAGCACTTCCGTGACGGTGCTGCCACCGCTGTCCGCGCGAGGAAGCGGCTCGTCGTAGACCACCAAGTTGGTGGGGAACGCTTCAAGCGACGCCGTGTCGAAGTCGACCAACATCGGGTCGATGGAGCCAACCGACTCCAAGTCTGCAGCAGGCTCGCTGGCGACATGGAGCTGATCGAGGAGGCTCACGAGGCGGCTCTCGGGGCCTTCTGTGCCCGCATCGGACTCGGGCTCGCCAGAGAGGCAGATCTCACCAACAAGATCGGCGAGGCAGCTCGCCGTGCAGGCGACCTCCGCGTCGTGCAGCGTATCAGCGCAGACGCCGTTTGGCGTGCCGGGCTGGCTGCGCTCGCCAGGAAGGAACAAGGTTCCCATCCAAAACAGGTCTCCGAGAGACGGTGCACCTCGCCCCATGGTGGGCGCCAAATGTCGGGGGTTGGGTGCGACATATGCCAATGGATGGCTTATCATGGTTGGAGCGAGTAGAACGTCGTCGGTGCCTGGAAGCGGGATGAGGCGTAGACACGAACGTCGGCGCACTTTACCCAGGTTCGGGGCTCTCCTAGGAGATAACACCCCTAGTCCTGCTCTGCGGGATCTCCGCATGATCACTAAGACACTAGTGGGTACAGATGTGCTCCTTGAGCTGTTTGCTAGAGGTAGAAGCAGGCCAGGCTTGCCCTCTTCTCCCCTATGTGTAAATCTAATTCTAACAGCTTCCAACCCTTTGCATGGGTGCCCTGGGGGGTTTATATAGGACTACCCCCAGGGGTACAATGCTAATCTGGCCGGGGTTGGACCTGGCTGTCAGTGTCTCTGGTTGCCGGCTTCTCCGTCGGCTGCTGGGGCCAGCCACCTGGTGGGCCCCGCCGACTGGTCTGGTACGGAGGCGACAGGCCGCTCCCGCCGCTCGCGGGTCTTCCCGGTTGCTGATTACTGTTGTCGTGATGCTAATGACACATGCTTGGTCGGAGGAGTGTGGCTACAGTCCCGCCGCCTGGAGGGAGATCACTGTAGCCACACCGGGTCTTATCTGGTTAATGCTGCGCAGGCCCCGAGGAAGGAACGGGCCGCTTGCTAGAAGCCGGCCTCCCTCGGGTTCGACTGGTGAGGCTTCCGCCATCTTCTGGGCTCTCGCTGCCTGGTAGGGCCTGCCGTCTGCGGGCCGTACCGACAGGCCGTCGTGGGAACAGGGCTTCGCCTTCCAGTAGCGATGTCAGGGGCAGAGAGGCGACAGTGCCGCGCCGGGCGGAGATCTCCGCCTGTACGGAGCATTGTGGCCACGCCCGGCCCTGGATATGGGGGTGATGGGCTACACTGTAGCCTCACCCTATCTTGTCTTTTTAATGGGGGTGCAGACTATGAGGGCTCTGTGGGCCGCCTACTGGAAGCTGGCCTCTCGGGAGGCCGCCTGTGAGGAGTCGGCCCATCTTGGTGCCGCCTTCTGGAGCTTAGCCGCCTTCTGGAAGTCGGCCATCAGAAGGTGGCACTTCATCTTAAGGTTCTGAGGGGCGCAGCCTGCCCCGATGTCTTGAAAGGTTCAGGGACTCGGGTTAGGCTACTCGTGGCCCATTACTCCGACACTGCCGCACCCAAGTCCTCTCAATTCGGTGGCGCCCTCTATGGCGCACCGTGCCCCTTAATCTCGACTGTCGTCGGCTATCTCTCTTCAATGATTTTGAAATCCCCAGAGCCATCATCTCCTCCCACCAGGGCTCCGTTCAAAGCCTCTGCATCCTGTCATGTTACCTAAGAAAGCATACCATGCCCTGCTCGGTGGACGCCTGGCTGAAATCCCCTGAATTCACAGAACTATAGCTGCTTGAGTTCTACTATTCCCCTGGAAATCACCTACCAGATATCGAACGCCATCTACCTTTGCCCTCAGCACCGATGTCCATCTCGCAGTTTTCCTCCTCTCTCCACACCGCCACCTTTGCGCGGTGTGACCTACCAGACAATTCGGTACTAAACCTTCGACTCCCATTTCCAGGGGCGGAGCTAGAAAATTTAGCCATTGGGTTCACTCATTTTGTGATATCAATTAAACTACCTAGGTGGGCATTGCTTGCAGAAAATTGTCCCAGTGACACCTTCTTCATGGACATCTCAGCTTGTGGGGACAAAAAAAATTCCCATCCCCATCGAGGTTTTTCCTCCCCGAGGAACCCGATTTTTTGTGGTTGCTAGGTTAGAGTATTTTAGGCCTTGGGCCCGATCAACCCTATTTTAGGCGCGGCAGCGGGTGGGAAAATTGGGTTTGTTTTGGGGACCACATGTGAGGTGTTCATAGGTAAGGCGGGTGCCCGTATAGGAATGCAGGGCATCGTCCCACATACACCCGTAAAACTAGGGACTAATTTAAATTCAAACCAAGTCGCTAAAAAAGCATACAACTATGGTAATATGTTTTAACTACGAAGCGGGGTGGATCGGGCGTCGCCTTGCATCCCTATCGTCTGAATTAAAATTGCTTCATCCCCGTTCAATAGCACAGTAATTACCTGCAGTGAAGGGGTAAAGCGTACTATTTTCATCTGATCGATTTCTCTTTCAGAAATGTCGCCATAGTCAAGATCGATCAAAGTTTAGGGGAAAATCAATTAGAAAACTAGGGCAAAGATGTTGTTGTATTAGGCTACTAGGTTAAATAGGAGATGCATAAGAGGGAAGAGACGTGGATGTGATTTGATTACCTTCAAATTTATATTGCAATTCCCGCTGCTGACCTCTCCTCGTCAGCGATGCTGGCGGCTGGATGATGAGCGAGAGATCTCGTTTTTTTAGGGGGCACATGAGAGATCTCGTGATGAGGATGCAAATAGGGGACAGGGGAGATGAGAGGCTTTTGTGGCCTGCAGAGTACACATATCGCATTTAGTTGTGGGATCTTTTGTTTGTTTTTTACAACTATTTTGTGGGCTTTTGGTTGGGCATTCATTTGATAAATTTTTAAGGGACTGAGAAGCAGGCTGGTGCGTTCCAAGTCCGATGGGTTCAGGCGTGAGTTTCTATTGGGTTCATAACAAACTCGTACCCATATACACGTACATGCAGCAAAAAGAACATTGGGTTCAACTGAACCCAACGGCTGTACGCTAGCTCCGCCACTGCCCATTTCTGAAGAAACTTACACTTGTGCGGGTTCGTATATCAGAGGCCTCATTGCACAGCATCATCCACTCCAGTTGCCCTGCCTTGGAGTGCTTGGTGCTTGTTTTCACACTTAGAATTGGTTGTCTCCAAATAAAGTCGCCTAACCTTGTAAGAATTGGAATTTGTTTTCACGGAAGGCAGCTCATCATCCAAGATGCCCCTTCACTTCAAAGGTTGATCATTGATTCTAGTTATTCACTGTTGCAAATAATCGTCATCTCTGCGCCTAAACTGGAGACCTTGGGTGTAATACATGATCTTTGTGCTCATTTCAATATGGTGTTTGGCTCCACAGTTCTTCAGGTACTTTACATTATCATCTACACTTGTAACCATAAGCTGCATTTTAAATTTCTGCGCATAAGTTATATGTCATCTTGGAGTACACATTTTGTACTAATATTATGTTCTATGCTCAATGAAGAGTTTCTCCATGGATGGCCTATCAATGGTGCTGGATTCTGTCAAGATCTTATATATCCAAATGAATAGTTTTGATTTGAACAAGATTATTGGCTTGCTGCAATGCTTTCCATGTCTGGAGAAGTTTTATATAAAGGTGATAATTTCACGCTGGAAGCCCGCATATAGTATACTAGAATTAACCGTTCAGTTGTTGCTCTTTCGACACTCCTTTTTTTAGACCTTGACTGTTTTCAATCTTCATGTCTATTTAGGCAATAGGATGGGGTAAGAAAGTTATAACCAATCGGTGGATTCGTAAGCATCGGGATTTTCTCACTTCTCATGAGATTCGATTGAAGACAATAATGCTAGAACGATATGTAGCCAACCGTGCAAAAACTAGATTTGTCACATTCTTCCTGCTGAATGCGAGGTTACTATTGTCCATCAGGCTTAAGTTTATCGGCAGCATGGTTTTGACGGATGGGTATGTGGAAGAGCGAAAAAAGGAGTTTCAGGTGGGCAAAAGAGCTTCTGAACGTGCTGAGCTTCTATTTACAACATATTGTGGTCATAATCCAGTAAATTTTACGACCCAGGATGTTCATTCTATGGACCTGACCGATCCATTTGACTGTGACTACCAAAAACAGTGCTGGAGTTAGATGTTGTTGCCCTTTTCAACCTGGCTTTTTAGTAAACCTGATGAACAATTAACCCTCGTGCTTTTGTACAGTTTGTAAGCTGGAGTTAGATGTTCTTGCCCTTTTCAACTCGGCTGTGACTGTCATATTTTCTTTGAAGCAAGGCAAATGGCTTGCCAGTCGTTTAATTTAGAGTGAAATATTGTAACAACTAACAAATCCCAACCAAGGGAAATAACATCACTCTCTCCGGCTGCTTGAGCTCACTGTGCATTACAGAAGCCAAGTGATTAGGCCCCACCAACACCCACAAACTTATTTCTGACTAGCACATCAAATGGGATGTAAATTTTCATAGGAAGGGTTGCATGACCGTGACAGATTTGGATTCTGACATTTGGGACCCGCGAGGAAATAGCCTATCCAAGGTGGTGTCAACTTAGTAGCCAGTCAACAAACGATTCTGCCTACCAGCCGTTGGATTGACATCCAACATCTGTCGTGTATTTTCTATCTCTTGTCTTCTTCTTCCTCCAACCCCCCAAACCAAACCACCCCATCGGCTCCGCCTGCTCCCGCCTCCCTTGGTTGGTTGCGCCTCCGCCGCCCTACCGTACGTACACTCCAACATTGGCCGGTCCCTCCATCTATTCCCCCACACGTCCTATTATTCTCTGGCAATGTCAGCCCCAACACGCACCCGCACCCGAACCAGTCAACCCTCGTACTCCCCTCCGCCTGCGACTGGACCGGTGCATCTTCCACGGCTCCTGTTCGTTCCGTCTGAGGCCTCGCCGTCGTCCTCCGCCTTGCGGCCTTGGTTTGCTCGCCGTGCACGGTGCGCCACCCTCTTGCGTTGTCAACGTCATCAACAACCGAGAGGAATAAGGAGATGACTGTACGTGGAGAGGATGACAGTAGGGACCCACCAGCGTCATGGCAGTACGCAAGCAAGTGCCTCTATATTACAAGCCCAAAAATATGGTTCCTCCTAATGGTTGGACATCTGGGGCTCATGCCATTGTCAACATAGTCAATAAAGGAGAGAATTACACTACGAGCGGCTGACACCAGGGACCCAGCAGGTCGCGCAGTTTTTTTTAGGAACAAGCAGTTGTTATTTATACTAGTTTTAGCGACGGATCAGAGTAACAACGGGGCTGTGCGGGGGCTGTGGCCCGTCTAGCCAGGGTTTTATTTATGTTTACCACATCATGAGCCCAGTTGTGTTTTTTTCTTGCTGAAAATGGCTAGCCCAGTTCTATTTTTTAAAATAAATACCCAAACGAGGCCTACTTGCTTTATCATCCCTGCTGGGCCGCAAATCTTTCAAGACGAGGAGAGTTTCATTCGGTTTGCCCAGAAATGGGCTGTACATTTTTAAAACACATCAAACCTGGAATTAGTTTCAATTTTTTTTCATTACAAGATTTTAAATTCCATTGATTTTAATGCTTGGACAATTATTTGGATTTTATATTTATATAAATTATTTTTCAAAATAGTTTGAATGTGAATCGATATTTCGGGATTAAAAACAGTTGACCGCACCGAAGTATGAAAAAAATTCGTATACTTTTTAACCATGGCCACAATATGGGGTGTAATGCTAACAAAAAGAAGATGGGCTCCAAAAAAATTCTTAAGAATTAGCAAATGGGTTGTACATTATTAGAAATAATGCACACGAGAGCAGCGACTGTTGGATGTCCATCCAACGGCTGTCGTGCTTCTTCAATCTATGCTTTTCCTGCTCCAGGCGCTCAAACAAGCGCCGGCGGGACTGCCTGCTCCCTCCTCCCGCAGCCGGCTATGTTGCCGCGCAGGCCGCACCACCCCATCGTACTCCCATCGCTGGCCTAGCCATCCCTCTACTCACCCACACCTGCTGTTATTTTCCGGCGACGGCAGACGAACCAGTAAACCCTCGTACAGTCATACTCCCCTCCGCGTGGGAAACAACTGTCGAGTCTCCCCTGCCTCCATGTCGTTCCCTTCCTAGGCCTCGCCGTCGTCCACCGCCCTGGTTCTCTCTGCGTGGCCTGGTCAACATGGTCAATGAACGACATCCATCGGAAGTGGACTGTACGTGGAGAGGCTGACAGCTGGGTCCATGGTCGCACGCAAGGAAATGCCTCCTTATTACGCGCAAAATAATGATTCCTCCACCTGACAGCTAGGACCCACGGGAAGGTCTTCTGTATTTCGCGGAAAAATGTTCCCCCGCTGACAGGTCGGACCCACCAGGTATATCTTCGCACGCAGGGAAGTGCCTCCTTATGACGCACAAAAAATGAATACCCCCTGCTAGCTGGGACCCACCATAGTGGGTGGCTGACTTGTGGGCTTACTAAGTTGATGGGGACAAAGGGCTTTGTCAATTTAGTCAAACGATTCTAGCTCAAGTGACCGTACGATGTCCATCCAACGGCCATAGTGCTTCTTCAACCACTGGTCTTCTTGATCCAGTCGTCTAAAGCAGCGCCGGTCATGCCGCCTGCTCCTGCCTCCCGTGGCCGGCTGTGCTGCCGCGGAGGCCTCACCGTCCCATACTACTCCCACCGCTGGCCAGGCCATC
>NC_041388.1:44252088-44363368 GCF_002162155.2 Triticum dicoccoides | reverse complement strand
GCCTCACATCGCAGCCGAACAAGTGAACCCTCGTACTCCTCTCCGCATGGGCATCCACTGCCACGTCTTCCCCGGCTCCGCGTCGTCCCCTTCCCAGGCCTCGCCGTCGTCCACTGCCTTGGTGCTCTTGGCGCGGCGTGGTCAATGTGGTCAATGACAGACTTCCATCGGAAGAGTACTATACATGGAGAGGCTGATAGCTGGGTCCACGGCCGCAGCTGGGTCCACGGCCACAGCCCAGTTTTTTTATGATTTGCCAAGTAAGTCGCTATGTCAGACCTGTTGGGCTGCAAATCTTTCAAGATGAGGAGAGCTTCATTCGGCTGGCCGAGAAAATAGCCTATGAGTAATGAGAAATGGGTTGTACATTTTTAAAACACATCAAACCGGCAATTAGTTTCAAATTTCCTTTTTTTCATTTCAAGATTTTAAATTGCATTTATTTTTATGCGTGGACAATTTGTTGGATTTTTTATTGATATACATTTATTTTTAAAATCAGTTTGAATGTGACTCGAAATTTCGGGATTAAAAACAGTTCGGACCGCACCGAAATATGCAAAATTTCGTATAATTTTTTAACCGTGGCCACGATATGGGCTGTAATGCTAACAAAAAGATTATGGGCTCCAAAAAAACCCTTAAGAATTAGCAAATGGGCTGTAAATTATTAGAAATAATGGCAGATGGGATGTATGATGTTTTTCACAGATTTGAGGCTTTCCTAAAAAAAGGTTGACGCACAAGCAGTGACTGTTGGATTTCCATCCAACGACCGTCGTGCTTCTTCAATCTCTACTCTTCCTGCTCCAGCCGCTCAAACAAGCACCGGCAGGACTGCCTGCTCCCTCCTCCCCGCGGCCGGTTGTGCTGCCGCGCAAGCGTCACCGCCCCACCATAGTCCCATCGCTGGCCTAGCCATCCCTCTACTCACGCACACCTGCTATTATTCTCCGGCGACGGCAGACGAACCAGTAAACCCTATTATAGTCGTACTCCCCTCCGCGTGGGAAACAACTGCTGAGTCTTCCCTGCCTCCGTGTCGTTCCCTTCCTAGGCCTCGCCGCCGTCCACCGCCCTGGTGCTCTCGGCGCGGCCTGGTCAATGTGGTCAACGACCGACATGCCTCTGAAGTGGACTGTATGTGGAGAGGCTGACAGCTGGGTCCACGGCCGCACGCAAGGAAATGCCTCCTTATTACACGCAAAATAATGATTCCTCCACCTGACATTTGGGACCCCCCGAAAGGGTCTCTGTATTTTGCGAAAAAAAACATTACCGCCGCTGACAGCTTGGACCCACCAGCTATATCTTCGCACGCAAGGAAGTGCCTCCTTATTACGCACAAAAAAATGAATACTCCCCCTGCTAGCTGGGACCCAGTATAGTGGCAGGCTGACTTGTGGGCCCACTAAGTTGACGGGGATGGAGGGCTTTGTCAACTTAGTCAATATGCATGATTCTAGCTCCACTGACCGTACGATGTCCATCCAACGGCCGTAGTGCTTCTTCAACCTCTCGTCTTCTTGCTCCAGCTGCCCAAACCAGCGTCGGTCGTGCCTCGTGCTCCTGCCTCCCGTGGCCGGCTGCGAAGCGGCGGAGGCCTCACCGCCCCCTAGTACTCCCACCGCTGGCCAGGCCATCCCTCTACTCACCCACACCCCCTGTTATTCTGCGGTGACGGCAGCCTCACACAGCAGCGAACCAGTGAACCCTCATACTCCTCTACGTGTGGGCATCCACTGCCGCGTCTTCCCTAGCTCCGTGTCGTCCCCTTCCTAGGCCTGGTCGTCGTCCACCGCCCTGGTGCTCTCGGCACGGCGTGGTTAACGTGGTCAAGGAACGGCTTCTTATTACGTGCAAAATAATTATTCCTCCACCTGATAGCGAGAATCCACCGGACGGGCCACCGTATTTTGTGGAAAAAAAAACGTTCCCCTGATAGCTGGGACCCACCATCTATATCTTCGCACGCAAGGAAGTGCATCCGGGCAAAAAAACCGATTCGCCCCCCCCTGACTGCTGCGACCCACCAGCTACATCTTCGCACATAAGGAAGTGCGTGATAGTCGGGACCCATCTGGTCGAAGCGTACGTAGCGTTGTTATTTTGGTCGCGAATGTGTACATACATACTGGTCGATGTAGAGGTGCGCACGTGTCGTAGTAGAGGTGCGCACGTAGCATGTACACGTACGTACAACGGCCAGTGTGCAAGAAAGAAAATACGGCCACATACATACATACGGGTAGGGTCTCGAACGCCTACTCGCGCATACGTATGGCCAAGGCTCGTGTACATGGCTGGGTCGGAACGGAGAAACAGCATCGTCATCGTGTTCATGGGGAGCCAACCGGCTGGGTCGGAACGGAATGCGTCGTCTGTTCTTCGGGAGGGCTTGGACGGAACGACCAATGGAAACGAGGCATGTCGTACCACAGAACAGAGGAAACAGCCTTGTGTTCGACCGGCCACGTTCAAAACGGGATCCTGTTCATCGGGAGGGGTCTGGCGTGCCGCAAAACGGAGGAAACGGACCTCCTACGGTCGAAACGGGGTCCTGTTGATCGGGAGGGGTGTGGCGTACCGCAAAACGAAGGAAACAGACTTGTGTTGGAGCGCTACGGTCGAAACAGGGGTCCTGTTCATCGGGAGGGGTGTGGCGTACCGCAAAACGGGACTCCATGGGATACTGTTCATCTCCACCGTCGACCCCCTCCAGCCTCCACGGGCTACTGTCCATCCACCGTCGACCTCCTCCAGCCTCCACCTGCGATTGTTCATCCACGGGCTCCTGTTCATCCAGCCTCCACCGCGCGCTACTCCACCGGCTACTGTTCAACCAGCCCTCTCCACGGGCTCCTGTTCAACCACCCCTCCATAGGCTACTGTTCATCCTGCCCTCCATCGTCTACTGTCCATCCAGCCCTCCACGGGGTGGTCCTGTTCATCCAGCCCTCCACGGGGTCCTATTCATCTAGCCCCGACCGGCTCGATCGATCGGGGTACTGTGTTCATCCAGAGGCAACACCACGGGGTCTTGTTCATCCGCCCCCACCGGGAACTGTTCATCCACCCCCCCCCCGCAACGCTCACTGTTCATCCAGAGGCAGCATCGATCGGCTTCAGTTAGCAGCAGTAGCGAAGGAATCGCTCGATCGGGTTCAGTTAACAGCCATCGATCAATCGCTCGGGTTCAGTAACGCGTAGGCTGCAGTGCAATCGCTCGGGTTCAGTTAGAGCCCAACGCCTCGCACACACACGCGTACGTACGAGAGAAACGCGCATCGCTCGGCCCCGACCACCCACCGTAACCGGGGACTCCCCGATATTTTCCGCGCCCTCGCTTCTACCATGGTTTTTTCCGTCATGGACGGCCCAAAGAATGTCATGCAGTCGCGTCTCCGGCCCGCCCAAGACTAAAAGCCCATTTTCTATCATGATTTTTTGTCATAGAAGTAGGACCCCACCACATCTATGATGATACCGGGTTTTGTCACAATTATCGTCATAGAAGTGTCATAAGTATGACAGGAAAAAAATTCGTTTGGCCCAAAATGTCACAGATGTGTCTTTTTTTTGTAGTGATACTTATTGCAAAAATATATTAGTTATCAAAATGAATTACTACGCGCATGCTCATAGGGGGATAGATTGGTAGGAAAAGACCATTGCTCGTCCCCGACCGCCACTCATAAGGAAGACAATCAATAAATAAATCATGCTCCGACTTCATCACATAACTGTTCACCATACGTGCATGCTACGGGAATCACAAACTTTAGAAGAAGTATTTCTCAAATTCACAACTACTCAACTAACATGACTCTAATATCACCATCTTCATATTTCAAAACAATTATCAAGTATCAAACTTCTCTTAGTATTCAATGCACTTTATAGTTTTTATCTTGGATGCCTATCATATTAGGACTAATTTTATAACCAAAGCAAATTACCATGCTGTTCTAAGGACTCCCAAAATAATATAAGTGAAGCATGAGAGATCAATAATTTCTATAAAATAAAACCACCACCGTGCTCTAAAAGATATAAGTGAAGCACTTGAGCAAAAACTATATAGCTCAAAAGATATAAGTGAAGCACATAGAGTACTCTAACAAATTCCGAATCATGTGTGTCTCTCTCAAAAGGTGTGTACAGCAAGGATGATTGTGGTGAACTAGAAAGCAAAGACTCAAATCATACAAGACGCTCCAAGCAAAACACATATCATGTGGTGAATAAAAATATAGCTCCAAGTAAAGTTACCGATGGACCAAAACAAAAGAGGGGATGCCTTCCGGGGCATCCCCAAGCTTAGGCTTTTGGGTTGTCCTTAGATTTTACCTTGGGGTGCCCTGGGTATCCCCAAGCTTAGGCTATTGCCACCCCTTGTTCCATAATCCATCAAATCTTTACCCAAAACTTGAAAACTTCACAACACAAAACTTAACAGAAAATCTCGTGAGCTCCGTTAGCGAAAGAAAAGAAAACACCACTTCAAGGTACTGTAATGAACTCATTCTTTATTTATATTGGTGTTAAACCTACTGTATTCCAACTTTTCTATGGTTCATAAGCTTCATTACTAGCCATAGATTCATTAAAATAAGCAAACAACACACGAAAACAGAATCTGTCAAAAACAGAACAGTCTGTAGTAATCTGTAACTAACGCAAACATCTGGAACTTCAAAAATTATAAAATAAATTTCTGGACGTGAGGAATTTATCTATTAATCATATGCAAAAAGAATCAACTAAATATAACTCTCCAGTAAAAAGTTGAAGCTAATCTCGTGAGCGCTAAAGTTTCTGTTTTTTACAGCAAGATCAAAAAGACTTTACCCAAGTCTTCCCAAAGGTTCTACTTGGAACAAACACTAACTAAAACACAAAAACACATCTAACCAGAAGCTAGATGGATTATTTATTCCTAAACAGAACCAAAAAGTAAAAAAAACTAAAATAAAATTGGGTTGCCTCCCAACAAGCGCTATCGTTTAACGCCCCTAGCTAGGCATAAACGCGAGGATAGATCTAGGTATTGCCATCTTTGGTAGGCAATTCTTCAATAAGACACCTATAACCCGTAGGAGTTTCTTCCTTTTTATTAATTATCAAACTTCTAGGCACGAAATCGAGAAAATCATTTGTAGCAAAAGGTTCCTTAAGGATAGCAAGAAAGTTGGGGTGAACACTTATGGATTTGAGGTCCGCATTTCCCTTATTAGAAGTTTCACCCTTATTTTTAGGAATATACATCAATTTGGCAATCTTAGCATTAGAAGGATTGTTCTTCACAGAAGAAAAGGCCGACCCTAGGTTGGTAATAATATCCTCAATTTTATCAATTCTAGTGGAATCTTGATCTATCTTTTCATTAACCATAGGTTCCTTTTCTTTAAAAAATTTAAGAGCAACTCCTACCTTAGATCCGTATTGGGTAATTTGGTTGTGGATCTTTCTATACAAATTTTCAATAAACTCTATGGTGGCAACCTTATTTTCAATAATTTCAAGCCATCGCATCACATGTTCCAAAGTTAAAATAGTTCCATTAACCAAAAGAGGTGATGGGCCAAACTAATCTATCATAGCATTATAAGAATCAAAAGTATGGCTACCCAAGAAATTTCCTCCGGTAATGGTATCAAGAATATATCTATTACAAGGAGTGATGCCTACATAAAAATTGCGAAGAAGAACAGAAGTAGATTGCTTCCTAGTAGATCTATTTTGCGCATTGCAAATTCTGTACCAAGCATCTTTTAGATTTTCTCCCTCCCTTTTTTTAAAATCAAGAACTTCATTCTAGGGAGACAAAGAAGTAGATAAAGGACTAGCCATAACGACGAAGCAAGCAGAAAAGAGGCGAATGGAAAAGAGGGCGAAATAAAACGGCAAGGGTGAAGTGGGGGAGAGGAAAACGAGAGGCAAATGGCAAATAATGTAATGTGAGGGATAAGAGTTTGTGATGGGTACTTGGTATGTCTTGACTTGTGCGTAGACTCCCCGATAACGGCGCCGGAAATGGATCGTTGTCGGGAGATCAAATCTTGACTTGACTTGGTGCACACCTCCCCGGCAATGGCGCCAGAAATCCTTCTTGCTACCTCTTGAGCATTGCATTGGTTTTCCCTTGAAGAGGAAAGGGTGATGCAGCAAAGTAGCATAAGTATTTCCCTCAGTTTTTGAGAACCAAGGTATCAATCCAGTAGGAGGCCACACGCAAGTCCCTTGTACCTACACAAACAAATAAGAACCTTGCAACTAACACGATAAAGGGGTTGTCAATCCCTTCACGGCCACTTGCAAAAGTGAGATCTGATAGAGATGATAAGATAATATTTTTGGTATTTTTATGATAACCACTACAAAAAAAATACACTTCCGTGATGATACGTGTTTGTCACAGTTGGTCGCGTTTTCTGTCATGCATGTACATCCATGACAAATTTATGACAGAATCAAGATAGTCATACCTGTGCTATCGTAGAAGTGTTCCATGACATTGCCAAAATTATCATCACGGAAGTGTCCACTTCCATGACGATAAATTGTGCGTCATAGAAGTGCTTTCGTCAAGGGTGACCGACACGTGGCATCCACCGTAACGGAACGTCGTTAAGCTATCGGGTCGGATTTTGGATCCGATAACCCGTTAACAGCCCCGACCAATGGGGATTTTCCACGTGTAAAATCATCATTGGCTGGAGGAAACACGTGTCGGCTCATCGTTGGGACAGATGTCATCCACTCATTGGACAGAAGGCGCCTATGATACGTCGACACGTGGCACGGCCCAACAGAGGCCCATTCCTGTGAAAAGGCCATCCCGTTTGACTTGGCCAAAAGGTGGCGGGCTGGCCCATGGAAAGCCTGTTAACGGCATGTTCGCATATAGCCCATTTACAGCCCACTAACCCAAGGCCCATTACGCCCTATCCGAATTAGGCCCAGTAGCATCATCTGGGCCATCCAATATGATTCCAGCCCGTTTTCACTTCTGGCCCATGTATGGCCCATGACGTCTTTCGGACCATATGAGGCCCTATGTAACTCTTGGCCTATTAACGGCCCGTGGTGAAACTGGCTTGTAATGAACAGTGTATCAGTTTACACCCATTAACGACCCGTGGTGAAACTGGCCCGTAATGAACAGTGTATCACTTTATACCCATTAACGTCCCGTTATTCCGTTGGGCCGTTTCCAGCCCATGTTATCTTTCGGCCTTCTCAGAGCCTATTTATTCTTGGGCTCATTTCCAGCATTCGTTTACTTACGGCCCATTACTGTCATTTTCTACTTGTGGGCCAAATTCAGCCCGTGGTTACAGTCGGCCCGTTTGTGGTCGGTTAATACGTTGGGCCGTTTTCATAGCGTCATCAAATACGGCCTATTAACGATGGCCCGTTATGGTTGGCCCATGAACGGACGATTCCAACTCTAGCCCGTTTACGACCATAATGCGGTCTGTTTGGCCAATCGATCATACGGCCCGTATAAGGCCCATTGATGATACGGCCCGCAGAAGGCCCATTGTTTCTACAGCCCGTAGAAGGCCCATTGTTTCTACGACCCGTAGAAGGCCCACTGTTTCTACGGCCAGTAGGAGGCCCAGTGTCACTATAGTAAATATTAGCCCATGGTTATTGTGGCCTAGTTTTAAAAAATAGGTTATTGCAGCCACTAGCTAACTGCGTAAAAAGAACTGCAATGACTACAAGCAAACAAATAAACAAGACAACAAGGAAATAAATAAGCAAGCAACTACCGCTAGGCTATCACGGCTATTACACATATTACATCCACTGGGCATCAAAGTTCGCCACCAGTGCAAATATAGGGAACAAAGCAGCATATCATATACACTGGTCGTCAAAATTGGCCACCAGTGCAAATAAACATAGCAGCAAAACAAGAGCATAACTGAAACAACTTTAGAAGAGCTCAAGAAACGTTATCCTGGGTATCCACCATGCTGGCAATAAGCTTAGCAAGCTGATTAGCTTTGTCCTGTTTGGCGCTAAAATCCTCCAATGCTTGCGGTTGCACCAGAAAGTATGCATCTGAATGCTCCAGGGACTTCCACAGTCCTTCCGCTTCTTGTCGTAGCACAGCTAATCGATGTCTTTCAGCTTGTAGTCGAGACTCAAGAAACCGAACTGATTCAGACAGTGAGTTTGAATAGCTTGTGCAAGCGGTAGTGGCCAGTAACTCGAACACTAAACCAAGACAAGATGTGTCACTATCCTGAACCTTATCTGCATTACTTCCTTTACCATTGCTTAATAAGGCACTCTTCCCCAATATTCTGTCAGCATTCTAAAAGAAGAAACAAGCAGACACATAACAGTTTAGCATGTACTAGTATATGAAACTCATTTCGATGAACAAGTTCATTAGTAAGGTGGACAGGACTAAACTACCAAGTCTTCTATTGCCAAGTACTAGTACATAATAAAAGCATCAAACAAACATATATCTATGTCATATGATCATTGCATTGTCTTGCCAAATCAAAATAGAGACACGGTTCAAATCATATCAGTTCAAGACAAAGCAGCAGTGAAAGAATACAAAGCATGGGAAACTACACGGCACAACAAGATTTCAGATGGGTACCACGGGTCTACATGTACAACAACACTATTTGCTTTGTTGTGATGCTAGTAATGTGCATGATATGAGAAGTCAACTGTATACACAATTGAAAATGAAATCAATAGAGCTATTGATAAGGGCAAGCCTGTTAAAGAAACATGCGTGAACATACCTATTGTTCCATTGGAGTTTTGATTGGATCCTTCAATTTAAAAATAAGTTTGTATGAGTAAATACAGTGATACAAGAGCAAAGTAGTATGCACGATAGCAATCATAGTTAAAAAAGGTGCGCCTAAGCGAGCGCTTAAGCGCGCCCAGGCTCTAGGTGTTGGCGAAACGCATTGCGCATAACTACGCTTAATATGTGCATAACTGCGCACAAGCATGCGCTTTGGTCAGTAAAGCGCAAGGCGGTGGCAAAACACACAATTAACGCCTAGCGCTTTTTGGAACTATGATAGCAATGGAATCTTAAATTAGAACAGTTGTTCTTCAGGTTTAGGCACTTGTTCTACATGAACAGAGTACAGTAAGACGCAAGAATATAGTACTTAAAAATAGAAAATGAGCTCATAGACCTTACCACATTCTTGGTTCGGGACCAGTACAGAACAAGGCGTTCCCAGTCATCGTCCAGTAAATGTGTCTCAGGAGAACGTAAGGGAATTTGATGAGTTTGTTTGCCGGTGAAGTACGTTTTCTTCAGGTAATTCCGATACTACCACCAAGCATTCTTGAAGATAGCAGAGGTATTAGCACAGGTTACCTCATCCTGAGTTTCCAAATCGGTCCTTCTCTATAGAGAAAAATGGGAAAATTTGTTATATTATAACCATCATGGAGGTAGGATGTACGGGACGAAGCAAAGTAATTGCCATGAATAACATTACTTACACATAACTCCTAGACAAACACCTGCAACTGGCATTTTCCTTCATCTTCAGTATAATATTTCCAAGATGGGAAGATACGCACAAATGAGTTAACAACATCAAATGCGATAGATGCTAAAGTACGACTAGCTGGTTGTGCTTCCTCCACAGGAATAGGCGTACTAACTGGTGGAGTTGGGGTTCGCTGTGGTAGTACTGGCCCTTTGGGCACTGGAGCTTCCTTACTAACTGCTCTTGTTTGGGAGCTCTGTGGTGGAGATGGTGTTGTGTCAACGGGAACTGGGTTACTATCGGCTGGGGTTGGGGTTAGATTGGGTGAAGCTGGTTCTCTTTCCATCACAGTAGGGGTACAATCTGCGAGAATTTGGGTTATGTGTGGTAGGGCTGGTTCTTGTGCATGTACAACCGGGGTGCTATCTCCACCAAGAGGTAGCACTATTTTATTTGAAGACCGTGTTTTTAGTCCGCTAGATACTGACATCACCCGCTCCAATTCAAATGGCTGATAAACAGGAAACATAGTTGAATGTACAGAAATTGTATGAGAGACAGATGCAATAGATAGTGTGGAAAAAAGAGAGCATGAAATAGTTGACATGTATATTGTTTAACTAAAACGGATAGCATGACATAATTTCACATATATGATGTCTATCTAAACTGGATAGCATAGCATAACATAATTCAAAGATATGATGAATAACTAAACAGGATCGCATGACATAATTCACCTACATGTTATCTAAGTAATCAGGTCACATATGTGATTTATATGCTAAACAGAGGGCATTCGATGTGATGTCTGAACTAAGAACATGGTGTTGAATATTGTGTATATGATGTCTAAACTATGCAATGCAAGACACCATATGCATGATATGAGCAGTATAACCATGCCAAGTTAGAGCATACACCTCAGTGGGGGAATAGGACTGGTCATCTATCTCTGAATCCATCTCTGAGGAGCTATCGGGACCCAACAAGAGATCTGCTTCGACAGGTAGCACTGTCTGCTCTAAAGGCCTTGTTTTCACTCCAGATTTTTCCATCTCCCACCCAAATGGCTGATTCACAGGAAGAGTAGTTTAATGTACAAACATTGTCGACAAATGGAAATGTAATGAAGAAAAGGATGGGCAAGATATCATTCAAATATATGATGCCTGGTTAAACAGGATGGCATTGCACATTTCACATATATTATGGCTGGCTAAAAGACATGAGACTGCATAATTCCCATATATGATATAGAAACTAAACAGGTGGCATTACAGAACATGTCTAAACTAAGCAGATGACATATATGATGTCAAAAGTAGGCACTGCAAGGCAACATATGCATGATATGACTAACATCATCATGCCAAGGTAGAGCAAACACCTTGGGGGGTAAATAGGAGTGGTCAGCGGCGTCTGAATCCGCCTCAGAACAGATATCTTCCTCTGGATTACAATCTGGAGAGGGGTGGGGAGGGTTTGCCATTGAACCCACCATGGAGCGATGTCTGCATGACATTGTATTGCCGCGCAAAACTCTTCTCTTTTTCTTTACATGTTCAGCATGATTGTGTACAATATATGACATGCATACGAAAAAAATATTGTGAGATTATGTAAGGAGAGCATGCAGAAATTTAGAGTGATGATAACAACCAGTGGATCGACGTTTTTCCGTTGAACCAAAATAGCCCTAATGGATCGATGTGAATGTATAGTAATAAGTGAGGCAACAAGTGTACAACCTCTTTGCCGTAGCCGTGTCGACCTCAGCATCATTGGGTTGGTGCTGAAGCAGTTGAGGCAGAGGTGGTTGTCGGAGGTGTGGAGGAAGATCTGAGGAATCTGTAGACGGCATCCAGGGCACTGCTCTGTTGTGATGGATCGTTCTGTCATTGGAGTAGCTCCGGTGAGCCATAAGACGTCAAGGCTGAAGCAGCACAACACAGACATCGTCAATCTCAAGTGGGATTCTAATAGCATCTCCAATAGATGATGTAAAATGGATGTAAAATTAACTTCACCAAAAACCACCTGACTACAACAGATGAGGTAAAAACTGTTGACTCTGAACTTAACTGTCGAAACTGTAATTTACTGTGGAATCTGAATGCTATTGTCAAAACTGAACGCAATGGTAGCAGAGAGGCACTTGACATGTAGTTTAGGGAGGGCATGCAGTTCATCTTCAACATGCACCCCCCTGAGCCGCCAGCCACCACCGGCCGAACCGCCGGCCCCAGCGCCGCCTCGCCGCCCCGAAACAACTCGCCACCACCGCCTCAGCTAGCCCTCTAGGCCCCCCGCCCCCCACCCTGAACCCTAAGATAGATGGTGGGGTACCTCTCCGGCGAGCCCCCGTCCCCGCTGCAGGTGGTTCTTCCTTAACTCCGGCGAGCCCCCCCAACCCCTGAAATTGACTGACCTAAAAGTCAATTCAGTTGACTGAAGTGTGGCTTAATCGGAGTAGAGCAGCAGCATGAGCGAGGGGGAGAGCAGCAGCAGCAGCTGGGCGAGCGAGCGATCGAGCGAGAGCCGGAGCAGCAGCGCAAGCTAGCGAGAGCCGGAGCAGCAGCAGGAGATCCAACTGGTATGGACGCCGCCGCCGAAGGGGCCTCGCACTGGGGGAGAGCCACCGTGGAGATGTCGCCCGCGGTGCCGGCTTCAAGGTAGTCGCTGCATGGGGGTGCGGGATGGAGCACCGTCGGTGCCGGGAGGTTGAGTTAAGGAGAAGGTGCGATGTGATGAGTGTACAACCTCTTTGGTGGCGCCGAGTAGGCCTCGGCTTCGTCCGAGGAGCCGGTGAGGATGCTGCGGTTCCAGTGGAGCAGGTTAAGATGGCGCTGTGGGGATGGAGCGGCCGCGATAGATGAGGCGATCGTCGGAGCAACTCCTTGGAGGAGGAGGACGGGGCGGCTGAACCGGCGGGGCGGCGAGATGGACGACGGATCCTCATCCAGGGAGGTGGATGAGGGACGTCGAGCTATTGCGGTGGACGACGTCATCGGGGAAGAGGCTCCGGCTGGGCAGCAGTGACGTGGCGGACGGAGGAGGGTGGGGTTTCGCGGCTGGAGCGGAGAGGTTATGGCGGCCTGGGATTTCGAATGGCGAAAAGGGGGCGATGGGAGGGGGTGAAGCATGACTTAGGAACACGCTTGTCCAGAATGTAGGGTGTGTTACAAAAGTACCCCCCACCGATTTGAGCTAGCGGCCCTTTCGGCTCAGGGTTAGAAGGGGGATTTCGCGTGTCGGGATTTGGCAGCTGGAGGGAGTTTTCGCGCGCGTTGTAATTTCGGGATAGCAAGGCGTGGGTTGTGAAGGCGCCTGTTTTGGGAGCACGATATCTGAATTTTCGGGATATAACAAGACGCGGGTTGAATTTTAGGGACAAGCCTAACGTGTAGTAATATTGTACTTGTACGTACCAAATCAATTCGCACTTCCCTCAACCAAAAAGAAAACGAAAAAAATAAAACTATTCACACCACACAAAGAGAGAGAGTCTTGCCCCGTTTTACTATACAAATGCTATTCAAAGCTACTCCCTCCTTCCATCTATATAGGGCCTAATGCATTTTTCGATGCTAACTTTGACCGAATGTTAGAGCAATGATATATGACATGCAACTTACACAAAGCACACCGTTAAATTCGTCTGTGAAAGGTTCTTTCAATGATATAATTTTCACATTGTGCATGTCATGTACTATTAATCTTGTCAATAGTCAAAGGCGGTCTTAAAAATCTCATTACGCCCTATATAGATGGAAGGAGGGAGTATGAATCCATGTTATGTCTGATTAAATTTTTTTGCTTGCTGTATAATGCATGTAACCTACTCATACTAACATTTTAGTGCATTCCAAATGTCTATACTACCGCTGCAATTCGAACTAAATTTGAATTCGTTTCTCTATTTCAATAAGAATCTACAATCATGATTGTTGCCAACTTCAACCATCATAGTTTCCTTGCTATCCGCCAGATATAAATCGGACGGCCTATAATGCAGGATGGCAGGCACACCATCATCAACAACTCCGTTTTTTATAAGAGTAGAGATAAAATATATTAAATGTAGTATAACATGTTCATAAACCATGTGTATCACCGTTATATATATTCACACATGCGTCGGTTTGGAACACTATGATAAATTCTTCAAATATCTGAATTCGCTTTTTATAATGAAGTATATATGATCTCTATTCGTCTTTTACACCCACACAACCCTCTTATCTTTGTAGCTAGCGCTAACTTTCTCTTGTGCATGCACACGCCCGCATCCCTCTCACCCTCCCTCAGCATTCTCTAGCTCCATCGCGCAAATTCATCTTTTCACTTTAGGTCGTTCACCCACGGTGTGTGTAGGCCCCCCGGCTCCTTCTTTACGACACACATCGATCGATATGCCTCTCTAGCCAGGTGTGCCTAGCACAAACACAAGCTTCCCCTCTTCTCTTGTCACCATCCATGCCTCACTCCCACCACTCTTTTCATCGTTCTCATACTCGCACACTCCTCCCCCTCGATATAGTATGCCTCTCGTACCATCTCCTACGTGCATCCCTCTCTCTCTATCCTTCTCCTCGTGCTTCATTTGCTTCTAACACACACATGCATGTATAGCGATTGGTCTCCCAACATATACCTAGATCGACTTTAACTACCCCCCCCATCGATCGACGTACCTCACAAGTTATGTCTCTCCTTTCTCTTACAAAGGGCGATTGATCTTCCTATGTAGTTACGTCTGCTTACCACAGCCACATCGTCCCCCCTTATTATTCGTGCATGCCTCCTGACCCGTCTCTCACACGCACATGCACAGACAACAAGCAGACATCTCCTCTCTTATTGATATTGCGGGCATGCCCTCCGTTTTTCTAGCAAGCCTATCCCACCATTTTTTAGAAGCAACTCCACTACCACCCCCTCCAACACTCTAGCTCTGTCTCTCTCCCAACCTTATTCCTCTCCTGCACATATGCATGGATGCCGACCGATCTCCCTTAATACATGAGGCAGACCGATCTCCTTAATACATGAGGTAGGCCTCTCTCCTCCTCCACACATATAACAGCCATTGTACCTCTATAGTTAATTGGGCATCCCTCTTCCCCCACCACACACCGATAGTTGAGCGCTGCAGGTAGGTATCCATGCCACAGAGACAAACTGCACATGTCCCATCTCACGTTCCAGTAGGCCAGCCACTCTATATCTTTGACGTGGGCACACACAAATTCGATGGCGCTCTATATCGATCGCGCGCACACACACACACACACACACATCATCCCTCTCTTAGATTCTATGGACACCTCAAGCCGATGATACCACCACTCTATTCTCGTGGATCGCCCCCTCTATATATATGTTATATCCAGGACTCTATTTCACACACATTGCATATGTTACATTTTTTGATTGACCCCCCCCCCCCAAAAAAAAACTCTCAAGAACCCACACACTATATGTCTCTAGGTTTGTATCTCTCTCACACAACCCCACGTAGGTGGTGTACGTATACAAGAAGAGAATAGGTGCGCCGTGCACGTACTCATGCTTCGTGCCCAGCCACACCCGCGCGGGTACACGATGGAGCTCATTTATTTATGAAATGGCAGCCCACGTGCTAATTTGAACGCCTGTAGCGGTTGTTTACCTAGGGAGGTCGTGTACCACGCGTGCACGAAACAAAGTTTGACTTGACGCGTTGCCGCGTTATTTTTAAATAAAGTTATAGTGCTCAATGGCACGTACACAGAATATAAAACGATTTTTATGGAGAAAAAGGTAGTCCGCTCACTATATACAATGGAGCCTGCCTGCCTGGTTTGTCGCTCTTCAGAGTATCTCACACAAGGCTGCGGTGGCCTCTCTCTCTCTCACCGTTGGTCACTGATCCGGCCGCATCCCGTCCGTCAGGGGAAAGGGAGTGCGGTGGCCTCTCTCTCTCTCTCTCTCACCGTTGGTCACTGATCCGGCCGCATCCCGTCCGCCGGGGGAAAGGGAGGAAGTGCATCATTTCTCCGTTCGACGGTGCCGAGGCAGCACGTCCCGATCTGCGGTACACGCCGTTCTCTCTGACCAAGCTCCGGCGTGGCAGGGCCTACACCACCTGCTCGCAGATTCCGCCCGTCGCCGCTCACCTAGTTACATCCCGACGACCTCCAGGTATCCCCTCCGGCCTTGCTCCACTGCCCGTCTTCCCACGTCGCTGCATGTGGATCTTCCATAGTTCTTTGCCCAAAATGTAGCTCGTCCGGCGTACTTTCCATATTGCATTCTCGTCCTCACACCGTTTTAGACAAACACAACCGTGTTGTTATCTTCCCTTAGGACAAGTAATATGCTTCTTTTTTGTCGTCACATGTGTCATCAACTGTTATTGGTTAGTAATTGTTTCCTTTCTACCTCTTTTTTGCAAACAGGGCTATCCATTTCACCTCGTTGCTATTGCGACCTTTTGGTGAACTGCACAAATCACTTTTTTCTTAAAGAGTGTTTTGTGCAGTTGTACTAAAATGTCACACGGGCAACGTCTCTACATTTCAGTGCGACTGCACAAAGGGAGATTGGTTTTGCTCTATCCTCCTTATCCAACTCCGAGCCTAATCTTCTCCAACTAGTTAGTCTTAAGAGAGACTACAAAGGTGACCGGCTTCTATTTGTGTGTTTATTGTTTCATCAGCAGTCCTCTATTATCGTAATCACACTTAGTATCTTTGGAACAGGGACGCTCAGCTCTATTTTAGTGGAACTGCACAAAATGATCGGAATGTTGCATGCTCCAGACAGCTACTTTTTTCCCAACATGCCTTGTTGATTTAGACAGAGCTGGGGGGACGTTGCTGCCAATGAAAGCATGGATCAATTTTAATTTAACACATTCTCACAACTTTGTATTCAGTTGTGATGTAATTATTAGCTTTGATCTGCTAATAATTGACATGCACTAGCAAGGAAGTTAGTTTTTTATTGTTTCCGAAAGAGCATCAATGGCAAGACACGCGAAACAAAAGCTGAAAGGTCACACCATTGTACAATTTCATGTCGCTGGGAAATTATTTGTATAGTACGTCAATTATGTAAACAAATGATGGAAGCTTGATAGCATTGCCAAAAGCCTCTTCATCATCCGGGTCCATGTGCCATGCACAAAATTATACTCCTTCGTTCCTAAATATTTATCTTTTTACAAATTTCAAACGGGCTTATTTTAGAGTGTAGATTCACTCATTTTGCTTCGTATGTGTACTCCCTCCGTTCCTAAATATTCTATTCGTCTTTCTAGAGATTTCAACAAGTGACTACATACGGAGCAAAATGAGTGAATCTACACTCTAAAATATGTCTATATACATTCGTATGTGCCAGTCCATTTGAAATCTCTAAAAAGACAAATATTTGAGTAGTCACTCGTTGAAATCTCTAGAAAGACAAATACTTTGGAGTATATTTAAGAACCGAGGGGGTAGTGCACAACCACATGGGAGACTCAGCCCGGTCGTTGCGCCGCATTAATAGTGAGTAATGAGCAGTCAAATCATAAGCCCCACCTTTCCCACTGTAAGTTGCTCTGAAGAAGCAACCATCAATATGCTCTTCTTTGAATCCGCTCATACTACTCCATCTATCACTGTTTATACAGCGCGCTTCAGGAAAAACAAAAAAATATGTGGGACCAAGGCGACTAGCGATCGGCCTGAAAAATAGCATTGGTAGTTATAGCACGGCGTCTATTACTAGAGGGAATAATGCGTACACACATGCATGCAGTGCTTCCACCCCGGGTACAAACATGCATGCACTTACTCCACTCCGTAGTAGTACAGTACATGGAAAGAAAATTGTGGACTTGATTGCGGTTACCACGCCCTAATTAATTGAGCATTAAACCAAACGCGTCTAAAGTCTCTCTGGTGGTGGAAATGCATTGAGAGAAATGCATCATAATGAAGCGCGCCCTGTAAACTGTGACGGAGGGAGGAGTAGTATGAAGGTGCAAAACCAAGTACGCGTATGGCCAGTCGGTCAACGCACCTCCTCTTGGCATATCACTGACATGTGGGACAGGAGTGTGAGCAAACCGATCTCAATTGACGGCAAAGAGCCAACCCGCCGTTCCTTGAGAGAGACGAGGAGCGAGAACGCACAAACGGGCTCGCACGGAGGCCAAGATATATTCGAGCATGGTTGGTTGATCGGTATCATTCATTACATGTTGGGCTGCCGTTTTCTGCCCTTCTCCGGAATAAACGTGTACTTTATCAGAGATAAAAAATAAGAGTACAGACGCTCCACCATGCGGTTCTAGTAATAGTACTACTCGTACTACTGCGCTTGGCTCTTCGCCTCTTCGTGAAGTCGAACAATGATGGTACTCCACATGTTGGGTACTACAGTGTATGCCTCTGACAATCTGACACCGAATGGACTGATGCATGTCCACCGAGGGTAGGTTGCATTAGTCAAAAGGTGTAAGCGATCTTCACCTTGTCCTGCAAGCTTCTCCTCGTTCTGCGAGTTGACGGGACACACCAAAAAGTAGTGCTAGTCCATACTCCCTCCTTTCCGGTTAATATGGCTTAATCTTTTTTGCGGGTAAATGAGAGAGCTTTATTCATATATAAGCATTCTTAGGATGATCAGCCAAGACACTGGTCACTAGGAAGCGAGGTACCCCGCAAAAAAAGTAGGAAGCGATGTGTTTCATCAAGCTAGCTCTCGGCCACATTCAAAGTGCAGCAAGCACGGTTCGCACGAAGATGCGCCGCAAGGTTTGCTGACCTGTTTACATGCTGAGTAACAAAAAAAAGAGGAAATATTACCGAGCGCTACTATTTGTAACATGATATGAGCCAGAATTAAGCGAGAATTGTGGCGAGTGTTCCATGCAATCAACTTCAATTATCACATGCGAGAACCCTCGAAGAGAACCAAATGTGTTGAAGATTGCTTTATCACATTTTAAAATTATAATAAGAGTGCAGACGCTCCTCCATCCGGTTCCTAGTACTAGTATAGTACGTACCTTTATAGACTATAGTAGTAGTACTAGTAAACTTTGCGCTTGGTTGTTCTCCTATTCGGGAAGTCGAACAATAATAGCACTAGTAGTATAGTGTATGCTTCTGGCAATCTGACACCGAATTAACTGTTGCACGTCCACCGCCTGAGCGAGGGAGAGCTTGCATTAGTCAAAAGTTTCTCCTTCTCCTGCGAGCCACCGCGCGCAAGCTTCTCCCGTCCTGCAACCTTCTCTTCGTTCGGCAAGTTGACGGGACACAGCAAAGTAATGCTAGTCCATATTGCCTCCTCTCCGGTTAATATGGCTTAATTTCAAAAGAGATAAATACACTGTCTGTCATTGTATATTTGTAAAAATACGGTTAGTGGACTTCATAATACGCTCATTGCGCTCAATATATATATTTTTTGGTGTTCATACGATCACTAGCTCACCTTGACTGAGTATGTGTGTGCATGCACGTGTAGGTTGAGCACTTGAGCGTGACCGTGTGTGTTTCGTCGTGTGCTCGGACATGCATGCATTAGGGTGTCGCGCGCGTTTTTGCGTCCATGTGTACGTGTGACTGTTGCATACACGTAGGGAGAGTACGTGTAGGGGCCACTAAGGAGCAGTCAAATCACACAGTAAGTTAGTCGGAAGAAGCAACCATCATTTCACTCTTGAATGACATGTACGCAATATAAAATGGTTGATATGGAGAAAAAGAAAACCACTATATATACACTAGCAGGAGCCTAAGCTACAAGCCTGCTTGCTTAGGTTGCTCTATTCACAAGCATAGAACAACGGGCCTGATCCCGCAGTTGGGGGAAGGGAACAATGTTCTGCGTAGACGCGGTCGACATCGGCGAGGGAGAAAACCCATAGTCGGTGCGTCCCAATCGGGGGTCACCGTGGTATGGGCTGATGCCGCGTCCCAACCGCCCTTCTAGCTATAGCCTGACGTCCCAGGTAGTCCATCTTCCTTTTGGATCCGGCTTGCTCCACTGTCGTAGCTCCATCTCCATGTCGATCTTTCTCTACTTCTACCGACTTCTACTTGTGATGAGTTTATGTCTCATGAACTAGTGCCAGTACTATTATTCTAATCACACTTCTTCAATATCTTTGTCATCAGGGATGCTCAGGTCAATTTTAGTGGAAATGCACAAAAGCATCGTATGATCCGAGGGTGCCAGCCGTCTTTCCTTTGACAGGTTCTACCTGGCCAGGAAATTAAATCATGTTTAGGGTTTAGGGTTTAAGTCGTAGTGACCCCATCAGTAGTTTTTCTTTCGTACACGCTCTCACAACTTTTTTCTTTAGTTGTGAAGTAAATATTGGCTATGATCTGTGAATCATTGAGATGCATCAGCATGCGTGTTAGTTTTCCTTTGTATTTGATGGAATGTTCTAACGGGGCAACCTTGGAATAGGAATGAAAATGGAGTGGAAAAGTTTCCATTTTTCCAGAGAAAAAATGGAAATGGAGAGAAACCAACGTTTCGTTTCATTGGATCGCGCCATCGAGCAAAACCAATGTTTAAATCACGTCTGTCGTGTTCGTGTCTCACCCTCCTCCATGGCTCGACCCCACACGGTCGCTCAGCATGCCACTCACCGCAAACCGAGTATACGATAACTTTCCCGCCTGCTTGTCGATGGATCGCGCCATGGAGTACTGGCACTACTGGAAGAGATTGACGAGTTGGGGGAGGACAGCTAGCTGTAGCACGGAATCCCAAGAACTTTTTACATGCATGTTGTAGCCGGCTATTGCGACCTTTGAACGCGGAGCAGCCGCGTGCACCCGGAAGCGGTGCAGGCGACGCTCTCTCGGCCGCCGCGCCGCTTCAATGCCGGCGCCAGTTAGAGGTCGCGTCCGCTCTAGCCGGGCATGAATGCGGCACTGACCGTTTCGGGCGGGAAGCACGCGCGGGTGATGAAGAGGTTTCGGGTTGGTCAGGACCGGCCGTGGCAGCGGTCTGGACGTGCGCAAACAAGAGATGTTGTACGTTAATATTGCTGCGTATATAATTAACAATGTAAATAATGTTCCAGTTGGACAAATATGATTGGAGATGGAGATGGAAATGGAATTTTACGTAAACACGGATATGCATGTCTATGTCTGTGTGTGTGTGTGCGTGACGACTCTCGCGAGCTGGAAGCGGGGGCGTGTTTTTTATCGAGTTTTCTTTCTTGGTACGTTAGAAAATCAATTTGTCTAATTCACATCTAGATGTTATTTAAGGATATCACATCTAAGCTCCCACAAGTATATAATATAGCAACAAGAAATAAAAAAACTAGGGAAAAAATAGACCACAAACAGAGTGGACATCGACTTAGATGTGACATAACTATGTCACATCTAGATGTGTCCTAGACAGACCCTTAAAAAATTGTCCGCCAGTTTTCGTTTCTTTTTTCCGGGAACGCGCGTATTCCATTTAAAACCACTGCTATGGAGAGATTTTTTTACTCCATTATAGCCTCTTGCTTGATAGAGTTTCTCGCGTCTCTCTCTCACCCTCTTCATATCAAAACAAGATGACAGTGTCCACTCTATCTCTCTCCTCACCGGTGGTCACAGATCCGGCCGAATCCCGCCTGCTGCGGGAGGTGAGGAGGTGCAGCGTTGACGTTGTCGCCGTCGGCGACGGAGGAAGCTGATGCGCACCGTCCTCTCGGAGCCGGCGCTGGCGCGGACGAAGATCCTCGCGCCCTTGTTCGCTACCGTCGTGTGGGCAGATCCCGCCCGCCCGCCTAAATGACATCTCGCCCATCTAAGGTATAACTTCTTGTACTGGTCCAGCTCCCCAGGTCACTGCGTGCGGGTTTTCTTCTATGCAACTACTCCCCAGCTCCCCATGCATAGTAGCTAGGGTTCGTCGGCTGGTCCAACATCACCTACTAGTACTATTATAGAGGAAATGCCACTCGAAAAGTTGTCCTGATTTATGCCTCGGTGGAGGTATACATGTTGTTTTGACAAAAAGTACATGGTGGTTGTGCGGTCATTGTCCATATGGTGGTAGTACTATCACTGGTTAAATGAAGAAATGCTTTTTTTCTCGGGTATCCTGGTTTAGTTCCCATCAAGATAATTATGATGCTTTTGTTTGTTGGTGTACTTTTCATTAATTCTTATTGACAATTGAGATGTTGTTGCTAACCCTTTTTATATTTTTGGAAACAGCGATGTGTGTCTCCATACCCTGGCATGTCTTCCTCAATTTTAGTGGAACTGCATAAAATTGGATGGCCATTGTTGTTCCGCCTCACTGTCCTCTGCCACATGGTTCTTCCTTCCTCGAGCTTGATTACTGAGAAGAAACAGACCACAGTGAGATTTGTCGAACTTCATAGGTGCCTCACCCAAACTTGATGCCAAATGGATGATGCATCACCACAATGACCTATCGATGCTCATGGTTGCACCTCATGGTTGCGTTGGCTGGTGAAGCTGATCGATTTTCAATGAAAAACAAGCTGTCTTCCATCAGTGCTCTTTGCTTGTTATGCACAAAGATGATATCCTTCGTCAGTTCACCTTGGTTGCGTTGGAGACGCAGTCGTCTTTCACGTTGGTGCAATTTTATCACACAATTGGCTATGAACCAAATGTTTCACACGTTGGATAATTTGGCGCATGTGTGGTTGTTCACTTAAGCGAGGGTAGTGTACCACACGTGAAGGACAGGAAGTGCGACCAGGACGCGTGGGCGTGGATCGTTAGTTCATCGGAAGTAGTACTAGTTTTCTTCACTGTACATTAAATAAAGAGTTTCATTTCGTACTTACACAATTTAAAATGATTGTTATGGAGAGAATAAGAAAACCACTCCACTATATATTAGTCGTATACACGAGAGTACTATATGGACGAAGCTTCATTGACTTAGTGCACCTGCCTTTGGATTTATGACAAGTGGGCCCAAAATGTGGCTGGCTCACCTGTCATACAGCCAAAAGCAGGTGCAGTGAAGGCACTGGAGCTCAGTTCGTACTACAGTAGTTTATATATAAGCGGGAGCCTCAGCACTTGTTCGCTAGGGTTTGCACTCTCCACACGCTCGCCGCACTACATATATGTTACACGTTGGAGGCTCGGCATTCATTTGCTAGGGTTTGCTATATTCACAGTCTCTCACCCTCTCTTCACCAGATCTAAACAAGACTGCGTTGGCCTCTTGTCTCTCTCTCCCCCTCACAGCTGGTGAAGGAGGCGTCCGTATCCCGTCGCACCGGGAAGGGGAGGAGGTGCAGCGTTCACTCTATCGCCTTCGGTGAGGGAGGCAATCCACTGTCGGCTGCGCTGTTCTCTTTCACCCAGCGCCTGTGCGGGAGGGCCACCGACCCCTTCTTCCTCGCTGACGTATGTAGTGTGGGCAGATCCGGCCTCCCGCCGCACGCCTTGCCACATCTCGACGACCCTAAGGTATAAGTTTCATTGAAACCATCGTTGCTCTAGCTGCATGTGGATCTTTTTCGATCTGTAGTCGAATCTAGGTCTTGGTTCAAAGAGGAAAGAAGGGTGCGGTGGGCTGGAGCAAGAATCTAGGACATGGTTCAATGAGGAAAGGAGGGGCGGAAAGTAGTATAGACTGGCTATCCAGCCTCCTTGTAGGTCGAAAAGGGAAAAAGGGGGTAACCTAGTACACAGATCTGTAAGGAACCGATCTCTTTGTTGAAAAGGGAAAGAAACTGGGGGGGTCGGGTAGTTTGTGCAGGACTAGATTTGCTGCCCTCACATAGGAAGAAGGTTCAAAGAGAACAAATATGGGACAAGCGCATATATGCTGCTTGGCTACATACTCTGCATCACCCATTTATACGTGTGGACGCACATGGTGCTGGCCTGTCCCATACAGCTATTTTGTTGTTGTTAATCTAAGAATGCCGCCGAAAAATTGAAGCAATGCCACTGTTAAAAGTAAATTACATTTTTTAACAAGTGTTGTTTCAAGAGAATGTCTCTCTTAATATGAATCAATGCAACCGTTTTAGAAATGCTACTGTCCTACTTTGTTTTCCATCCAAGATAAGTTAGATGCTTCTTTCTGTCACCGTTTGTTTCATCCTCCTTTATCGGCAACAAACTCTGCATCACCCCCTTTATAAGTAGATGGAAGGACATGTTGTTGCGCCCACTCTCCCCTAGAACTGTTTATGCTTTTTGTTAATCTAATGCCACTGGTAAAATTAAGCAATGCCACTCTCAGAATTAACTACTGAATCTTAATTCAAAACTGCAACACTTGTTAGGGATTGGCGGGATTACCATTTTTGTGGCCACATGTTTCATCCTCCTTTATTGGCCAGTAATTGATTCCTTTTTTGCCTCTGTTAAAACAGGGATATCTATTCAACTTGTTGCTATTGCGACATTTTGCTTCGCTTAATTTTGGTGGAACTGCACAAAATGAGACCGGATTTCCATATATGTGTTGAGATCTCTTTGAGATCTTCCTGACGAGTTGTTTCAAATCTTGGTCTTGAAAGGTCAGTACCAACCTTCCTCAGAATTAACTACTGAATCTTAGTTCAAAACTGCAAACACTTGTTAGGGATCGGCAGGAGTACCATTTCTTTTAGGGATCGGCCCGAGTACATGTTTAAGAAATGTATTGTTCAGATAATGTCTCTGTTATTATATATCAGTTACAGACTTACAGTGTTTTACAAATGGTACTATCCTGCTTTGTAGTTCTTTCTACATGTTTAACCAAGGTATTGTTAAGATAATGTCTCTGTTAAAATGAATCAGTCGCATTGTTTTAGGAATGATACTTTTCTGCTTTTTCGTTCTTTATACATGTTGAAACAAGGCATTGTTAAGATAATGTCTCAGTTAATATGAATTAATCACACTGATTGAGAATTGCTACTCTCCTGCTTTGTTTCCCATTAAGATAAGGTAGATCAGTAGATGTTTTTCTTGTGGGAGTACAAGTCATCAACCATTATTTCTCAGTAATTGTTTCCCTTATACCTTTTGTTGCTTACAGGGATATCAAAATTAAATCTCGGTTTTATTCCGACTTCAATTTTAGTTGAACTACACAAAAGGAGCCAATGTGTCCAAGGCAAACTGCTGCATTACTGGGTCCAGTTGGTCGTTCCACTTTGCAGAAAGAAGCAGTCACTGTTTGCGCTACATTACAGAAGGAATGACCGAGAAGCTTTACAGAGTATTATTAGACACCGGTGACATGACTAATCTGCAGAGACCATTAGCAATTTAACAACACGTGGAGTGCCTCCATGATCATAGGCATTACATATTTTGAATGGGAAAAGCTTGTCAAAGTTTAATCAATGATGTTAGCAAGAAGACGTTAGTTTAATATATTGGAATTGGAAAACCTTGTCAAAATTTGCTCATTGATGTTAGCCAGAAGACATGCATTTGATATTTTTGAGTGGGACGCCCTTGTTGTGAGCAGCGTCGAGTGTTTTTTCCTATTCCAGTGTTCAGTTTAGAAGTAAATAGTTACTCTGCTGAGATATTCATGTGTTAAGAGTTTGTTCTGAATATTGTCTATGTAATGCTAGGCCTTGTGTTTGATTGCAAAGTTGAGCTTGGAATGTTGTGGCATGCGGCATCACGAGCTGTTCACCGTGCCTCCTGAGAATAATGCTTCGTATTGTTTTGCATGTCGATCTAATGCTAGTGATTTGCTTGTTAAGAAGATCATCCTCTTCTGTTGTTTCCGTGCTTAAGAAGTTCATCGTCTGATGTTTCATTCATAGCCTATATGACAAGTCGGGTAGGTTAGACGTGAAACCATATGATCTTCCGACCAACTCATGATATTAGGCCGTGATTGGATCGTCGTTTTCCAACCAAAACCGCTTGTAAAACTGACGCTTGTAAATTAAAGCAGATGGTCTCGGGCGAAGGTGCTTGGTTGGTCGATTTCGACTAGTAAAATATCGAAAGTACTTGACACACGATAAAAACGCTGAACGACACTCGGACGATTGCTAATCCAGCCGTTAGCTGCTGTTTTAGCCTTGCCCATGGATGGCATGATACGCACGTATCATCTGGTAATGTCGTCCATATAGCAATGCTTGTAAAATATACACTGGTCTCTCAAATTACACGTGTAACCCGTCGGTTTTACTTACAGACCTCGGGCCCTCGGTTTCATTATGCCTGTATTTTACGCGTTGTTTCCGATGACGAGTAAATTACACTTGTATGTTAATACAGGTTTGAAATAAACCAGAGCTCCCAAGCGCGGCCTTACCGTTTCATGTCGTCTTAGTTTCTCGAAGGTGCTCATACGTGTCCGATGATCCTGGCTTCCTGAATGAGCAGCGGGCGCTGTATCAGACCATCTGTAGGGCCCGTGAGGCCCTCTCCGTTGTCCTTCGAGTTGTTGCGCTCGCCGTGGCGCCGAGCATTGTTAACATCGTCAACAAACATGAGGATTCAGGAGATGACTTTATTTTGACTGGATGACACTAGGGACCCACTAGGGCCATAGTCGTACGTACGCAAGTGCCTCCTTATTATGTACAACTATTTTTTTTGCTTTCTCCTGGTTTCCTGACATCACGGTCCACACCATTGTCAACCTATGTAGTCAATATAAACGAGAGAATTGCACAAGGTGCAGCCGACAGCTGGGACCAAGCAGCTCGAGCAGTATTTGTATTTTTGAGGCGTGAGCACTACAGAGTTTTTCTTGGTGATGATTTTGTTGTTGTTTAGAGGAGAGTCGGGTATTAACTGGGCGGGCTGTGGCCCGTCTAGCCCAGGCCAGATATCCAGCCCAGATGCTAATTTTTTCAAGATGAAAATGGCTAGCCCAGCTATACGTCTTTTTGAGGAATACCCAGGCAAGGTCAACTTGTTATTCTCCGCCCCGCTGGGCTGCAAATCTTTCCTAGGAGGGATGTATTAGGCTTAACAGGAAAATGGGCTTTAAAAAATAATAAATGGGATGTAATTATAAAAACTGGGCAGTAACTATAAAAAAATGCACCAAACACGAAATTAGTTTATAGGATATTATTTATGGATTTTGAAAATCTTAAATTTTCATTGTTGCGCGCGCAATGTTTCGTTGGATTTTTACGTAATACAAATTTATATTTAATCTGACTAGAAATTTCGGGATAAAAATATTTCGGAGCCCATCAAAATGTGGGAAATTTTATTGAATTCTATCTTCAACGGTTGGTTGAAATTATTAATCGTTGTCCTAGCTAGAAAATGGGCTGTACTTTTAACAAACTGCAAATGGTCTGTTGTAAATTCCATTATAATTCAAAAATGGGTTGTACATTCTTACAAAACGCAAATGGGCAATAAGTTCTCTGCCACACACTTGTGGGCCTACTAAGTGACGCGTCCCCTAAAAAAATAAGTTGATGCGTATGCAAGGCTTTGCCAACTTATTATAGTCAACGCACGGTTCTAGCAGCAGTGGCCGTTGGATGTCTATCCAATGGATCTCGTGCTTCTTCTTCAATCTCGGATATTCTTAGCTTCGGCCGCCCAAAAAATGATTCCTCCCCCTGACACTGGGGCGCACCGTTTCGGAGGCTGACCTATGGGCCTACTAAGTTGGAACGTACCAAGGGCTTTGTCAACTTAGTCAATATAAATGATTCTAGCTTCAGTGACCGTATGATGTCCATCCAACGGCCGTAGTGCTTCTTCAACCTCTGGTCTTCTTGGTCCAGCCGCCCAAAGTAGCGTCGGTCGTGCCGCCTACTCCTGCCTCTTGTGGCCGGTTGTGCTGCCACGAAGGCCTCACCGCCCCCATACTACTCCCACCGCTGGCCAGGCCATCCCTCCACTCACCCACACACCCTGTTATTCTGCGGCGACGGCAGCCTCACACCGCAGCCGAACCAGTGAACCCCCGTACTCCTCTCCGCGCGGGCTTCCGCTGATGCATTCTTCCCCAGCTCCGCGTCGTCCCCTTCCTAGGCCTCGTCGTCGTCCAGACCACCGCCCTGGTACTCCCGGCGCGGCGTGGTCAACGTGGTCAACGACCGACTTCCATCGGAAGAGTACTGTACGTGGAGAGGCTGACAGCTAGGTCCAGGCGGTCGCAAGGAAGTGCCTCCTTATTACGCGCAAAATAATTATTCCTCCACCTGATAGCAGGGTCCCACCGGATGGGCCACCTTATTTTGCGAAAAAAACGTTTCCCCCCTAACTGCTGGGACCCACCGGACGGGCCAGCGTATTTCGCGAAAAAAATGTTCCCCCCGCTGTCAGCTCGGACCCACCGGAAGTGCCTCCTTATTACGTACAAAAAATGAATACTCCCCCTGCTAGCTGGGACCCACCATAGTGGGAGGCCGACTTGTGGGCCTACTAAGTTGACTGGGACAGGGGCCTTTGTCAATTTTAGTCAATATGAACGATTCTAGCTCCAGTGATCGTACGATGTCCATCCAACGACCGTAGTGCTTCTTCAACCTCTGGTCTTCTTGCTCTAGCCGCCCAAAGTAGCGCCGGTCGTGCCGCATGCTCCTGCCTCCCGTGGCCGGCTGTGCTGCCGTGGAGGCCTCACCGCCCCCTACTATTCCCACCGCTGGCCAGGCCCTGCGGCGACGGAAGCCTCACACCGCAGTCGAACCAGTGAACCTTCGTACTCCTCTCCGCACGGGCTTCCACTGCCGCGTCTTCCCCGGCTCCCCGTCATCCCCTTCCTAGGCCTCGCCGTCGTCCACCGCCCTGGTGCTCTCGGTGCGGCGTGGTCAACGTGGTCAAGGAACAACTTCCATCGGACATGGACTGTACATGGAGAGACTGACAGCTGGGTCCAAGGCCGCAGCAAGGAAGTGCCTCCTTGTTACATGCAAAATTATTATTCCTCCACCTGACAGCGGGGACCCACCGGACGGGCCACTGTATTTCGTGAAAAAAACGTTTTCCCCTGACTGCTGGGACCCACCAGCTACATCTTCGCACGCAAGGAAGTGCGTCCGGGCAAAAAAATGATTCGCCCCCCTGACTGCTGGGACCCACCAGCTACATCTTCGTAGGCAAAGAAGTGCCTGACAGTCGGGACCCACCTGGTCGAAGCGTATGTAGTGTTGCCATTCTGGTTGCGAACGTGTATGTATATATATACTGGTGGATGTAGAGGCGCGCACATGTCGTAGTAGAGGCGCGCACGTACACGTATGTACAGCGCCCAGGGTGCAAGAAAGAAAATACGGCCACGTATGTGTACATACGGGCGGGGTCTCGAACGCCTACTCACGCATACGTATGGCGAGGGCTCGTTGACATGGCTGGGTCGGAACAGAGAAACAGCGTCGTCGTCGTGTTCATGGGGAGGCAAAGGAATGTGTCGTGTTCATGGGGAGGCAACAGAATGCGTCGTGTTCATCGGAAGGCAACGGAATGCATGGAAGCCAACCGGCTGGGTCGGAATGGAATGCGTGGTTGTGTTCATCAGGAGGGCTTGGATGGAACAGGCGATGGAAACGAGGCCTGGCGTACCGCACAACGGAGGAAACAGACCTCCTACGTTCGGAACGGGGTCCTGTTGATCGGGAGGGGTGTGGCGTACCGCAAAACGGAGGAAACGGACCTCCTACGGTCGAAACGGGGGTCCTCTTGATCGGGAGGGGTGTGGCGTACCACAAAATGGACGAAACGGACCTCCTACGGTTGAAACGGGGGCCATGTTGATCGGGAGGGGTGTGGCGTACCGCAAAACGGACAAAACGGACCTCCTATGGTCGAAACGGGGGTCCTGTTCATTGGGAGGGGTGTGGCGTACCGCAAAATGGGACTCCACGGGATACTGTTCATCTCCACCGTTGACCTCCTCCAGCCTCCACGGGCTACCGTCGACCTCCTCCAGCCTCCACGGGCTCATGTTCATCTAGCCTCCACCGCGCGCTACTCCACCGGCTACTGTTCAACCACCCCTCCACCGTCTACTGTTCATCCAGCCCTCCACACCACGGGGTCCTGTTCAACCACCCCTCCACGGGCACCCCTCCACCGTCTATTGTTCATCCAGCCCTCCACACCACGAGGTCGTGTTCATCCACCCCTCCACGGGCACCCCTCCACCGTCTACTGTTCATCTAGCCCTCCACTACACCACGGGGTCCTGTTCATCCAGAGGCAATGCCACCGCTCACTGTTCATCCCAGAGGCAGTATCGATCGGCTTCAGTTAGCAGCAGTAGCGAAGGAATCGCTCGATCGGGTTCAGTTAACAGCCATCGATCGATCGCTCGGGTTCAATAACGCGTAGCCTGCGGTGCAATCGCTCGGGTTCAGTTAGAGCCCAACGCCTCGCTCGGGTTCAGTTAGAGCCAACGCCTCGCACACACGCGCGTACGTGTACGAGAGAAACGTGCATCGCTCGGCCCCCGACCTCCCACCGTAACCGGGAACTCCACCAAATGTTCCTCCCCCTCGCTTCTACCATGGTTTTTTCCATCATGGACGGCCCAATGAATGTCATGCAGTTGCGTCTCTGGCCCGCCCAGGACAAAAAGCCCATTTTCTGTCATGATTTTTTGCCATAGAAGTAGGAGCCCACCACATCTATGATGATACCGGGTTTTGTCACAATTATCGTCATAGAAGTGTCATATGTATGACAGAAAAAATTTCATTCGGCCGAAAATGTCACGGATGTGTCTTTTTTTGTAGTGAAAGATTAAAAGTAAAGATTGCAAAGTAAACAAAGATAGAAATAGCTTGTTGACGGGAGATTAATATGATGGAAAATAGACCCGGGGGCCATAGGTTTCACTAGTGGCTTCTCTCAAGATAGCATAAGTATTATGGTGGGTGAACGAATTACTGTCGAGCAATTGATAGAAAAGTGCATAATTATGAGAATATCTAGGTATGATCATGTATATAGGCATCACATCCATGACAAGTAGACCGACTCCTGCCTGCATCTACTACTATTACTCCACACATCGACCGCTATCCAGCATGCATCTAGAGTATTAAGTTCATAAGAATGGAGTAACGCTTTAAGCAAGCTGACATGATGTAGAGGGATAAACTCATGCAATATGATATAAACCACATCTTTTTATCCTCGATGGCAACAATACAATACGTGTCGTTTCCCCTACTGTCACTGGGATCGAGCACCGCAAGATTGAACCCAAAGCTAAGCACTTCTCCCATTGCAAGAAAGATCAATCTAGTAGGCCAAACCAAACTGATAATTCAAAGAGACTTGCAAAGATAACCAATCATACATAAAAGGATTCAGAGAAGATTCAAATATTGCTCATAGATAATCTTGATCATAAACCCACAATTCATCGGATCTCAACAAACACACCACAAAAGAAGATTACATTGAATAAATCTCCAAGAGAATCGAGGAGAACTTTGTATTGCGATCCAAAGAGAGAGAAGAAGCCATGTAGCTAATAACTATGGACCCGAAGGTCTGAGGTAAACTACTCACACATCATCGGAGAGGCTAAGGTGTTGATGTAGAAGCCCTCCATGATTAATGCCCCCTCCGGCGGAGCGTCGGAAAAGGCCCCAAGATGGTATCTCACGGGTACAGAAGGTTGCGGTGGTGGAATTAGGTTTTCGTGGTGCTCCCCGATGGTTTGGGGGTACATAGGTATATATAGGAGGAAGAAGTAGGTCGGTGGAGCCATGAGGGGCCCACGAGGGTGGAGGGCGCGCCCAGAGGGTAGGTGCGCCCCTGCCTCATGGCCTCCTCGGTGATTTCTTGACGTCCACTCCAAGTCCTCTGGATCATGTTTGTTCCAAAAATAACTCTCCCGAAGGTTTCATTCCGTTTGGACTCCGTTTGGTATTCTTTTTCTGCGAAACACTGAAATAGGCAAAAAAACAGCAATTTGGGCTGGGCCTACGGTTAATAGGTTAGTCCCTAAAATAATATAGAAGGGTATAAATAATCCCATTAAACATCCAAAACAGAATATATAATAGCATGGAGCAATCAAAAATTATAGATACGTTGGAGACGTATCATACCTCATTACGGATAGATGAAGCTTAAGATGCCCGGGCCTAACTGTATAATCACTCTCGCCGGTGATCCGGACATATCACTCCGTGCCGAAAACAAAACCGCATCCTTGGCCCTTGAGGCACTATCCGAAGCCCTCACGGCCGAAGAATTAACCGCACTACGCTCCACAGTGGACAGGGACGATGTGATCCTAGACAAACAACCCAAATCCACCTCATTCAAACCAGCAGAAGAAATAGTCAAATTCCAAGTCCATCCAACGGACCCCAAGAAGACAACATTTATTGGGGCACAACTAGACCCAACTGTTGATACCGCGCTACGGGAGTTCCTGCGTGAGAACTATGATATATTCGCCTGGCACCCTTCCGATATGCCAGGAATCCCACGCAAGTTGGCGGAACACAGCCTCAATATATTGAAGGGATATAAACCAGTCAAACAAACACTGCTGCGTTTTTCCGAACCCAAACGTCAAGCTATGGGGGAGGAGCTAGCCAAGCTAATAGAGGCCGGATTTATTAGAGAAATAAAACACCTGGACTGGCTGGCAAACCTGGTGATGGTGCCAAAGAAGGACAAATCCTGGCGCTTGTGTGTCGACTTCAAAGACCTCAATAAGGCTTGCCCCAAGGATCCCTTCCCCCTCCCCTGCATCGACCAGATCATTGATGCTACCGCAGGACATGACTCGTTGTGCTTCCTCGACGCATATTCCGGATACCATTAAATTAAAATGAAGGAGTCCGATCAAGCTGCAACAGCATTCATTGCCCCATATGGGCCATTCTGCTTCAACACCATGCCCTTCAGGCTAAAAAACGCTAGTGCCACCTATCAACGCATGATCCAAACATACCTGGAGAAACAGATCGGCAAGACAGTTGAAGCATATGTGGACGACGTCGTCATCAAAACTAGACACGTCAAAACACTCATAGACGATTTACGTCTCACATTCGACAACCTCCATGCATACGACATTAAGCTCAATCTGGAAAAATGCATTTTCAGCGTTCCCGCTGGAAAACTGCTAGGCTTCATCGTCTCCAATAGAGGAATTGAAGCAAATCCAACCAAAATCCGAGCTTTGTCACAATTGGCTACACCAACGGACCTCAAACAGGTCCAAAAACTTGCCGGTTGCATGGCAGCTTTAAGCCGCTTTATCTCCAGATTGGGAGAAAAGGCACTGCCACTCTATCGCCTTCTACGGTGCACCGATCACTTCGAGTGGACAGATGCGGCAACAGCCAGACTGGAAGAAATAAATACTCTTCTGGCTAGCAACCCAATCTTGGCCGCGCTAAAGGTCGGCGAACCCATGTTATTATACATATCGGCAACACACCAGGTGGTGAGCGCCGTGCTCGTCGTTGAACGAGCACAGGACGGACACAAATTCCCACTTCAGAAGCCAGTATACTACGTATCCACTGTCCTCACACCATGCAAATCCCGGTACCCCCATTATCAAAAGATAGCATACACAATCTTCATGGCATCCCAGAAGCTACGACACTATTTCCTGGAGTGTTCGGACACAGTGGCTTCTGAAGTACCACTCAATGACATAATAAATAACCGCGATGCTACGGGCCGGATTGCCAAATGGGCCATTGAGCTCCTTCCATTCGACATAACATACAAACCGCGTCGAGCCATTAAATCCCAAGTACTAGCTGACTTCATCGCCGAATGGACAAAGGCCGAACTCCCTAAAGAGTACGGCGCATATTCCAACTGGGTTATGTATTTTTATGGTTCCAAAATGCTGGCAGGACTAGGAGCAGGCATCGTTTAAACGTCCCCCATTGGAGACGTCGTCCAGTACGTACTCCAAATATTATACACAGACTCTAATAACGCAGCCGAATACGAAGCCTTATTGCATGGCCTTCGGATGGCTGTCTCCATGGGCATACAACGCCTGGAAGTGCGCGGGGACTCAAACCTCGCAATATCTCAAATAAATGGAGACTTCGATGCCAAAGACCCAAAGATGGCGGCTTATCGTAATGCCGTCCTAAAAATGCCAGCTCGGTTCGAGGGGCTCGAGTTTCATCATGTGGCCCGAGAAAGTAATCAAGCGGCTGATGTCGTCGCCCGCATCGGCGCCAAGCGCGACCCCGTCCCACCTAACATCTTTCCGGAAAGGCTTTTCAAGCCATCTGTGGTGTGGCAAGGGGAGAGTGGCAACACTAGTTCGGATCTGAACACAACCCCGGATTCCGAACACACCGATATCATCGGAGGCTCAAACACCGAAATAACACCGTCGGCCCATCTCATCATGGCAGCCATTGCCCCATGGACCGACCCCTTCTTGGCCTACCTTAGTAGGAAGGAACTCCCTGAGGATCAGAATGAGGCTCGCCGCATTGTCCAGCATTCGAAGGCCTACAAGGTTCAGGACGGAGAGCTCTACAAGAAAAGCACTACCAGAGTCCTTCAAAGATGTATCTCCGAGGAGGAGGGCGGCAGCTCCTATCTGAGATTCATGCCGGTCTCGGTGGGCACCACGCCGCAGCTTGGGCCCTTGTTAGCAAGGCCTTCCGTACACGATTTTATTGGCCGACGGCCCGAGCAGATGCACATGACCTTGTCCAACATTGCGTCGGATGCCAACTCTTCGCCAACCAAAGCCATATGCCCCCCACTGCCCTACAAACAATCCCCATCACTTGGCCTTTTGCAGTCTGGAGACTAGATATGGTCGGACCCCTTAAAGGAGGAGGCCATAAGAAAAAATATCTACTGGTCATGGTGGATAAATTCACTAAGTGGATAGAGGCCAAACCTGTTAAAACGGCCGAGTCCGGGACGGTGATAGAATTCATATCCAGCGTGGTACACCGTTATGGGGTTCCACGCAGCATCATCACTGATAACGACTCTAATTTCACGGCCAACAAAGTACAAACCTGGTGCGCTAATCTAGGCATCAAGCTCGATTACGCCTCTATCTACCATCCACAAACAAACGGTCAAGTCAAACAGGCCAATGGTCTTATTATGAGCGGCATTAAGCCTAGACTAGTGCGGTCTTTGAAAGAATCAGACAAGCACTGGGTTGAGGATCTCGACTCCGTACTTTGGGGGCTGTGGACCACGCCCAATCGCACCACTAGATACACACCTTTCTTCATGGTGTATGGCACAAAGGCAGTGTTACCTCGCGACATTATTCATGACTCACCTCGAGTGCACATGTACGAAGAGAGAGAGGCCGAGCTTGATCGGCAGGACAGCTTAGATGCCCTGGAGGAGGAGCGCGACATCGCAAAAGCCCGTTCCGCATTTTATCAACAGCAAGCTCGCAGATATCAAAGCAGAGAAGTGCGGGCCAAGACTTATAACGTTGGCGAACTCGTTCTACGCCCACCGGAGAAGAAAAAGGACAAACTCAAGCCCAAGTGGGAAGGGCCCTTCATCATTGATGAAGTTCTCACTGGAGGAGCGTATCGCCTGCATGATGCGTCAGACAATCGCCTAGAGCCAAACCCCTGGAACGCGGCCAGACTCCAAAGATTCTATGCCTAGTGCCGAACTCTTTGTTTGTCTCCTTCTCCTTGCTGTTTCCATCATTTTTTCTCTCTTTTTGTTTTTTCTCTTTAGCCCTAGAGCTTTCGTGAGGTTAGACCGTGCACCCCTGACGCATACATCTCCAAATATGTACATCCATTATACCTGGGGGCTTCTTGGACAGAAGCTTGCTATTATTATTTCCCGAGCATCAAGCTCATCACATATGCGTTTTCCCCATATGTACCTTTTCTTCGCCATTATATGCATCGATATGACTTAAGTTTTGGCCAAGCTGGGTTGCCTGCCTCCTGTGCTTATGCCATATGTTCCCGTTAGTTCGGCTAGGGCATAAAGGGAGCACCTCTACGATTGTTACTGCTGGGTCATCCGAATGTGTACCTCAGACTGGGTGAAGCCGAAAGCCAGCGTTCTTAAGGGAATATTCGGTCGGTGAATTAAATATGTTTTTTGCATCCACTCCATCATGAAACCCCGGAAGTTAAATATACTGTGATTTTTCAATCACAGTTTGGACATGCACATCAACGCATGCACACCCAGGGAAAGGAACCCTTAACGAAACTATTCTCTCAGGAAGATGTATCTTACAACCTTAACATAATATAACATAACTAGCCGGATACAACTTGTCTGTTCAAGCAACTATGACCCCTACGCCTGGTTCCCACGCATACCCCGGTCTATTCGGCCGCACTGGTATTCGGAAACATTCCGCACCTTCAGGTCCCGAGGTTGAAGCGAAAAGGTCTTCCATGACAATCGTTTTACAATTCAGCTAGAGTTACATATATCAAGGAAAGTACACAGTCACTTGGACTCATAAATTTCCTCCTCTATACCATCCAACAGGCTGTCTAACATACAACCCCGTTGAGAATATTTGGCCGCTACTGCTACTTGGCCATGCACCAAATTAACGGAAACTTCTTTTTCGTATGACCCTAGAGGTCCGACCCGGGCCATGTGATTCGGATCAAGCTTGGTATACCGTGTTTTCACCATGGCCTAGGCCTCTCGTGCACCCTCTCAGCAGGCCGATATTTTCCATAATCGAAGACGCCGCCGCGCTCCCTTGAATATCTCTACAAGTTCCTCCATACTTCCTGGAGGGGAGGCGGATGGCCATAAGGCCTTGGCAACACTCTGCATTGCCTGCCGAGCTTGCTCGTGCATTTGCGACAGCCCTTGCAACAGATCATCCGACAATCCGGGCATCTCCTCTTCGGGACGGCCCGTTAGCATACCTGCAAACACAACTCTATCAGTTCCTTTTCTCTCCAAACTGTCATAAGGTAAGTTTGGCCACATACTGAATATGCCGCCTCACAGCCTTTTATTCTCCTTCACGGAGTTGGCCAGCTGGGCCTGCACATATTTCAGCTCCTCGCCCAGCTGGGTGTTTGCATCCTAGAGTTTGTTTTTCTCCTCTCTGACTCGGGTCAGAACGCGCTCGCCTGCGGCGTGTAGTCTTTTCGCCTCTTTCTCGCCCGTCTGAGCGGCTTTCATTTTCACCTCCAATTGGTCGGACGAGCCTGTTGTGATAAGCAACAGTATTAGCACAAACTGGTATATAATTATTATTTCTCGATAGAGGGAAATATTACCAAAAAACGCTGCTACCTCTTGAGCACTGCATTGGATTTCCCCGAAGAGGAAAGGATGATGCAGCAAAGTAGCGTAAGTATTTCCCTCGGTTTTTGAGAACAAAGGTATCAATCTAGTAGGAGGCTACATGTGAGTCCCTCGTACCTACACAAAGAAAATAACTCCTTGCAACCAACACGAATAGGGGTTGTCAATCCCTTCACGGTCACTTACGAAAGTGAGATCTGATAGATATGATAGATAATATTTTTGGTATTTTTGGTATAAAGATGCAAGGTAAAATAAAAAGAAAAGTAAAAAAGCAAAGAAATAATAAAGTGATGGGAGATTAATATGATGAGAATAGACCCGGGGGCCATAGGTTTCACTAGTGGCTTCTCTCATGAGCATAAATATTTTACGGTGGGTGAACAAATTACTGTTGAGCAATTGACAGAATTGAGCATAGCTATGAGAGTATCTTGGTATGATCATGTATATAGGCATCACGTCCGAGACAAGTAGATCGACTCCTTCCTGCATCTACTACTATTAGTCCACTCATCGACCGCTATCCAGCATGCATCTAGAGTATTAAGTTAATGAAAACAGAGTAACGCCTTAAGCAAGATGACATGATGTAGAGGGATAAATTCATGCAATATGATAAAAAAACCCATCTTGTTATCCTCGATGGCAACAATACAATACGTGCCTTGCTGCCCCTACTGTCACTGGGAAAGGACACCGCAAGATAGAACCCAAAGCTAAGCACTTCTCCCATTGCAAGAAAAACCAATCTAGTAGGCCAAACCAAACTGATAATTCGAAGAGACTTGCAAGATAACTAATCATACATAAAAGAATTCAGAGAAGATTCAAATATTGTTCATAGATAATCTTGATCATAAACCCACAATTCATCGGTCTCAACAAACACACCGCAAAAAGAAGATTACATCGAATAGATCTCCATGAGAGAGGGGGAGAACATTGTATTGAGATCCAAAAATAGAGAAGAAGTCATCTAGCTACTAACTATGGACCCGAAGGTCTGAGGTAAACTACTCACACTTCATCGGAGAGGCTATGGTGATGATGTAGAAGCCCTCTGTGGTGGATTCCCCTTTCGGCGTAGCTCCGGAACAGGCCCCAAGATGGGATCTCATGGATACAGAAGGTTGCTGCGGTGGAATTAGGTTTTTGGCCCCGTATCTGATCGTTTGGGGTACGTAGGATATATAGGAGGAAGGAGTACGTCGGTGGAGCTTCGGGGGGCCCACGAGGCAGGGGGCGCGCCCCCACCCTCGTGGCCGCCTCCCTTCTTTCTTGGCGTGGGGTCCAAGTCTCCTGGATCATATTCGGTGAGAAAATCACGTTCCCGAAGGTTTCATTCCGTTTGGACTCCGTTTGATATTCCGTTTCTTCAAAACACTGAAATAGGCAAAAAAACAGCAATTCTGGGTTGGGCCTCCAATTAATAGGTTAGTCCCAAAAGTAATATAAATGTGGAAAATAAAGCCAAATATGGTCCACAACAGTAGATAATATAGCATGGAGCAATCAAAAATTATAGATACGTTGGAGACGTATCAGGCATCCCCAAGCTTAATTCCTGCTCATCCTCGAGTAGGTAAATGATAAAAAAGAATTTTTGATGCGGAGTGCTACTTGGCATAATTTCAATGTAAGACTTCTTAATTGTGGCATGAATATTCAGATCCGAAAGATTCAAGACAAAAGTTTATATTGACATAAAAATAATAATACTTCAAGCATACTAACAAAGCAATTATGTCTTCTCAAAATAACACGGCCAAAGAAAGTTATCCCTACAAAATCATATAGTCTGGCTATGCTCTATCTTCACCACACAAAGTATTTAAATCATGCACAACCCCGATGACAAGCCAAGCAATTGTTTCATACTTTTGACATTTTCAAAACTTTTTCAATCTTCATGCAATACATGAGCGTGAGCCATGGATATAACACTATATGTGGAATAGAATGGTGGTTGTGGAGAAGACAAAAAGAGGGGAAGATAGTCTCACATCAACTAGGCGTATCAACGGGCTATGGAGATGACCATCAATAGATATCAATGTGAGTGAGTAGGGATTGCCATGCAACGGATGTACTAGAGCTATAAGTATATGAAAGCTCAACAAAAGAAACTAAGTGGGTGTGCATCCAACTCGCTTACTCACGAAGACCTAGGGCATTTTGAGGAAGCCCATCATTGGAATATACAAGCCAAGTTCTATAATGAAAGATTCCCACTAGTATATGAAAGTGACAAAATGAGAGACTCTCTATCATGAAGATCATGGTGCTACTTTGAAGCACAAGTGTGGTAAAAGGATAGTAACATTGTCCCTTCTCTCTTTTTCTCTCATTTTTTTATTTGGGCATTTTCTCTTCTTTTTTATGGCCTCTTTTTTTCGTCCGGAGTCTCATCCTGACTTGTGGGGGAATCATAGTCTCCATCATCCTTTCCTCACTGGGACAATGCTCTAAAAATGATGATCATCACACTTTTATTTTTCTTACAACTCAACAATTACAACTCGATACTTAGAACAAAATATGACTCTATATGAATGCCTCCGGCGGTGTACCGGGATATGCAATGAATCAAGAGTGACATGTATGAAAGAATTATGAACGGTGGCTTTGCCACAAATACGATGTCAACTACATGATCATGCTAGCAATATGACAATGGTGGAGCGTGTCATAATAAATGTAATGGTGGAAAGTTGCATGGCAATATATCTCAGAATGGCTATGGAAATGCCATGATAGGTAGGTATGGTGGCTGTTTTGAGGAAGGTATATGGTGGGTGTATGATACCGGCGAAAAGTGTGCGGTATTAGAGAGGCTAGCAATGGTGGAAGGAAGGAAAAGTGCGTATAATCCATGGACTCAACATTAGTCATAAAGAACTCATATACTTATTGCAAAAATCTAGAAGTTATCAAAGCAAAGTATTACGTGCATGCTCCTATGGGGATAGATTGGTAGGAAAAGACCATCGCTCATCCCCGACCGCCACTCCTAAGGAAGACAATCAATAAATAAATCATGCTCCGACTTCATCACATAACGGTTCACCATACGTGCATGCTACGGGAATCGCAAACTTCAACACAAGTTTTTCTCAAATTCACAACTACTCAACTAGCATGACTCTAATATCACCATCTTCATATCTCAAAACAATTATCAAGCATCAAACTTTTCTTAGTATTCAATGCACTCAAAAAAGAAAGTTTTACAAATCTTGAATACCAAGCATGCTATTTAAGACTCTCAAAATAATCTAAGTGAAGCATGAGAGATCAATAGTTTCTATAAAACAAATCCACCACCATGCTCTAAAAGATATAAGTGAAGCACTAGAACAAAACTATATAGCTCAAAAGATATAAGTGAAGCACATAGAGTATTCTAACAAATTCCAATTCATGTATGGCTCTCTCAAAAGGTGTGTACAGCAAGGATGATTGTGGTAAACAAAAAAGCAAAGGCTCAAATCATGCAAGACGCTCCAAGCAAAACACATATCATGTGGTGAATAAAAATATAGCTCCAAGTAAAGTTACCGATGGAAGTAGACGAAAGAGGGGATGCCTTCCGGGGCATCCCCAAGCTTTGACTTTTTGGTGTCCTTAGATTATCTTGGGGGTGCCATGGGCATCCCCAAGCTTAGGCTCTTGCCACTCCTTGTTCTATAATCCATCAAAAGATTTCACTCAAAACTTGAAAACTTCACAACACAAAACTCAACAGAAATCTCGTGAGCTCCGTTAGCGAAAGAAAACAAAAGACCACTTCAAGGTACTGTAATTAACTCATTATTTATTTATATTGGTGTTAAACCTACTGTATTCCAACTTCTCTATGGTTTATAAACTATTTTACTAGCCAGAGATTCATCAAAATAAGCAAACAACACACGAAAAACAGAATCTGTCAAAAACAGAACAGTCTGTAATAATCTGTAACTAACGCAAACTTCTGGATCTCCAAAAAATAATCCAAAATAGGAAGACCTAGGCAATTTGTTTATTGATCAGCAGCAATTGGAATCACTATTTTATCACGTTCTGGTGATTTTTAACAATTGTTTTTGTGAACAGAAAGTTTCTGGAAATTACAGCAAGATCAAATAACCATCATCCAAGAAGATCCTATAGGTTTAACTTGGCACAAACACTAATTAAAACATAAAATCACATATAAACAGAAGGTAGATGAATTATTTATTCCCAAACATAAGCAAAAAGCAAAAAACAAAAATAAAATTGGGTTGCCTCCCAATAAGCGCTATCGTTTAACGCCCTTAGCTAGGCATAAAAGCAAGGATAGATCTAGGTATTGCCATCTTTGGTAGGCAATCCATAAGTGGCTGTCATAATAGATTCATATGGTAATTTTATTTTATTTCTAGGGAAGTGTTCCATGCCTTTCTTTAATGGAAATTGAAATCTAATATTCCCGTCAATAATTGCACCAATCGTTCTAAGGAAAGGTCTACCAAGAATAATAGGACATAAAGGATTGCAATCTATATCAAGAACGATAAAACCTACGGGCACATAATTTCTATTTGCAACAATAAGAACATCATTAATTCTTCCCATAGGTTTTTTAATAGTGGAATCCGCAAGGTGCAAGTTTAGAGAGCAATCATCAAAATCGCGAAAATCTAGCAAATCGCACAAAGTTTTGGGAATAGTGGAAACACTAGCACCCAAATCACATAAAGCATAGATTTCGTGATCCTTAATCTTAATTTTAATAGTTGGTTCCCACTCATAATAAAGCTTTCTAGGGATAGAAACTTCCAACTCAAGTTTTTCTTCATAAGATTGCATCAAGGCATCAATGATATGTTTGGTAAAGGCTTTATTTTGACTATAAGCATGAGGAGAATTTAGCACGGATTGCAACAAGGAAATACAATCAATTAAAGAGCAAATTTCATAATTAAATTCCTTGAAATCCAATATAGTGGGTTTAGCAACATCTAGGGTTTTAATCTTTTCAATCCCACTTTTATCAATTTCATCATCAAGATCTAAAAACTCTGAATTTTTGGAACGCCTTCTAGGTAAAGGTGGATCATATTTACTCCCATCATTATCAAGATTCATATTGCAAAACAAAGATTTAATAGGGGACACATCAATAACTTTTAGATCTTCATCTTTATTTTCATAGGAATTGGAAGAACATGCTTTAATAAAGGCATCTTTCGTAGCACGCATCCTAGCGGTTCTTTCCTTGCACTCATCAATGGAAATTCTCATGGCTTTGAGAGACTCATTGATATCATGCTTAGGAGGAATAGATCTAAGATTTAAAGACTCAACATCAAGAGAAATTCTATCAACGTTCCTAGCCAATTCATCAACTTTAAGCAATTTCTCTTCAAGCAAAGCATTGAAATTCTTTTGCGAATTCATAAAATCTTTAACACTAGTCTCAAATTCAGACGGCATCTTATTGAAATTTCCATAAGAGTTGTTGTAGGAATTTCCATAGTTATTAGAAGGATTACTAGGATAGGGCCTAGGATTAAAATTCCCTCTATACGCGTTGTTACCAAAATTATTCCTACCAACAAAATTCACATCCAGAGATTCATTATTATTCTCAATCAAAGTAGACAAAGGCATATCATTAGGATCAGAAGAAACACTCTTAGTAGCAAATAATTTCATAAGTTCATCCATCTTTCCACTCAAAACATTGATTTCTTCTATCGCATGCACTTTTTTATTAGTAGATCTTTCGTTGTGCCATTGAGAATAATTAACCATAATATTATCTAGGAGTTTAGTAGCATCTCCTAAAGTGATTTCCATAAAAGTGCCTCCCGCGGCCGAATCTAAAAGATTTCTAGAAGCAAAATTCAATCCGGCATAATTTTTTTGTATAATCATCCACAAATTCAAACCATGAGTAGGGAAATTACGTATCATTAATTTCATTATATCCGAAGATTGTGCAACATGTTCATGATGAAGTTGCTTAAAATTCATAATATCGTTTCGAAGATAGATGATCTTAGCGGGAGGAAAATACTTAGAGATAAAAGCATCTTTGCACTTGTTCCAAGAATCAATGCTATTTTTAGGCAAAGACGAAAACCAAGCTTTAGCACGATCTCTAAGCGAAAAAGGAAATAGCTTCAATTTAACAATATCATTATCAACATCTTTCTTCTTTTGCATATCACATAAATCAACGAAGCTATTTAGATGAGTAGCGGCATCTTCACTAGGAAGGTCGGCGAATTGATCTTTCATAACAAGATTCAACAAAGCAGTATTGATTTCACAATATTCAGTATTGGTAAGAGGAGCAATCGGAGTGCTAAGGAAATCATTATTGTTGGTACTGGTAAAGTCACACAATTTGGTATTATCATGAGCCATCTTTGCAAGCAAGCAATCCAACACACGAGCAAACAAAAAGCAAGCGAGAAAAAGGCAAACAGAAAAAGAGAGGGCGAATAAAACGGCAAGGATGAAGTGGGGGAGAGGAAAACGAGAGGCAAATGGCAAATAATGTAATGCGAGAGATAAGGGATTGTGATGGGTACTTGGTATGTTGACTTTTGCGTAGACTCCCCGGCAACGGCGCCAGAAATTCTTCTTGCTACCTCTTGAGCACTATGTTGGATTTCCCCGAAGAGGAAAGGATGATGCAGCAAAGTAGCGTAAGTATTTCCCTCAGTTTTTTAGAACCAAGGTATCAATCCAGTAGGAGGCTACGCGCGAGTCCCTCATACCTACACAAAGCAAATAAATCCTCGCAACCAACGCGAATAGGGGTTGTCAATCCCTTCACGGTCACTTACGAGAGTGAGATCTGATAGATATGATAGATAATATTTTTGGTTTTTTTGGTATAAAGATGCAAGGTAAAATAAAAAGCAAAGTAAAAAAGCAAAGCAATAATAAAGTGATGGGAGATTAATATGATGAGAATAGACCTAGGGGCCATAGGTTTCACTAGTGGCTTCTCTCATGAGCATAAATATTTTACGGTGGGTGAACAAATTACTATTGAGCAATTGACAGAATTGAGCATAGTTATGAGAGTATCTAGGTATGATAATGTATATAGGCATCATGTCCGAGACAAGTAGACCGACTCCTGCCTGCATCTACTACTATTACTCCACTCATCGACCGCTATCCAGCATGCATCTAGAGTATTAAGTTAATGAAAACAGAGTAACGCCTTAAGCAAGATGACATGATGTAGAGGGATAAATTCATGCAATATGATAAAAACCCCATATTGTTATCCTCGATGGCAACAATACAATACGTGCCTTGCTGCCCCTACTGTCACTGGGAAAGGACACCGCAAGATTGAACCCAAAGCTAAGCACTTCTCCCATTGCAAGAAAAACCAATCTAGTAGGCCAAACCAATCTGATAATTCGAAGAGACTTGCAAAGATAACCAATCATACATAAAAGAATTCAAAGAAGATTCAAATATTGTTCATAGATAATCTTGATCATAAACCCACAATTCATCGGTCTCAACAAACACACCGCAAAAAGAAGATTACATCAAATAGATCTCCAAGAGAGAGGGGGAGAACATTGTATTGAGATCCAAAAAGAGAGAAGAAGCCATCTAGCTACTAACTATGGACCCGAAGGTCTAAGGTAAACTACTCACACTTCATCGGAGAGGCTATGGTGATGATGTAGAAGCCCTCCGTGGTGGATTCCCCTTCCGACGGAGCTCCGGAATAGGCCCCAAGATGGGATCTCGTGGGTACAGAAGGTTGCGGCGGTGGAATTAGGTTTTTGGCTCCGTATCTGATCGTTTGGGGGTACGTAGGTATATATAGGAGGAAGGAGTACGTCGGTGGAGCTTCAGGGGGGCACGAGGCAGGGGGCGCGCCCTAGGGGGGTGGGCGCTCCCCCACCCTCGTGGCCGCCTCCCTTCTTTCTTGACGTGGGGTCCAAGTCTCCTGGATCATATTCAGTGAGAAAATCACGTTCCCGAAGGTTTCATTCCGTTTGGACTCCGTTTGATATTCCGTTTCTTCGAAACACTGAAATAGGCAAAAAAAACAGCAATTCTGGGCTGGGCCTCCGGTTAATAGGTTAGTCCCAAAAGTAATATAAAAGTGGAAAATAAAGCCCAATATGGTCCAAAACAGTAGATAATATAGCATGGAGCAATCAAAAATTATAGATATGTTGGAGACATATCAAACGCCTTCTTGGACTCTTCCAGTTCGGCGGTAGCAGCAGTTAGCTGTGTCCGACATTTTTCCAGCTCTTGGGCTAGCAGGTCGTTCTTCTCCGTAAGAACCTGGTTATACAACGATCCTTAAATCACTTGTACCAACTGCTTCAAGTCTCGGGGGCTACTGGCATATGGTTAGCATACTCGGACGAATTAAATTTACATGTTCATCTTTTAAATACTGCTCCGTGGCCCTGTTAAGACCATCTCGAGCAGCCCGGATGTATGCATCAGCCAAGCTGAAGGAACTGAACGCCTCTTTTGAGAAGCGAGGATCTCGTAAAATGGCCCTTCGGCGCCGATGATTCATGGCGCTCTCCACTCCCGAGTTGGTGATGGACGTATCTTCCGAGCCCTCAGCCGAAGGACAGTCCGGCGTCACCCCCATATCGACCCCCGTCTCCTTGGCTGGGACCGAATCCCGGGTGTTGGGAGTACGACTGGCCGGATCCCCGTCTGGCAAACCCTTTTCCTGATGTGTGGCGAACATAAAAGTCACAGTTGGATGCGACTGTTAAAGAACATATTTGTGAATCCATACCTCTTAGATGAAGGCTCGGCCGTATCTTTGTTTGCCTTCCGCTCTTCGAAGGCTTGCCCAGTGTAGGGACCGCTCTCTTTGGGGATACCCCTGGGGCAGCATGGTGCGCCGAATGCCTCCCCTTTTGATCATAGGAGGGTGCGGTGGGCGAGGTAGAATGAGAGAACTTTTTGGGATAAGGTGTCTCCTGAATACTTACATGTGAAGCGGGGAGAAGACCGGGATAGTCGGCGATGATGCCCACTTCTGTGTCGTCATAGCTCGCTTGGTAAAACACCCCACCCTCGAGCACCACGAATATATCCGGATCCTCTTGGAATAATGTGGCCCTCGGGCTATGGGGCGGGGCTGTGAAGCCCTTCGGAAATCTTTCGCCAGTGCTATTATAAAAGGACGGGTTAATATTCATTGAAAGTAGTTCAGGGGGTGGAATGAGTAGAGCAAAGGAGTTGGGGCTTACCCAGCTAGGAGGACTATACATGGAATATCCATCTCTGCGCTTGATGTGCAAGAACTCCTCTTCCTCCCCTTTGAACAATTCGGACAATATTTTGGCCAAAGCGGCGGGGGTGTCCAGACCCTTGGTGTCATAGCTGGAGGCATTGTCCTCCCCATTGTAGTGCCACATTGGAAGCCCTCTATATTGGAGTGGCTGAACCCCCCGTACTATGGAGGTCGCCATTACTTCGACTATCGATAATTCGGACTGAGCGAGCGTCCTTATCTTGCTCAAGAGTTGATGAACTTCCGCACTGTCTTCCTCCTCGAGGCTCCGAGGGTGCTAGTTGTGGTGTTTCTTCAAAGGAACGCTTGTGGACTTGGGGAGGGCCCTCCGAACTGAGTCTGGAAGTGCGACGTCCTCAATATAGAACCATTCGGAAGGCCACTCTTCGGATGCCTTCTTTGGTGTGCCGGATAGGTATCCGGTCTCGGCGATGCACCATATTTCAGCTCCGCCCACTTCAAATATTGATCCCTCGTCATTACGTGGGACGAGGCAGAATAGCCTTCTCCCCAGTTCAAAGTGGGCCTCACAACCCAGGAATAGCTCGCAGAGAGTAACGTAACCCGCGATGTGCAGAATGGAGGCCAGCGTGAAGTTGTGCAGTTGGAGGCCATAGTACTCCAGAAGCCCTCTGAGGAACGGATGAATTGGGAACCCGACACCTCTTAGCAGGTAGGGAACGAAGCACACTCGTCCCCCCTCAGATGGATTGGGGAAGTTCTCCGTTTGAGCCTCACCGTTGAAGGAGGTCAACCCCGCTCGAATAGGGACCAGATCCGCGGGCGGAAGAAATCCTTGCGTTTGCAGCTTCTCCAGCTGACTATGGGGAACGGAGCACCTCTCCCACTCGCCTTTTTCTGGGCCGCAGGGATGGGAGGAGGAGCTGGGAGCATTAGCCATGTTGGAGTGGTCTTTCCTAGCAATCTTTGAGGATTTTTTTCGCGTGGTGCTGAATGGATCTGAGATCCAATCTCTTTATAAACATTCTTTCTCGCATAGCCAGGGTGTTATGTGTAAAAAATGCACTGACCTCTCGCACTCACTTGACACGTGGAAGCTGAAGTTGTTGATACACAGAAGCCGAGGGGTACGATATTAAATGGAAGGCCGGATACATCACTTTGAAGTCATCGGAGGAGGAACCCGCCTTGCAATGCCGAATACAATCTACGCGCCGGACACCTCATCATTGAAGTCTGGTTCAGGGGCTACTCAGGGAGTCCTGGACTAAGGGGTCCTCGGGCGTCCGGCCTATTAGCCATGGGCCGGACTGATGGGCTGTGAAGATGCGAAGATTGAAGACTCCACCCGTATCCGGATGGGACTCTCCTTGGCGTGGAAGGCAAGCTCGGCAATTGAATATGAAGATTCTTTTCTCTGTAAGCCGACCTTATGTAACCCTAGATCCCCCCGATTTCTATATAAACCAGAGGGTTAGGTCTGTAGAGCCGAAGACAGATAGCCATAGTCAAACATGCTAGACTTCTAGGGTTTTAGTCATTACGATCTCGTGGTAGATCAACTCTTCTAATACTCATATTCATTAAGATCAATCAAGTAGGAAGTAGGGTATTACCTCCATAGAGAGGGCCCGAACCTGGGTAAACATTCTGTCTCCCGTCTCCTATTACCATCGACCTTAGACGCACAGTTCGGGACCCCCTACCCGAGATCCACCAGTTTTGACACCGACAACGCACACGGCTAATAAATCAACTTATGTGTCTATGGGGTGCCCCCCTCCCCCGTATATAAAGGAGGGGAGGAGGAGAGGGCTGACCCTCATAGGGCGCGCCCAAGGGGGGGAGTCCTACTCCCAGTAGGAGTAGGTTTCCCCCTTCCTAGTTGGAGTAGGAGAAGAAGGAAGAGGGAGAGGGAGAGAAGGAAAGGGGGGCACCCCAATTCGGATTGGGCGGGGGGTGCACCCTCCACCTTGCCGCCTCCTCCTCTCTTCCACTAAGGCCCAATAAGGCCCATTGACTCCCCCGGGGGTTCCGGTAACCTCCCGGTACTCCAGAAAATGACCGAACCATCCGGAACCATTCCGGTGTCCAAACATAGCCTTCCAATATATCGGTCTTTATGTCTTGACCATTTAGAGACTCATCGTCATGTTCGTGATTACATCTGGGACTCCGAACAACCCTCGATACATCAAAACACATAAACTCATAATACCGATCGTCATCGAACGTTAAGCGTGCGGACCCTACGGGTTTGAGAACTATGTAGACATGACCGAGACACATCTCCGGTCAATAACCAATAGCGGAGCTTGGATGCTCATATTGGTTCCTACATATTCTACAAAGATCTTTATCGGTCAAACTGCATAACAACATACGTTGTTCCCTTTGTCATAGGTATGTTACTTGCCTGAGATTCAATCGTTGGTATCCTCATACCTAGTTCAATCTCGTTACCGACAAGTCTCTTTACTCATTCCATAATGCATAATCCCATAACTAACTCATTAGTCATATTGCTTGCAAGGCTTATAGTGATGTGCATTACCGAGAGGGCCCAAAGATACCTCTCCGATACACTGAGTGACAAATCCTAATCTTGATCTATGCCAACTCAACAAACACCATCAGAGAAACCTGTAGAGCATCTTTATGATCACCCAGTTACGTTGTGAAGTTTGATAGCACACTAAGTGTTCCTCCGGTATTCGGGAGTTGCATAATCTCATAGTTATAGGAACATGTATAAGTCATGAAGAAAGCAATAGCAACAAACTAAACGATCATTGTGCTATGCTAACGGATGGGTCTTGTCAATCACATCATTCTCTAATGATGTGATCCCGTCAATCAAATGACAACTCATGTCTATGGCTAGGAAACTTAACCATCTTTGATTAACGAGCTAGTTAAGTAGAGGCATACTAGTGACACTCTGTTTGTCTATGTATTCACACATGTACTAAGTTTCCGGTTAATACAATTCTAGCATGAATAATAAACATTTATCATGATATAAGGAAATATAAATAACAACTTTATTATTGCCTCTAGGGCATATTTCCTTCACCACCAACACCACTAAAGCCAATGACACTGTCATGGCTGAAGACAATGTGGAGCTCGAAGTCAATGCTGCAACTGAAGACATTGTGCAGCCAATCGTTCCTCCACCAGTGCCACACACTATGGAATGTGCTTACAATCATGGTGAGTTGGTGACTGTCAAATGGCCCATTCTGGTACCACCCACTGCTCTAGGCCCTCAGTATGATTATCATGTGGAGGAAAGGCCTCAAGTTCAGAAGCCAAAGCCAAGATTGCCAAGGCTTCCTAGTTCTGCAACAACTCAAGGCTCATTCAGTGTGCTCAGCTTTAGAGAGCACAACACATTCTTTGAGAACGCCAACAACCCCTACAAGAAGCCCAAGATCTCCTCTAACAGATTTTGGAGCCATCAGCAACGAAGCTACTACTCATGCATCTTATACAACCAAGACCGGATTTTTCCTCATAAGCGTCTGGATTGTGATGCTATTGCTGGGCTGCCATGCCTTGAGGAGGCTCTGGACTGCTTCAGAGACGTTGGGTTGCTTCCATTTGTAACTGACAAAGAGCACTAGAACGAAGAGCTTTTGCTGTAGTTTTATCCCACATTGCACATTCGAGGCTACAACCGGGATCCGAAGACTTGGATCCTTGAGTGGATGACAGGTGACATTCATTATGAAGCCAAAGCTCAGGACATCATTGAGATCACTTCCCTGCCCACTCCTGGTGAGTTGTTTGAACCAGGTTGTCAGCTTCATCAGAATGAACTGCAAAGCATATTCCAGAAGCCAGAGCCAAACACGAGCCAGATGTTAAGCATGATGAAGCCTTTGCCCCATGACGCCGAATACCCCAAGGAGTCCTTTGTAAAAGGACCTTGAGTACTTGCCCCGCACCATTTATCACATTCTGGGGCGTACTCTGTGGCTTATCAAAGGCAACTCTTCTGAAGCCAAACTCGAAGGCACCATGAAGACATTGGTCTTCTATATCATTAATGGCATCAGATTCAATATGCAAGATTTCTTCATCCGACAGCTTGCAGCTTCTGGCATTGATCTCTTTGGTCTGAAATTCTATGCTCCCTGGGTTATGTGCCTGATCAAGCTTCATTCCACAGTCAACTCTCAACCTTCAACTCGCAACCACGTTGTATTCTTGCCTAATGTTGACATGTCTCATGAAGCCATCTACCCCGAGCCTACTAAGAAGCCACTTCACTTGCAAAATGCAGAACATCAAAGCTTCACTCAGCCAATCGAAGGGATTCATGTGCCAAATTCTGCTACTCCTGCTTATCCTTTGGCTGGCAACTTGCATCTGTTGCATCGTGCCAACACTGAAGTCACAGCTAGTACAATTGCTCAAAGGCCTCAGAAGCGTCCCCGTGTCCTCAACGACCATGAGCTTCTGGTATCCCTACATCAGAAAAAGGATAGGCATCATGACTAGCTAAAGCGCCAAATGCAGAGTCTTCTCGTTGACGTCAATCGCATTCACAACTTAGCCACAAAGAACTCATTCGTTGCGCATGAAGCCTGTTGGAGGTCCTGGAAGAGCCTCACACTACTCTGCTCTGAAGATGATCTTCGCGAAGATGGCTTCACAGAGAAATTCAAGTTTGACTCCAGGGCACCACAGTCTACAAGTTGGCGTCCAACACCTTCTATTGAAGATTCCGATTTTTCATCTTCGGCTGCAACTGTTGTTGCAAGAGTTGTCGATGAAGAAGACGACGCCACTTCACCCGCAATGACTTCGCTGCACCACGACTCTGCGGCAGGCCCGTCTACACCTCCCAACTCCAACGTCGACCCTGCTGCTCCAACATCTTCTCCAACTAGGAACGAGTAGATCCTCTATGTCTTCAAACCTTTTTGGTCCTTACTGACAAAAGGGGGAGAAGCATATGAGGTTGATAGCCTTCAAGCGGGTCCATATGGGTGGTTGCCTAAATTTTTGCTAAGGTCTTACAACTCTCATTTTGAAACTATTTGGCTCTTGAGTTGTACCACTTAAACTTGATGGTCGTCTGCTACTTTGTGATGTGATGATAAATTTCGCATGAAGTCATTTTGCAGATGCCCCTCATTATGCATTTCATTATCTTCACTATTCTTATGTATGCATGATGGATTGTCTTCATGTGTTGAAGAGGATCTCCACAAAGTAAACCTGCCATGTGCATTTGCATTCAAAAGCAAACTACTCATATGCACATCTTCGGGGGGGAGCCTCTTCAACTTATGAAGACAATGCCTATGATCGCAAACTTTCACATACTTTTATCCCCGTTGAGAACTTCAATCAGTTTGTCATCAATCACCAAAAAGGGGGAGATTGTAAGTGCATCTAGTGCCACCCCTAGTTGGTTTTGGAGTATTGACGACAAACTTGGTTGAAGGACTAATGTGTTTGTGAGAATTGCAGGATAACACGGGTAGTAGTCCCTTATTGATTCGGTTTACCTACCAGAGATGACCCCTAAAAATGTGTGAAGACATTGAAGACAATGGTGGTTCGTGAAGACATTCACGATGAAGATAATGACATGTGAAGACATTCACTTGAAGACTATGGAGTGCGAAGACATAGTTGTTTTATAATTTCCTTTTCTTCTTTATTGAGTCATAGGAACCACCGTACTGTTAAGTGGGGTCCAAGTGAACAAAGTCAGAGTGTCTGATGTGATGCTCAACCAAAATCCTATGTCTTCAAGCAAAGATAATGAGAGCAAATCTTATCCAGAGCTGGATGAGTCAGCTTTGCTTGTAGCCCAAGCCAAGTTGTCGCGTGTGTTTGAAATCCGACCGTTGGACACGTGTCGGTTCCTTAGTGACCCAGGGTCATTTTGGACATATCATGTCGGGTTGCCTCCAGGCTATAAATAGCCCACCCCCACCATAAATTGGTGGCTGCTCAGAGTTAGTGCATGGCTTTTGTCGTTTGAGAGCAACCCATCTCTGAAGCCTTTGAGAGAGAGATCCTTGCGAGGACAAAGCCCAAAACACCCAGAGCCAAAGAGTGTTAGGCGTCACTGAAGTCTTTCTCTTCGCGTGACCTGAAGACCTGTTACACTTGAGGACTGTGAATCCTCTAGCCGGTTAGGCGTCGCGTTTTGAGCATCCAAGAGCCATTGTGGATCGCCGGTGAATGAAGTCTGTGAAGGTTTGGAAGTCTACCTTGAAGACTTACCAGAGTGATTGGGCGAGGATTGGTTGTCCTTAGCTCAAGGGGAATAAGGTGAAGACGCGGTCTTCTGAGTTCAATCTCAGCCTCCCTAACCAGACGTACAATTGTCACAGCAACTGGAACTATGGTATACCAAATCCCTGTCTTCACCAAGCAACTGGTTCTATCCCCAACTTCCTTTACTTTTCAGTTTGTCTTCGTGAAGTCATTGCTTGCTTGTCTGATCTTATTAACTTCACGGTGTGAAGACTTTAACCTGTTTGGCTTCATACTGTCTTCCATTCTGATCCATACTATCTAGCTGCTGATAGTCTTCGTACTTTCACTGTATTGCTTACTTGACTATGACTTGTCTAGTGTAGTCTATCTTCCGCTGCATATCAATAGGTTCATTTCATCTGTTTGTCTCCAAAGACCTCATGTTTTGAAGACTTTCATAAAAATCGCCTATTCACCCCCCTCTAGTCGATAACTAGCACTTTCACCACCCCCGCCGACTACTACTACCCCTATGGTGCCTACTTCTACGTGGAGACCGCCGCCAACTAGGAGTAGTTAGGAGGTCCCAGGCAGGAGGCCTTGCCTCTTCGATCGTTGTTGTTTTTGTGTTTGCCTTCTTAAGGCAGTACTGTTTAACCTTATGTATGTACTCAGATATTGTTGCTTTCGCTGGCTCGTTTGTATTCGAGCTTCTGTATTTGAGCCCTCGAGGCCCTTGGCTTGTAATATGAAGCTTGTATTATTTTTAATTTGTGTCTAGAGTTGTGTTGTGATATCTTCTCGTGAGTCCCTGATCTTGATTGCACATTTGCGTGTATGATTAGTGTACGATTGAATTGACGGCGTCGCACCCGGGTAGGCTCAAGGAGAGGAAACGACACTTCAAAACTTTGCCAGGGGAGTGACCCAGGGAGCCCATTTTCTCTCAGGCTCACACTCCCTCTCTTTCTCCACACACTCCTTCCCGTCGGTAATAACTCATCATTAGTTTTGACCGGTCAATGGTGCTGACATATGGGCCCAGTAGATGGTGACGTGGCTGCTTACATGTGGGACCAGACAGTGCTGACGTGACTGCTTACATGCGGGTCGCAGCTCTGGCATAATGTATGTAGCAAAATCCATCACCGGTAGTACCAAAATCCAACAACGGTTGCAACAAAAAAGGCATCGCCATAGTAGGTCGTAGCTCCGCTGCGATGGATGTAGCAAATCCGGCGCCGGTAGTAGAAAAAAATGGCGACGGTTGCAACAAAAAACTTGGCCGTTTCCAGCAAAGTTCTTTCGCCGGTTGCCTCACTTAGTTTGCTTCTCCTTCGCTGCCGTTGACGTGGGGTTGCAACTTTTCTGCACACGGTTCCAGCACCATCAGCGGGGGGTTGTAGCTTTTCTATGCTCCTCGTCGGCCAGTAGAGTAGAGTTGCAACATCTCGCCGACCGATGGTAGCACTTCGTCGCCGGTGACAGAGCTTGCACAAGTTGCGAGAGGCATGGAGGGAGGCTGCGGTCTGTGAAGGAGCAGAGCCGCGGCAGCTGGGGGTTGAAGAAAGAGGAAAGGAGAAGGGCAGTTTCGCGCGTGGGCCCACCCATGTACACTTGGCTCGCGCGAGACGATTGTTTACATGGTTGCGTGCGCCAGCGTGGCGTGCGGGCCGGCGGAAAGTCCGGCCGGACTGCTGGCTCCAAATGTTTTGTTTTTTGGAAAGAAATCATTGGGGGTGATGCATTGCTTCTACTGGCAGGGGTGCGAGGTATCTTCTTTATAAAAAAGAAAAGGAAAAGAGTAAAAAGCGAAAAAAAGAGACAGAAAAGAAAAAAATGGGAAAAAGAGCCGGAAGCTTCACAAAACCGGGCCGAGAAGCTTATGTCCCATAGATCGGGACTTGCAGAAGCTCACTAGGCTGGCCCATAAACAACAGGCGTGGGCGCCGTCAAACGAACGGCCTGGCATCCCGAATAAAATAAAAGGAATCGAGTCTCCGCAATCGTCGAGCCATTCGCAACTAGAAACCCAAGCCATCTCCCCACGCCGCCGCCGTTCCCCTCCGGTAACCATGGCTGGGATGGCATCACGCTGCGAAGGCAACACAACCGGCGACAAAGGCTACTGTAGTGTGATTTATTCACCCTATCCACAGTCGTCGCCTCTTCCTCTTCGCCTGACCGACCTGTTCCGACACTTTGGTCTGGACAAGATCCGCGCGATCATGAACAGTTCTGATGGTAAGACGTTCGAGCAAAAGATCGACAAGTTACGAGAGGTGCGCCCAATCACTCACTTGTCTTTCGTCGTCTAGTCTTTCCTTCCATCCAGATTTCAGGCCTCCCGTGCTGGATCGCTATAATTCGTAATCCCGTGCTGGATCTGTATGCCTCAGTTAATCCTTAGGATATATTCTCCCTGCATATATTCAGGAAATGAGTGCTTTCGAACGTGCTCGTGATGTATTCTACATGGTCGATGTCGAGGATGGCGACGAGGACGACGAAGACGACGAGGACGACGAAGACGACGAGGGCGACGATGTGGATGTGGACGAGGCGGATAGAAAGGTAGGGAAGGTGGTAACAAGCTTCGTTCTATCCATATGTTAAAATATGTACTATATTCTTTATGTTGGGCGAATTTGTCTCTCCAGTCTTTGACTAATACCTGCTTCTGATCTCCACCATGTTTCTGCCTATTCAGCTCTTAGATGATGAAAAGAAACCCGATATCACGAAACGACCACACGCTCCTATTGAAGATGAGGTGGAATGCAAGAAGCCAAAGATAGCAGAAGGCTCAAGGTGCCAAGGAGAAGAACCTGAGGCTGGAGGGATAAAGAATTCCTCCTGGTAGGTAGTGTTTTATGTGTATGAAATTCCAACCTTTGTTTTCTAACTTAACATTGTACCAACACTAACACATTTCAAATATGCACTTGGTTTACTCTCGAGTAAGCTGCAGTTTCTGCAATCTCTGATGTTTAATGTTGCATCAGCCAGTTGAGCAGTGACCACTTTTATCCAATGGTGTCAGACTGTTGTTTTATGCAACTTGAGAAAATAAATAGATAGCTTTTATCATAAAAAAATCAGGTTGCTCATACTGCAGTTTACTCTCAAGTTGCAGTATTAATTTTTCCAATACATTTCGGCATTGGCAAAACCAGCACCTTAGAACTGCTGTCATTAACATCCTTTTATTGATGAGGTATTAACAATAGATGGCTGTTAAAATGACACCTAGTTTATATATATAGCATACTTATGTAGCTTCACCTGTCGTCTGAACTATGATTATATGGAAGCCCTAAAACTTCATGGAATAATTTGTACCATCTAGCAAACTTCTAAGCCCATGCTTAAATTGGGAAAATTGTATTTTTCCCAATGCAATTCTGCAGCGCCCAGTAAATCTGTTCTTTGGACTCAAATACTTATCCTCTAAAACATCAGGTCAAGTTACCTTGTAGAAAAACTTGTCTCTTCAAATGGTCTCTACTTTGTTATTTTAGCACAGTAGAATTCATACTGTGTATTTTCTAATTAATTATATTGGTGCTTTCCAGAGCTCGCTAATGCTTCTGTTGACTTAGCTGTCCCTACTTTTTGAGGAAACGTTCAATTGTTCTTGAACACAGAAAAATTTCAGATTATCCCCTCTTATACCTAACCCACCTATATTCTTTAACTTTAAAACGAGTTAATGCGCAACCAACTATATAACCTAGCTTTGTTTTTGGGATTTTTACCTGCATGTCTTAACTAGATGAACCTGTGTAGAACTCAAACTCATTAGGAGTCAGGTGGTCTGTCCTTTATGAAATGTAACCAAAATATGAACTTAGTTGTCATGCATGTACCTTGTCTTGTCAAATGCTTACACCATGTTAAGTCGTATTGTTGTTTGTCTTCACTTTTGTTCTGTGGGGCATATGTTTACTATTTCTCTAGCATTGTTTTGTCTCTTGTCTTTTTGTTGGCCCACTTTCATGTACTCCCTCTGTATCAAAATATAAGATGTTTTTTGGCACCATGACTGTCAAAAACGTCCTATATTTTGATACGTAGGGAGTATTTTTATCCATCTAGTCCTTCTGTAATTGGTTATTAATTGCGTAATTCTGTTTGAAATTCGGAGCCACCAAAAAAGTATTGAGTTAACAGACCACCGCAGTGGAGTTCACATACTTAGGCCCTAATGACTTCTTCAGAACAGCCTGTGTAAATTTTGGGTTATAAATTGTACTCCCTCCGTCCGGAAATACTTGTCATCAAAATGAATAAAAGGGGATGTATCTAGATGTATATTAGTTCTAGATACATCTTTTTTTATCCATTTTGATGGCAAATATTTTTGGACGGAGGGAGTATCTTAGTAGTTAATGTGCACATGCTTGCTTAATTGTTGCACTCAAGCTACTGCTTTTCTGTGAAGTTCCTGTTTCTAATATGTTTATATGTATTTTGCTTCCTTAACCATTAATTGAAGTCTTAAATTTTCCATTAGTTTTGTTACCAAGGCTTCATGTGTGAAACCGCTATACATGGTGTTCTTTGTTCTGACAGGGTCTGATGACAGGGGAATGCAGTAAACACCAGAAGCATCAAAACTATGATCTGGAACAGTATCCTGAATAAACTATTTTCTGGATTATGAATGAATTCTGAAGCATGGGGCTATAAGTGAATTATGTAACATGGATTTGTAACTATGGTGGATGTTAAAGTTAACGTTCTATCAGTAAATCGTGAATGCGTGCTGAATATGCTTCTGTTATGGTTTCGTAACTTCGAGACTGAGCATGTGGTACTGGGTTGCCGAAGGCCTGTAGCCGCTGTTCCTACGTTTCATACTGTTGGTATGTTGTCCGAGAGTTCCCTTTGGGCAACTCGAATGCTGATCACGTAAGGGCAACTCCAACTGGCCGATGCAAATGAACTTGGTTTTTGTTTGTTTGGATTGGTTTGGTGTTGGGGTGTTTTTGTTTATTAGCAAATATGCCCGTGCGGTTGCAACGGGAGAAATAATGTTCTTTTCCATGTCTCTTAACTCAAGTACCTATGCATCATCGCAACCGGAGAACAACACATGCAGATTAATATAGTTAGTGATGCTACCAAGATTCGTCACTACGCAACTTTCTCATTTTCCAATTCAACCTAGGCACATTGACTTGCTTAACTCACATTTTCTGAATTCAACCGGCTTCCTTCCAAATCGACTTGCACCCCCATGTATAACTATTTTGGGCCACTTACCGCAACGAGTGTTGAGCATGCAGGTTTTGACTGTCTAATCACTATCACCATCCCCTTCCTCTTAACACCATTTTCCAGTTAGCATCAAGCTTATCTCTGCCCACATGGTCATCTTGGCTCTTTCGTGCCTCTTTGTTCACCCCAACTCTATGTTGGCTGCGCCGTTAGAAAATAAATTTAAAACAATAGAACTCAGACTTATCTAGACACCCCTCCCTCTCATCTCTGAGCACATCGTGCTCCGTCGGCGGCAATGGCGGCTCCTTCTGGCTGGATTGAGGCGCGGAGACCCATGCTCCCCTCATCTGGTAGGATTCCCTCCGCCGGCGGGATCTCCTCTCCGAGCTGGATGGTGGGCACAAGATCCCCTGCTCAAGCCTCCAACCACGCGGCAAAGCACCAGCAAGAAATTTTGTTTGTTGGGGAATGAACGAATTGAATGCAAGATTGCATTGTTACAAGGACGGAGAGTGGAACACCATCTTCAATTTCTCATTTGATCCCACCTTCTCTACTTGATTCCCTGTTTGCTCCGTGTTGAAGTTCATGAACAAATAAAACTGAAAGATCATGCGATAGGTTTTATCCTGTATTGAACTTTTTTTTCTCCAATCTTCGTATTTGTTGTGCTTGAAAATATTAGGACTGGTCTTTTGGTCCGTTTTCTGTCAATGAGTAAATGTTGTGTACAAAAAATCAGTGCTCGAGATTACGATTGCTTCATATATAATAACAAACTTGCTACAGGAAGAAGATTTGGGGCTGCGCTCTGGTCTGCGACCAGAAGAATTGAATAGCTCTTTACCGATTACCATGGGAGGCAAGCCAAAATCTGACAACAAGCACAACTATTGTGGCGCCTGACTACATCCCTTGGTAATTGTTTTACTCTGCTTTGGTGGTTCCATCGATCTTCGTTGGAACATTGGCTAATTATATTTGGTAATGGGACTTGGCAAGGGATAGAGACTGGCATGATTTTCTTTTTCTGAGCAGCAAATAGGCTCAACCCTTCGTCATTTTTGAAGTTTGGACAGAGTTATGAACCCTTCGCCACCTAATCCCTAGATTATTGGAGGATCAAGATGGTGGCCATCAGGGATGTATGAGACATTGAAACAGTATTACTTTATTCAACTACAAGATCTGATGATTGTTGTGGTAGAGTAGAATGTCACACTGGCAGTTGATTTGATGAATTTTGCATGTAATCTCTATGGTGTCCAATTACAGAAATCTGGAACATATGCCTTCAATTGTGCATCCTTCACTGTCCTGGCAACGCCCCGTTGTGGTTTTCAGATGTCATACAGTCCAAGTGACGCAACGTGATGGCGATTTGGATGCCGCTGGAGATGCATCAAGCATGGGTAGAAGCAAAGAGCGGATGAGGCTAATGCTAGCAAGTAGTCTCATCTCTTGCTATTTGTTTGCCACAGGAATCCTTAATTAGTTTAATTTCCTCTGCAAATTGTATGCTAGGTAGTTATTTGGTAATACATGAGCCTGACCTGAACTTTGGCATCCCAAAGTCTCTCAATCTTGATTGTTAGTTCCTTGCCCCTGATATTCTTAATGCCACGTAAGGTTAGACACAGCCATTACAGTTTTGACAACAACACTGAAACATCAATGATATAATTTGACATATTTGTATGAGGATGACTATTTCATTGCTACTTTTGCAGGAGAGTTCTATTATCAGACCAGGGTAAGTGTCGTTGATATGATGGATGCCATCAGGTTGGAGTTTGAAGCTGTTGTCAACAATGGATGCATGCCAGTTCTGCGCGCAAAGCTATTGTCAACAAAGGGATGCCTCCGTGTCCCACGGGAACCTTGAGAAGCTTGTGCCGACTATATGGCAACAACTGTATGTTGCAAGACATGTGCTAGACAAACAAGAACTGGATGCCGACATGTCCACATAGACGGTGCAAACATCGACGAATTAAGACCAATGTGAAAATAATCCTTCCAAGTTTTTCAACAAAAGAGAGATGAAATACTTTAGGCAGTGCTGTAATGTAAAATACTACAGCAAAAGAAAATGATTATGGTTCACTAGATGGTTCTGTTTCAGTTATTGGAATGGTTTCCCTTCTATATTCATCAGGTTCGAGTGGGAAGCTGCTATTGACAATGGATGCATGCAAATACTGCACGCAAAGGTATTTTTGACGAAGGGATGCCGATGTGTTGAAGGAAATATGCCCTAGAGGCAATAATAAAGTTATTATTTATTTCCTTATATTATGATAAATGTCTATTATTCATGCTAGAATTGTATTAACCGGAAACATAATACATGTGTGAATACATAGACAAACATAGTGTCACTAGTATGCCTCTACTTGACTAGCTCGTTAATCAAAGATGGTTATGTTTCCTGACCATAGACATGAGTTGTCATTTGATTAGCGGGATCACATCATTAGGAGAATGATGTGATTGACTTGACCCATTCCGTTAGCTTAGCACTTGATCGTTTAGTATGTTGCTATTGCTTTCTTCATGACTTATACATGTTCCTATGACTATGAGATTATGCAACTCCCGTTTGCGGGAGGAACACTTTGGGTGCTACCAAACATCACAACGTAACTGGGTGATTATAAAGGAGCACTACAGGTGTCTCCGAAGGTACATGTTGGGTTGGCGTATTTCGAGATTAGGATTTGTCACTCCGATTGTCGGAGAGGTATCTCTGGGCCCTCTCGGTAATGCACATCACTTAAGCCTTGCAAGCAATGCAACTAATGAGTTAGTTGTGAGATGATGTATTACGGAACGAGTAAAGAGACTTGCCGGTAATGAGATTGAACTAGGTATTGAGATACCGACGATCGAATCTCGGGCAAGTAACATACCGATGACAAAGGGAACAACGTATGTTGTTATGCGGTCTAACCGATAAAGATCTTCGTAGAATATGTGGGAGCCAATATGAGCATCCAGGTTCTGCTATTGGTTATTGACCGGAGATGTGTCTCGGTCATGTCTACATTGTTCTCGAACCCGTAGGGTCCGCACGCTTAACGTTACGATGATAGTTTCATTATGAGTTTATATGTTTTGATGTACCGAAGGTTGTTCGGAGTCCCGGATGTGATCACGGACATGACGAGGAGTCTCGAAATGGTCGAGACATAAAGATTGATATATTGGAAGCCTATGTTTGGACATCGGAAGTGTTCCGGGTGAAATCGGCATTTTACCGGATTACCGGGAGGTTACAGGAACCCCCCGGTAACCTAATGGGTCTTGTTGGGCCTCGGTGGAAGAGAGGAGAGGAGGCAAGGGCTGGTCGCGCACCTCCCCTCCCCCTAGTCCGAATAGGACAAGGAGAAGGGGGCGACGCCCCCCTTCCCTCTCTCTCCCCCTCCCAATCCTAGTCCAAGTAGGAAAGGGGGGAGTCCTACTCCCGGTGGGAGTAGGACTCCTCCAGGCGCGCCTCCCTAGGGCCGGCCGCACGTCCCCCTCCCTCCTTTATATACGGGGGCAGGGGGGCACCCCATGACACAAGTTGATCTTCGTGATCGTTCTCTTAGCCGTGTGCGGTGCCCCCCTCCACCATAATGTTGGAAATATGCCCTAGAGACAATAATAAATAAGTTATTATTATATTCCCTTGTTCATGATAATCGTTTATTATCCATGCTAGAATTGTATTGATAGGAAACTCAGATACATGTGTGGATACATAGACAACACCATGTCCCTAGTAAGCCTCTAGTTGACTAGCTCGTTGATCAATAGATGGTTACGGTTTCCTGACCATGGACATTGGATGTCGTTGATAACGGGATCACATCATTAGGAGAATGATGTGATGGACAATACCCAATTCTAAGCCTAGCACAAAGATCGTGTAGTTCGTATGCTAAAGCTTTTCTAATGTCAAGTATCATTTCCTTAGACCATGAGATTGTGCAACTCCCGGACACCGTAGGAATACTTTGGGTGTGCCAAACATCACAACGTAACTGGGTGGCTATAAAGGTACACTACAGGTATCTCCGAGAGTGTCTGTTGGGTTGGCACGAATCGAGACTGGGATTTGTCACTCCGTGTAAACGGAGAGGTATCTCTGGGCCCACTCGGTAGGACATCATCATAATGTGCACAATGTGATCAAGGAGTTGATCACGGGATGATGTGTTACGGAACGAGTAAAGAGACTTGCCGGTAACGAGATTGAACAAGGTATCGGGATACCGACGATTGAATCTCGGGCAAGTATCGTACCGATAGACAAAGGGAATTGTATACGGGATTGATTAAGTCCTTGACATCGTGGTTCATCCGATGAGATCATCGTGGAACATGTGGGAGCCAACATGGGTATCCAGATCCCGCTATTTGTTATTGGCCAGAGAACGTCTCGGTCATGTCTGCATGGTTCCCGAACCCGTAGGGTCTACACACTTAAGGTTCGGTGACGCTAGGGTTATAGAGATATTAGTATGCGGTAACCTGAAAGTTGTTCGGAGTCCCGGATGAGATCCCGGACGTCACGAGGAGTTCCGGAATGGTCCGGAGGTAAAGATTTATATATAGGAAGTGCTATTTCGGCCATCGGGACAAGTTTCAGGGTCACCGGTATTGTACCGGGACCACCGGAAGGGTCCCGGGGGTCCACTGGGTGGGGCCACCTGCCCTGGGGGGCCACATGGGCTGTAGGGGGTGCGCCTTGGCCTATATGGGCCAAGGGCACCAGCCCCAAGAGGCCCATGCGCCAAGAGAAGAGGGAAAGGAAGAGTCCTAAAGGGGGAAGGCACCTCCGAGGTGCCTTGGGGAGGAGGGACTCCTCCCTTGGCCGCACCCTTCCTTGGAGGAAGGGCCAAGGCTGCGCCCCCCCCTCTCCCTTGGCCCTATATATAGTGGGGTAAAGGGAGGGCAGCAACACCTAAGCCCTGGCGCCTCCCTCTCCCTCCCATGACACATCTTCCTCCTCCCGCAGCGCTTGGCGAAGCCCTGTTGGAATCCCGCTACTTCCACCACCACGCCGTCGTGCTGCTGGATCTCCATCAACCTCTGCTTCCCCCTTGCTGGATCAAGAAGGAGGAGACGTCGCTGCTCCGTACGTGTGTTGAACACGGAGGTGCCGTCCGTTCGGCGCTAGGATCATCGGTGATTTGGATCACGACGAGTACGACTCCATCAACCCCGTTCTCTTGAACGCTTCCGCGCGCGATCTACAAGGGTATGTAGATCCACTCCTCCCTCATTGCTAGATGACTCCATAGATAGATCTTGGTGACACGTAGGAAAATTTTGAATTTATGCTACGTTCCCCAACAGTGGCATCATGAGCTAGGTCTATGCGTAGTTTCTATGCACAAGTAGAACACAAAGTAGTTGTGGGCGTTGATATTGTTCAATATGCTTACCGTTACTAGTCCAATCTTGATTCAGTGTCATTGTGGGATGAAGCGGCCCGGACCGACCTTACACGTACTCTTACGTGAGACTGGTTCCACCGACTGACATGCACTAGTTCCATAAGGTGGCTAGCGGGTGTCTGTCTCTCCCACTTTAGTCGGATCGGATTCTATGAAAAGGGTCCTTATGAAGGGTAAATAGCAATTGGCATATCACGTTGTGGTTTTTGCGTAGGTAAGAAACGTTCTTGCTAGAAACCCATAGCAGCCACGTAAAACATGCAAACAACAATTTGAGGACGTCTAACTTGTTTTTGCAGGGTATGCTATGTGATGTGATATGGCCAAAAGGATGTGATGAATGATATATGTGATGTATGAGATTGATCATGTTCTTGTAATAGGAATCACGACTTGCATGTCGATGAGTATGACAACCGGCAGGAGCCATAGGAGTTGTCTTAATTTATTTATGACATGCGTGTCAACATAAACGTCATGTAATTACTTTACTTTATTGCTAACCGTTAGCTGTAGTAGTAGAAGTAATAGTTGGCGAGACAACTTCATGAAGACACGATGATGGAGATCATGATGATGGAGATCATGGTGTCGTGCCGGTGACGATGATGATCATGGAGCCCCGAAGATGGAGATCAAAAGAAGCAAAGTGATATTGGCCATATCATGTCACTATTTGATTGCATGTGATGTTTATCATGTTTATACATCTTATTTGCTTAGAACGACGGTAGTAAATAAGATGATCCCTCACTAAAATTTCAAGAAGGTGTTCCCCCTAACTGTGCACCGTTGCGAAAGTTCGTCGTTTCGAAGCACCACGTGATGATCGGGTGTGATAGATTCTTACGTTCGAATACAACGGGTGTTGACGAGCCTAGCATGTACAGACATGGCCTCGGAACACATGCGAAACACTTAGGTTAACTTGACGAGCCTAGCATGTACAGACATGGCCTCGGAACACAAGAGACCGAAAGGTCGAGAATGAGTCGTATAGAAGATACGATCAACATGAAGATGTTCACCGATGTTGACTAGTCCGTCTCACGTGATGATCGGACACGGCCTAGTTGACTCGGATCATGTAATCACTTAGATGACTAGAGGGATGTCTATCTGAGTGGGAGTTCATAAGATGAACTTAATTATCCTGAACATAGTCAAAAGGTCTTCGCAAATTATCTCGTAGCTCGCGCTTCAGTTCTACTGTTTAGATATGATCCTAGAGAAAATTTAGTTGAAAGTTGATAGTAGTAATTATGCGGAATAGGTCCGTAAACTGAGGTTTGTCCTCATTGCTTCATAGAAGGCTTATGTCCTTAATGCACCGCTCAGTGTGCTGAACCTCGAACGTTGTCTGTGGATGTTGTGAACATCTGACATACACATTTTGATAACTACGTGATAGTTCAGTTAAACGGTTTAGAGTTGAGGCACCGAAGATGTTTTGAAACGTCGCGAAACATATGAGATGTTTCGAGGGCTGAAATTGGGATTTCAGGCTCGTGCCCACGTCAAGAGGTATAAGACCTCCGATGATTTTCTTAGCCTGCAAACTAAGGGAGAAAAGCTTAATTGTTGAGCTTGTGCTCAGATTGTCTGAGTACAACAATTGCTTGAATCGAGTGGGAGTTGATCTTCCAGATGAAATAGTGATGGTTCTCCGAAGTCATTACCACCAAGCTGCTTGAGCTTCGTGATGAACTATAATATATCAGGGACATATATGATGATCCTTGAGATATTCGCGATGTTTGACACCACAAAAGTAGAGATCAAGAAGGAGCATCAATTGTTGATGGTTGGTGAAACCACTAGTTTCAAGAAGGGCAAGGGCACGAAGGGATACTTCATGAAACAGCAATTCAGCTGCTGCTCTAGTGAAGAAACCCAAGGTTGAACCCAAACCCGAGACTAAGTGCTACTGTAATAAGGGGAACAACCACTGGAGCAGAATTACCCTAGATATTTAGTAGATGAGAAGGCTGGCAAGGTCGATAGAAGTATATTGATATACATTGTGTTGATGTGTACTTTACTAGTACTCCTAGTAGCACCAGGGTATTAGATACCGGTTCGGTTGCTAAGTGTTAGTAACTCGAAATAAAAGCTACGGAATAAACGGAGACTAGCTAAAGGTGAGCTGACGATATGTGTTGGAAGTGTTTCCAATGTTGATATGATCAAGCATCGCACGCTCCCTCTACCATCGAGATTGGTGTTTGCGTTGAGCATAGACATGATTGGATTATGTCTATCGCAATACGGTTATTCATTTAAGGAGAATAACAGTTACTCTATTTATTTGAATAATACCTTCAATGGTCTTGCACCTAAAATGAATGGTTCATTGAATCTCGATCGTAGTGATACACATGTTCATGCCAAAAGATATAAGATAGTAATGATAGTACTACCTACTTGTGGCACTGCCACGTAAGTCATATCGGTATAAAATGCATGAAGAATCTCCATGTTGATGGATCTTTGGGCTCACTCGTTTTTGAAAGGTTTGAGACATGCGAACCATGTCTATTGGTGTATATGCATGAAGAAACTCCATGCAAATGGACCGTTTGGACTCACTTGATTTTGAATCACTTGAGACATGCAAATCATACCACATGGGCAAGATGACTGAAAGCCTCATTTTCAGTAAAATGGAACTAGAAAGCAACTTGTTGGAAGAAATACATTTTGATGTGTGCAGTCCAATGAGTGCTAAGGCGTGTAGTGGATATCGTTATGTTCTTACTTCACAGATGATTTGAGTAGATGTTGAGTATATTTACTTGATGAATCACGAGTCTGAATTATTGAAAGGTTCAAGTAATTTCAGGGTGAAGTTGAAAGATCATCGTGACAAGAGGATAAAAGATCTATGATATGATCATAGAGATGAATATCTGAATTACGAGTTTGGCACAGAATTAAGACATTGTGGAAATTGTTTCACAACTAATACAGCCTGGAACACCATAGTGTGATGGTGTGTCCGAACATCATAACTGCACCCTATTGGATATGATGCATACCATGATGTCTCTTATCGAATTACCACGATAGTTTATGGGTTAGGCATTAGAGACAACCACATTCACTTTAATAGGGCACCACGTAATTCCGATGAGATGACACCGTATGAACTATGGTTTAGAGAAACTAAGCTGCCATTTCTTAAAAGTTTGGGGCTGCGATGCTTATGTGGAAAAGTTTCAGGCTGATAAGTCGAACCCAAAGTGGATAAACGCATCTTCATAGGACACCCAAAACAGTTGGGTATACCTCATGTCTCAGATTCGAAAGCAATAAGGGATTGTTTCTAGAATCGGGTCCTTTCTCGAGGAAAAGTTTCTCTCGAAAGAATTGAGTGGGAGGATGGTGGAGACTTGATGAGGTTATTGAACCGTCTCTTCAACTAGTGTGTGACAGGGCACAGGGAGTTGTTCCTGTGGCACCTACACCAATTGAAGTGGAAGCTTATGATAGTGATCATGAAACTTCAGATCAAGTCACTACCAAACCTCATGGGATGACAAGGATGCGTACTACTTCAGAGTGGTACGTAATCCTGTCTTGGAAGTCATGTTGCTAGACAACAATGAACCTACGAGCTATGGAGAAGCGATGGTGGGCCCGGATTCCGATAAATAGCTCGAGGCCATAAAATCCAAGAAAGGATCCATGTACGGAAACAAAGTGTAGACTTTGACAGAACAGCTCGATGGTTGTGAGGCTGTTGAGTACAGATGGATTTTAAAAGGAAGACAGACAATGATGGTAAGTATCACCATTAAGAAAGCTCAACTTGTCGTTAAGATGTTTTCCAACTAGTTCAAGGAGTTGACTACGATGAGACTTTCTCACTCGTAGCGATGCTAAGAGTCTGTTGGAATTATATTAGCGATTACTGCATTATTTATGAAATCTTGCAAATAGGATGTCAAAACATTGTTTCCTCGATGATTTTCTTGAGGAAAGGTTGTATGTGATACAACCGGAAGGTTTTGTCAATCCTGAAAGATGTTAATAAGTATGCAAAGCTCCAGCAATCCTTCTAAGGACTGGAGTAAGCATCTCGGAGTTGGAATGTACGCATTGATGAGATGATCAAAGATTTTGGGTTTATACAAAGTTTATGAGAAACTTGTATTTCCAAAGAAGTGAGTGGGAGCACTATAGAATTTCTGATGAATATATGTTGTTGACATATTGTTGATCAGAAAAGACGTAGAATTTCTGGAAAGCATATAGGGTTATTTGGAAAGTATTTTTCAATGGAAAGCCTGGATTAAGCTACTTGAACATTGAGCATCAAGATCTATAAGGACAGTTCAAAACGCTTAATGGTACTTTCAAATGAGCACATACCTTGACATGATCTTGAAGGTGTTCAAGATGGATCAGTCAAAGAAGGAGTTCTTGCCTGAGTTGTAAGGTATGAAGTTAAGACTTAAAGCTCAACCACGGTAGAATAGAGAGAAAGGACGAAGGTCGTCCCCTATGCTTAAGACATAGGCACTACAGTATGCTATGCTGTGTACCGCACCTGAAATGTGCCTTGCCATGAGTCAGTCAAGGGGTACAAGAGTGATCTAAGAATGGATCACAGGACAGCGGTCAAAGTTATCCTTAGTAACTAGTGGACTAAGGAATTTTCTCGATTATGGAGGTGGTAAAAGAGTTCGTCGTAAAGGGTTACGCAGATGCAAACTTTGACACTAATCCAGATTATTCTGAGTAGTAAACTGGATTCGTATAGTAGAACAGTTATTTGGAATAGCTCCAAATATAGCGTAGTAGCTGCATCTGCAAGATGACATAGAGATTTGTGAAGTACATACGGATCTGAAAGATTCAGACCCGTTGACTATAACATCTCTCACAAGCATAAACATGTTCAAACCCAGAACTCATCGAGTGTTAATCACATGGTAATGTGAACTAGATTATTGACTCTAGTAAACTCTTTAGGTGTTAGTCACATGGGGATGTGACCTTGAGTGTTAATCACATATCGATGTGAACTAGATTATTGACTCTAGTGCAAGTGGGAGACTGTTGGAAATATGCCCTAGAGGCAATAATAAATAAGTTATTATTATATTCCCTTGTTCATGATAATCGTTTATTATCCATGCTAGAATTGTATTGATAGGAAACTCAGATACATGTGCGGATACATAGACAACACCATGTCCCTAGTAAGCCTCTAGTTGACTAGCTCGTTGATCAATAGATGGTTACGGTTTCCTGACCATGGACATTGGATGTCGTTGATAACGGGATCACATCATTAGGAGAATGATGTGATGGACAAGACCCAATCCTAAGCCTAGCACAAAGATCGTGTAGTTCGTATGCTAAAGCTTTTCTAATGTCAAGTATCATTTCCTTAGACCATGAGATTGTGCAACTCCTGGATACCGTAGGAATACTTTGGGTGTGCCAAACGTCACAGTAACTGGGTGGCTATAAAGGTACACTACAGGTATCTCCGAGAGTGTTTGTTGGGTTGGCACGAATCGAGACTGGGATTTGTCACTCCGTGTAAACGGAGAGGTATCTCTGCGCCCACTCGGTAGGACATCATCATAATGTGCACAATGTGATCAAGGAGTTGATCACGGGATGATGTGTTATGGAACGAGTAAAGAGACTTGCCGGTAATGAGATTGAACAAGGTATCGGGATACCGACGATCGAATCTCGGGCAAGTATCGTACCGATAGACAAAGGGAATTGTATACGGGATTGATTAAGTCCTTGACATCGTGGTTCATCCGATGAGATCATCGTGGAACATGTGGGAGCCAACATGGGTATCTAGATCCCGCTATTGGTTATTGGCCAGAGAACGTCTCGGTCATGTCTGTATGGTTCCCGAACCCGTAGGGTCTACACACTTAAGGTTCGGTGACGCTAGGGTTATAGAGATATTAGTATGTGGTAACCTGAAAGTTGTTCGGAGTCCCGGATGAGATCCCGGACGTCACGAGGAGTTCCGGAATGGTCCGGAGGTAAAGATTTATATATAGGAAGTGCTATTTCGGCCATTGGGACAAGTTTCGGGGTCACCGGTATTGTACCGGGACCACCGGAAGGGTCCCGGGGGTCCACCGGGTGGGGCCACCTGACCTGGGGGGCCACATGGGCTGTAGGGGATGCACCTTGGCCTATATGGGCCAAGGGCACCAGCCCCAAGAGGCCCATGCGCCAAGAGAAGAGGGAAAGGAAGAGTCCTAAAGGGGGAAGGCACCTCCGAGGTGCCTTGGGGAGGAGGGACTCCTCCCTTGGACGCACCCTTCCTTGGAGGAAGGGCCAAGGCTGCGCCCCCCCTCTTCCTTGGCCCTATATATAGTGGGGGAAAGGGAGGGCAGCAACACCTAAGCCCTGGCGCCTCCCTCTCCCTCCCATGACACATCTTCCTCCTCCCGTAGCGCTTGGCGAAGCCCTGTTGGAATCCCGCTACTTCCACCACCACGCCGTCGTGCTACTGGATCTCCATCAACCTCTCCTTCCCCCTTGCTGGATCAAGAAGGAGGAGACGTCGCTGCTCCGTATGTGTGTTGAACACGGAGGTGCCGTCCGTTCGGCGCTAGGATCATCGGTGATTTGGATCACGACGAGTACGACTCCATCAACCCCGTTCTCTTGAACGCTTCCGCGCGCGATCTACAAGGGTATGTAGATCCACTCCTCCCTCGTTGCTAGATGACTCCATAGATAGATCTTGGTGACACGTAGGAAAATTTTGAATTTATGCTACGCTCCCCAACACATAATCCTCGACAATATTGTAGCGGTGCTTAGGCGAAGCCCTGCGACGGTAGAACATCAAGATCATCACCACGCCGTCGTGCTGACGGAACTCATCCCCGACACTTTGCTGGATCGGAGTCCGGGGATCGTCATTGAGCTGAACGTGTGCTCGAACTCGGAGGTGCCATAGTTTCGGTGCTTGATCGGTCGAATCGGGAAGACATACGACTACTTCCTCTACGTTGCGTCAACGCTTCCGTTGCCGGTCTACGAGGGTACGTAGACAACACTCTCCCCTCTCGTTGCTATGCATCACCATGATCTTGCGTGTGCGTAGGAAAATTTTGAAATTACTACGTTCCCCAACAGTGGCATTAGAGCCTGGTTTTATGCGTTGATGTAATATGCACGAGTAGAACACAAGTGAGTTGTGGGCGATATAAGTCATACTGCTTGCCAACATGTCATACTTTGGTTCGGCGGTATTGTTGGATGAAGCGGCCCGGACTGATATTACGCGTACGCTTACGCGAGACTGGTTTTACCGCCGTGCTTTGCACATAGGTGACTAGCGGGTGTCAGTTTCTCCAACTTTAGTTGAACCGAGTGTGGCTACGCCCGGTCCTTGCGAAGGTTAAAACATCACCAACTTGACAAACTATCGTTGTGGTTTTTGATGCGTAGGTAAGAACGATTCTTGCTAAGCCCGTAGCAGCCACGTAAAACTTGCAACAACAAAGTAGAGGACGTCTAACTTGTTATGCAGGGCATGTTGTGATGTGATATGGTCAAGACGTGATGAGATATAAGTTGTTGTATGAGATGATCATGTTTTGTTGAAGTTATCGGCAACTGGCAAAAGCCTTATGGTTGTCTCTCTATTGCATAAGATGCAAGCGCCAAATAATTGCTTTACTTTATCGCTATGCGATAGCAATAGTTGCAAGAGCAATAGTTGGCTAGACGACCATGTGACGACACATTGATATAGATCAAGATGATGGAGATCATGGTGTCATGCCGGTGACGATGGAAATCATGACAATGCTTTGGAGATGGAGATCATAGGCACAAGATGATGATGGCCATATCATGTCACATATTTTGATTGCATATGATGTTTATCTTTTATACATCTTATTTTTGCTTAGTTCGACGGTAGCTTTATAAGATGATCTCTCACTAAATTATCAATGTATAAGTGTTCTCCCTGAGTATGCACCATTGCGAAAGTTCTTCATGCTGAGACACCACGTGATGATCGGGTGTGATAGGCTCTACGTTCAAATACAACGGGTGCAAAACAGTTGCACACGCGGAATACTCAGGTTAAACTTGACGAGCCTAGCATATAACAGATATGGCCTCGGAACACGGAGACCGAAAGGTCGAGCGTGAATCATATAGTAGATATGATCAACATAGTGATGTTCACCATTGAAACTACTCCATCTCACGTGATGATCGGACATGGTTTAGTTGATATGGATCACGTGATCACTTAGAGGATTAGAGGGATGTCTATCTAAGTGGGAGTTCTTAAGTAATATGATTAATTGAACTTTAATTTATCATGAACTTAGTCCTGGTAGTATTTTGCAAATTACGTTGTAAATCAATAGCTCGCGTTGTTGCTTCCCTATGTTTATTTTGATATGTTCCTAGAGAAAAATTATGTTGAAAGATGTTAGTAGCAATGATGCGGATTGGATCCATGGTCTGAGGATTATCCTCATTGCTGCACAGAAGAATTATGTCCTTGATGCACCGCTAGGTGACAGACCTATTGCAGAAGCAAATGCAGACGTTATGAACGTTTGGCTAGCTCAATCTGATGACTACTTGATAGTTTAGTGCACCATGCTTAACGGCTTAGAATCAGGACTTCAAAGACGTTTTGAACGTCATGGACCATATGAGATGTTCCAGGAGTTGAAGTTAATATTTCAAGCAAATACCCGAGTTGAGAGATATAAAGTCTCCAACAAGTTCTATAGCTAAAAGATGGAGGAGAATAGCTCAAGCAGTGAGCATGTGCTCAGATTGTCTGGGTACTACAATCGCTTGAATCAAGTGGGAGTTAATCTTCCAGATAAAATAGCGATTGACAGAATTCTCTAGTCACCATCACCAAGTTAGTAGAACTTTGTGATGAACTATAATATGCAAGGGATAACAGAAACAATTCCCAAGCTCTTCGTGATGCTGAAATCAATGAAGGTAGAAATCAAGAAAAACATCAAGTGTTGATGGTTGACAAGACCACTAAGTTTCAAGTAAAAGGGCAAGGGAAGAAGGGGAGCTTCAAGAAGAACGGCAAGCAAGTTGCTGCTCAAGTGAAGAAGCCCAAGTCTGGTCCTAAGCCTGAGACTAAGTGCTTCTACTGCAAAGGGACTGGTCACTGGAAGCGGAACTACCCCAAGTATTTGGCGGATAAGAAGGATGGCAAAGTGAACAAAGGTATATTGGATATACATGTTATTGATGTGTACTTTACTAGTGTTTATAGCAAACCCTCAGTATTTGATACTAGTTCAGTTGCTAAGATTAGTAACTCGAAACGGGAGTTGCAGAATAAACAGAGACTAGTTAAGAGTGAAGTGACGATGTGTGTTGGAAGTAGTTCCAAGATTGATATGATCATCATCGCAGACTCCCTATACTTTCGGGATTAGTGTTAAACCTGAATAAGTGTTATTTGGTGTTTGCATTGAGCATGAATATGATTTGATCATGTTTATTGCAATACGATCATTCATTTAAGTTAGAGAACAATTGTTGTTCTGTTTACATGAATAAAACCATCTATGGTCATACACACCAACGAAAATGGTTTGTTGGATCTCGATCGTAGTGATACACATATTCATAATATTGAAGCCAAAATATGCAAAGTTAATAATGATAGTGCAACTTATTTGTGGCACTACCGTTTAGGTCATATTGGTGTAAAGCGCATGAAGAAACTCCATACTGATGGACTTTTGGAACCACTTGATTATGAATCACTTGGTACTTGCGAACCGTGCCTTATGGGCAAGATGACCAAAACACCGTTCTCCGGTATTATGGAGAGAGCAACATATTTATTGGAAATCATACATACAGATGTATGTGGTCCGATGAATGTTGAGGCTCGTGGCGGATATCGTTATTTTCTCACCTTCACAGATGACTTAAGCAGATATGGGTCTATCTACTTAATGAAACATAAGTCTAAAACATTTGAAAAGTTCAAAGAATTTTAGAGTGAAGTTGAAAATCATCGTAACAAGAAAATAAAGTTTCTACGATTTGATCGTGGAGAAGAGTATTTGAGTTACGAGTTTGGTCTTCAGTTAAAACAATGTGAAATAGTTTCACTACTCACGCCACCAGGAACACCACAGCATAATGGTGTGTCTGAACGTCATAACCGTACTTTATTGGATATAGTGCAATCTATGATGTTTCTTACCGGTTTACCACTATCGTTTTGAGGTTATGCATTAAAGACAGATGCATTCACGTTAAAAAGGGCACCATCTAAGTCAGTTGAGACGACATAATCTGAACTGTGGTTTGGCAAGAAACCAAAGTTGTCATTTCTTAAAGTTTGGGGTTGTGATGCTTATATGAAAAAGTTTCATCCTGATAAACTCAAACCCAAATTAGAGAAATATGTCTTCATAGGATACCCAAAGGAGACTGTTGGGTACACCTTCTATCATAGATCCTAAGGCAAGACATTCGTTTCTTATAATGGATCCTTTCTAGAGAAGGAGTTTCTCTCGAAAGAAGTGAGTGGGAGGAAAGTAGAACTTGATGATGTAACTATACCTGCTCCCTTATTCGAAAGTAGTTCATCACATAAATCTGTTCCTGTGACTACTACACCAATTAGTGAGGAAGCGAATGATGATGATCATGTAACTTCAGATCAAGTTACTATCGAACCTCGTAGGTCAACCAGAGTGAGATCCGCACCAGAGTGGTATGGTAATCCTGTTCTGGAGGTCATGTTACTTGACCATGACGAACCTACGAACTATGAGGAAGCGATGATGAGCCCAAATTCCGCAAAATGGTTTGAGGCCATGAAATCTGAGATAGGATCCATGTATGAGAACAAAGTATGGACTTTGATTGACTTGCCCAATGATCGGCAAGCCATTGAGATTAAATGGATCTTCAAGAGGAAGACTGACGCTGATAGTAGTGTTACTATCTACAAAGCTAGACTTGTCGAAAAAGGGTTTTGACAAAGTTCAAGGTGTTGACTACGATGAGAGTTTCTCACTCGTATCGATGCTTAAGTCTGTCCGAATCATGTTAGCAATTGCCACATTTTATGAAATCTAGCAAATGGATAAAAAAAACTGCATTCCTTAAAGGATTTATTAAAGAAGAGTTGTATATGATGCAACCAGAAGGTTTTGTCAATCCTAAAGGTGCTAACAAAATATGCAAGCTCCAGCGATCCATCTATGGACTGGTGCAAGCATCTCGGAGTTGTAATATACGCTTTGATAGTGTGATCAAAGCATATGGTTTTATACAGAATTTTGGAGAAGTCTGTATTTACAAGAAAGTGAGTGGGAGCACTACAGCATTTCTGATAAGTATATGTGAGAGACATATTGTTGATCGGAAATGATGTAGAAATTTCTGGAAAGCATAAAGGAGTGTTTGAAAGGAGTTTTTCAAAGAAATACCTCGGTAAAGCTGCTTACATATTGAGCATCAAGATCTATAGAGATAGATCAAGACGCTTGATAAGATTTTTCAATGAGTACATACCTTGACAAGATTTTGAAGTAGTTCAAAATGGAACAGTCAAAGAAAGAGTTCTTGCCTGTATTACAAGGTGTGAAATTGAGTAAGACTCAAAGCCCGACCACGGCAGAAGATAGAAAGAGAATGAAAGTCATTTCCTATGCCTTAGCCATAGGTTCTATAAAGTATGCCATGCTGTGTACCAGATCTATTGTATACCCTACACTATTTTTGGCAAGGGAGTACAATAGTGATCTAGGAGTAGATCACTGGACAACGGTCAAAATTATCCTTAGCAGAATAAGGATATGTTTCTCGATTATGGAGGTGACAAAAGGTTCGTCGTAAAGAGTTACGTCAATGCAAGTTTTGACATAGATCTGGATGACTCTAAATCTCGATCTAGATACATATTGAAAGTGGGAGCAATTAGCTAGAGTAGCTCCGTGCAGAGCATTGTTGACATAGAAATTTGCAAAATACATACGGATCTGAATGTGTCAGACCCATTGACTAAACTTCTCTCATAAGCAAAACATGATCACACCTTAGTACTCTTTGGGTGTTAATCACATAGTGATGTGAACTAGATTATTGACTCTAGTAAACCCTTTGGGTGTTGGTCACATGTCGATGTAAACTATTGGTGTTAAATCACATGGCGATGTGAACTAGATTATTGACTCTAGTGCAAGTGGGAGACTGAAGGAAATATGCCCTAGAGGCAATAATAAAGTTATTATTTATTTCCTTATATCATGATAAATGTTTATTATTCATGCTAGAATTGTATTAACCGGAAACATAATACATGTGTGAATACATAGACAAACATAGTGTCACTAGTATGCCTCTACTTGACTAGCTCGTTAATCAAAGATGGTTATGTTTCCTGACCATAGACATGAGTTGTCATTTGATTAGCGGGATCACATCATTAGGAGAATGATGTGATTGACTTGACCCATTCCGTTAGCTTAGCACTTGATCGTTTAGTATGTTGCGATTGCTTTCTTCATGACTTATACAAGTTCCTATGACTATGAGATTATGCAACTCCCGTTTGCGGGAGGAACACTTTGGGTGCTACCAAACATCACAACGTAACTGGGTGATTATAAAGGAGCACTACAGGTGTCTCCGAAGGTACATGTTGGGTTGGCGTATTTCGAGATTAAGATTTGTCACTCCGATTGTCGGAGAGGTATCTCTGGGCCCTCTCGGTAATGCACATCACTTAAGCCTTGCAAGCAATGCAACAATGAGTTAGTTGTGAGATGATGTATTACGGAACGAGTAAAGAGACTTGCCGGTAACGAGATTGAACTAGGTATTGAGATACCGACGATCGAATCTCGGGCAAGTAACATACCGATGACAAAGGGAACAACGTATGTTGTTATGCGGTCTGACCGATAAAGATCTTCATAGAATATGTGGGAGCCAATATGAGCATCCAGGTTCCGCTATTGGTTATTGACCGGAGACGTGTCTCGGTCATGTCTACATTGTTCTCGAACCCGTAGGGTCCGCACGCTTAACGTTACGATGATAGTTTCATTATGAGTTTATATGTTTTGATGTACCGAAGGTTGTTCGGAGTCCCGGATGTGATCATGGACATGACGAGGAGTCTCGAAATGGTCGAGACATAAAGATTGATATATTGGAGGCCTATGTTTGGACATCGGAAGTGTTCCCGGTGAAATCGGCATTTTACCGGATTACCGGGAGGTTACCGGAACCCCCCGGTAACCTAATGGGCCTTGTTGGGCCTCGGTGGAAGAGAGGAGAGGAGGCAAGGGCTGGCCGCTTGCCTCCCCTCCCCCTAGTCCGAATACGACAAGGAGAGGGGGGCGGCGCCCCCCCTTCCCTCTCTCTCCCCCTCCCAATCCTAGTCCAAGTAGGAAAGGGGGGGAGTCCTACTCCCGGTGGGAGTAGGACTCCTCCAGGCGCGCCTCCCTAGGGCCGGCCGCACCTCCCCCTTCCTCCTTTATATACGGGGGTAGGGGGGCACCCCATGACACAAGTTGATCTTCGTGATCGTTCTCTTAGCCGTGTGCGGTGCCCCCCTCCACCATAATCCTCGATAATATTGTAGCGGTGCTTAGGCGAAGCCCTGCGACGATAGAACATCAAGATCGTCACCATGCTGTCGTGCTAACGGAACTAATCTCGGACACTTTGCTGGATCGGAGTCCGGGGATCGTCATCGAGCTGAACGTGTGCTCGAACTCGGAGGTGCCGTAGTTCCGGTGCTTGATTGGTTGGATCGGGAAGACGTACGACTACTTCCTCTACGTTGCGTCAACGCTTCCGTTGCCGGTCTACGAGGGTACGTAGACAACACTCTCCCCTCTCGTTGCTATGCATCACCATGATCTTGCGTGTGCGTAGGAAAATTTTGAAATCACTACGTTCCCCAACATGTGTCTCATAGGAAGCTCGAGAAGCTGGTGCCGACTATAGGATGTTGCAAGATATGCACCATACAAACAACAACCGGATGCCGACATGTCCGCGTAGAATCTGCAACCAACGACAAAATGCATCAAGGCCAGTGTGAGAAAAATGATTGTGCTTCAGTTATTGGAATGGTTTTCCTTCTATGTTCATATCATCATTATATTAATTTACGAATTTTGCATTCCACTATGAATTTAATATGAACTAATGCAGTCACGACACCATATTTCTTCCCCTGCTATACACCTATATATCACTATACCAATCGAATACAGGGAGCTGCCTATGGACTTGGAAGCCTGAAAAAGGCAAATAGTAAACAACTTTGAGTTTCATAATCAAAATTGAGACAATATTGTATATATTTAATTGGAATTATATGAAAATTGTAGTGTGCCTTATCTATTTCCTTATCTGTTGTTATGTATTATTTGTACAGTTATTGTTCAATGTTTAATTTAACCTTATGTAATTTCTGAAAAAAATGAAAGATGTATAAATGGATAAGCAGGTGAAGATATTATTGTTATGGCTGATCATGGACGATGCCTATTCCTTTGAGCTTACATTGTCGATAGGGACGCTGTAGTGAGATTTCTATCGAACTGAAGATATTGAAAGTTGAAGGTTGGCACTGGTGGGGTTTGCTTCTATGAGTACTGTTAGGTATGTGGTGTCAACAAGTTATGCTTAGAAGTACTAAACTTATGTACGCAAATAGCACTATCTTTCATTGCACACACACTTGGGTGCTAATTCTTCCTTGGATATTTCGTACGCAAATAACACTACCTTTCATTGCACATACCAGGGTGCTAATTCTTCAAAGTATTATGCTATAAAATATGAATTAAATTTAGGCAGGTCTATCTTACATATGCGAACTCATCTCAGGCATTTTCCTTTAGCTACACAATTTACTCAAGTTCTCTTTTTGTATTGCCATTCAGCGACCTCTATATTTGATTACTCGCATAACCAAGAGAATGAGTTACTATTTAGTTTCTTCCGATCTGCTCTGTTGCAAATTAGGCATCTTATACACTAGCTTGAAATGATATTCTTTAATGTTTATAAGAATAATAATTGTAATATGACATCAATTTGGGCGTAAATGTGAAGTTAATGTAGAGAAATTTATATAGAGAAAATCACATGTTTTTATTATCATACAGAGAAACCATAAATCAAGAACCACCTCTGAAGCTCTGACACCCCCCCCCCTGCACCACCCTAGGTCCGACTAACTCTGTCCTAGCTTCGCCTCTCCACTTCTCCAATCACCACAGGTCGTTGTGTTCTTATGTATGCGTCCATTGCATCAGAGACTCTTACCACCACATCTAGGCTAAGCTCAAGGATCCGTTTTTTCGTTTACAAAATTAGGTATTTGATTATAGTTATTTTATCTCTAAATAGGAGGGATTTTTCCTTTTTGTAATAATTAAGTCATGAAAGTTGGTTGTACATAATAAAACAAAGAGATCTGCGTGGAGCTGCATGCATTATACATAATTAGCTTAATTAGCATTATAAGTTTTTGTACTGATGTTTCCACCATATAATTAAAGTGTACCTACCGTCATCTTGCCTGTATCCGAATTGCAAAGTTTTATAGTTCATATGCGGGCTTGCATACTACATAAAACTGGGTGGTGCTACCAATTTCTGAAGCAATGCAATCTATTGTTTTCTTTTATTCAAATATTCAATCTGACTTCGCACTCTCTGTCTCTCTTGATTTCTTAGTAGTTAGTTATGTTCTCTCTAATGTTTAGCAATTATACGGCTGATGGGCACCATTCCGCCCTCAACTCGCTAATGATTCGTCTATTTTGTTATTTTAGGATCATTTATATTTATACAGTTTACGCTCCAAATAATCTTCATACAGATGGTCCAACTTTGTGATTACATGAATCATATTTCTATGTTCACCTTTTCCAGAATTTCATTTTTCTGAAGTCATCAACGTGTCAGAGTGGGAGTATGGGGCACATATAAGTCTGTATTCTGCAGGTGAGAAAAATGGTAAGCTTTCAAGGGTCATCAACAACAGTGTGATGTATAGTACTACTTGTATTTAACTGAAATTAATTACAAATGGTCCATCTTAATTACATGAACTTCATTTCTAGGGTCCCCCTTTTACCTACGATTGAATATTAATCAAGTAAAGAATGTGTTGGATTTATAATCATATTCCACGACATCAGATGTCTAGATTTCTTGTGATTACCCATTGCCAATATCCAGCATTTCATCTTTAGATATAGATGAACCCTTTTTATGAGCAACAACGTAAGTATCTGCATTCTTATCTTTCACTGTGTCCTTTACAGACCTTTCATCTTTACCGCCTCCATTACCTCTATCAGATCTTCTTTTATGGGCGGCGGCACTCGTCGGTCACTGTATGATCATCGATGGGTCATCTATCAGATCTTCTTTTGTCATCCCGCATCTTGGGTTGTAAGATTCAATAGACTTTTGGAAGGTTTGGTGTAAGCTAATATTATTGTTGTTATTTTGATATTTCTCTCTTTGGTCCGTCTCCTCTTACTTCTACAACAATGAAAGTTTCAGTTAGATGCCACGGTTGTCAAAAGCATTCACACTGCATCATATAATATTTTCAGCGAAGATTGTGCTGTCGTTATGGATGATCTTTTTTTTGCAGGGGCATTAAGGATGCTTTTTTTTGTAGGAGCACCATGGATGATCTTCAAGGCTATGTATTTTGACTGAATTTTTGTTTATCCCCGTTGCAACGCACGGGTAATGTTTTCTATGAATTTGTAAAATTAATGCACAAACCAGGTCGCATCCACACCAATTAATAAATTCAGCCTCAAGTTCCTACAACCACATCAATTTGAAAAATCGAGAGGAAAATCCAAAGCCGAAATCCACTATCGCAAAATTTGAGAATTTTACAGTAACATCTCTCTCTCAAATAGTTACTTTATCAAACCAGAGATGATTAAGAACTTGCAGATTTCCCGTTACTAAGTTCTGCCTAATTTATTTCTATTTAAGATTGGCATTTGACAAATCCCACGAGAGCTCCTGTTCGGCGCCTGTTGCGCCCGAACACTCCCGCGCCCTGTTGGGCCGGCCCATGAAGGCTGAGCGCAGCAACCTTTATAATACCAAAAAACTGCAAAAAACAGTGTGTTCTCCAGGATTCGAATTAGGGTGGTTGGTTCCTTGGCCGACCTCTAATAACCACTAGAGAAACTACACATTGGTTACTACCAGTAGCGCCAACACTATAAGAACAAGCGGGGCCGCGTCTATTATATAGCTTTGATTTCTGAATTATTTTTAGAACATCATGGATTTGAAAACGTTCATCATTTTTGAGGAAAAGATCACAAACTTTAAAAAATTTCATCGATTTTGCAAACAGTTAAGGAAAAAAATTGAAAAAAGTTCAATGCTTTTGAAAAAAAAGTTCATCGATTTTCAAAAAAGTTCAAAATTTTTGACAAAAAATCATCAAATTTGAAGAAAAGTTCATCATGATTTGATGAAAAGTTCATCGAATTTGAAAAAGTTCATCGAATTTGAAAAAAGTTCATCAAAATTGAAAAAAAGTTCTTCGAATGTGAAAAAAAGTTAATCAAATTTGTAAAAAAAAAGTTCATCTATTTTGGAAAACTGTTCATCGATTTTGGAAAAAATTACGAATTTTGAAAAAGTTCATTGAACCAGGAAGAAGGAAAAAAGAAAAAGGGAAATTCGAAAGAAGAAAAGAACGAGGAGAGGTACCTAAGCACGTGAAGTTTGTTGGCGTGGTGGTTGACTGGTAGTACTCCTAACCAGGATGTCGCTGGTTCGATACGCCACAGCCTCACATTTTTTGCGTTTTGAAATGTAGATAGGAGAGAAGGATAGATGGGCCGGCCCAGCGAGGATGAGGGGTATGCGCCTGTTTGAAAAAACACCTATAACGGGCGCTAAAGGTGCCGAATAGGGTTTGCCAAATTCCACAGCCAAGCCAACATCTAGCAGTGGCATTGAGAGCTCAAAAGTATAAAATTGTACCCCTAAGATACATCTGAAACGCTCTCACCATCTGATGAAATTGATGCAGCCAATGTCATTGTCAAGGGTGAAGGACACGTATGTATTCCTCTCCATCTTGCCAGTCACCATCCCAACGAGCCTGGCCAGCAGGCCACCCAACCTGGATAGCCGTGTAAGAAGCCAATCTTGATGAACACAAAGCCGAGGAGATGCATATAGTGGGCACTCACCTTGGTCGTCTCGACGCGAGCCACCCCTTCTCGCCAGTGCCGGACAGCGGCACAATGACGATCTGCTTCATGGTGATGAAAGAGGGTGAAGACCACCACCGCAAGGAGGCCAGCCGCTTGGATGCGAATCGACAGCGGGGTGGCATCGATGTTCGCCGGGTTTCAACAGGTGCCACTGCCAATGTAATTAAAACACTTGTAGTCTTTCACTGAGCAACGTGCAGATTACATGAAGTAAAGTTGGATGGCAATTATATGCTTCATGTAAAATTGTATGAAGTAAAGCTTGATGGCTATAGTAGAGGGAGAAGACTGGATGCAATGTAAATATCTCATCTCTTCAAATATGTTGTTAGATGTGTATAGTCCCCTTTTCTGTATACCCCCCATTGTATAAGGAGTTTCCTGCATTTTACTACACATGTATATATATTGGCCTTTGACCCTCTATCAATACTAGTTGCTCATTATCCGACATGGTATCAGATGCTAGGTTAGTCTCTCTTTCCGGCACGATGCAACTCCGTGCTCCCTGTCCATAATTTCCCCCGTTTCCGCTGCTTCTAGCCACCCACCCGCCGTCTCCTCTCTGCAACCGGTCGCCACCGTTCTCTACAGCGGGCCGCTGCCGTCCTCTTCAGTCCGGCTGCCGCCAGCTCCTGTCCCGTCTGGCCGCTGTTGTCCCCGGTCCGTCCGGCCCCTGCATCGCCTGCCTTCCGCTTCCGCCGGGCTCGTCTAGCCGCCGCCTCGGGCTCGTCTAGCCGCTGCCGCCCCGGGCTCGTCTGGCCGTCGCCGCCCCGGGCTCGTCTGGCCGTCGCTGCCCCTGGCTGTCCGACCGCCGCCGCCCCTGGCCGTCCGGCCGCCGCCGCCGTTCCCGGCCTGCCAGACCTCCGCCATCCCAGCTTCCGACTGCTGGCGGCCCGGCTCCTCCTTGCCTCTGCTCGCATGGCCTGATCCCGCTTGAGCGCCCGCCCAGACCGGGTCCTCTTTGTTCATTGACTCCAAAAAATAGAGTGACTTCCTCATGTCCTCTTCGGGCTATGTCGCGGTCCCTCGGTGCTCGGTGATCTTTGATCGCACCAACTATGCTGAGTTTGCGGGGTTCATGCGTATCCATATGCGTGGTCTTCTTCTGTGGGGCATTCTCTCTGGCGAGGTCACCTGTCCGCCATGCCCTATTGCTCCCGTGGCTCCTACCATGCCGGTTCTTGCCGCTGATGCTTCTCAGGCTGATCGAGATGCAGCCAAGGTGCTCGATGATGCTGCAGTTGATACTTATGATCAGCAGGTATCCGCTTATTCAGATGCTCTTGCTGTCTACGAGGATGATCTGTCTACTTACACTCAGCGGTGCAATGATGATGCCCGTGTTGCTGTTGTTCTCACTGCGACTGTCCTCCCTCAGTTTGCTTCGGAGTTCATGGGCCTCGGCATAGTTGCAGCGATGTGGTCTTATCTCTGTCAGCGCTATCAGCCCTCTGGTGATGCTCTCTACTTATTTGTGGTGCGTCGGGAGCACGCTCTTCAGTAGGGTGACTCATCTGTTGACGAGTTCTACACATAGAGTTCTGCTATCTGGCGCCAACTTGACTCTCTTCGGACAGTTATTTGTGGATCTTGCCACTGCTGTTAGACCATGCGGTCTGACTTGGAGTTTCAGCATGTCCATGAGTTCTTATCTCGCCTCCGCTCCGAGTTTGAGCCTCGACGTGCTCACTTGATTGCTCATGGTCATGTCCCTATCTCGGAGGTACTTGCTGAGCTTCGTGCTGAGGAGATTCGCCTTCGTTCTGCTGGATTGCTTGTGCTCCCTTCTGTGTTGGCTGCTCGAGCTCCTGTGTTGTCTGCTCGTCTCACTGCGCCACCGCTCCTGCCCACACCTTCAGGGGGGTGGGTCGCCCTCCTTATGTTGAGAAGGGTCGGTCGTGCTGTGGCACCTTCTGTGACTACTGCTCTAGGCTAGGTCACCCAGAGTCTGATTGTCATCAGAAGCAGCGAAACCAGAGGCGCTCCTCTTCCAGTGGTGCTCCTGTGTCGTCATCAACTCCGTCACTCACCGATCAGGACATTGTGCGGCTCAAGCGCCTTCTAGCTTCCTCCGGCTCTTCATCGACGGGTTCTACTGCTGTTGTGACTGCTTTCACCACTTCATCACCGCTGGCATCTACACCGTCAGGTACATCTTCATGGGTTTTGGACTCTAGAGCTTCCTTTCATATGTCCTATGATTCTTCAGCGTTGTCTTCTCTTTGCTCTATTGATTCTCCTATTAGTGTTCTTACTGCCGATGGCACATCTCTTCCTATTCTTTCCACTCCATCCTTTTTCTGTTCCTAGTGTTTCACATGTTCCTCGCCTTACCATGAATCTTTTCTTTCACTACCCAACTTACTGATTCTAGTTGTCGTGTCATTCTCGATACCGACTCTTGCTTCATTCAGGATCGTCGCACCAAGGTTTTGGTTGGTGCTGGCCCCCGGCACCATGAGCCAGAGGGCCTTTGGGAGGTTGACTGGCTTTGTGTTCCTTCCACAGCCACCACTTATGCCAGCTCTCATGCTCTTGCTGCCTCCTCGTATGCATCCTTCCAGCAGTGGCATCATCGCCTTGGTCACATCTGTGGCTCTCGCTTGTCATCATTAGTGCGCTAGGGCCTCTTAGGGTCTGTATATGGAGATGTTTATTTACATTGTAATGGTTGTAGACTTGGCAAACAGATCCAGTTACCTTATCCTACCAGTGAGTCGGTATCTCAGCATCCTTTTGATTTAGTTCATTCTGATGTTTGGGGTCCTGCTCCCTTTGATTCGAAAGGTGGTCATCGTTACTATGTTTTGTTTATTGACGATTTCTCTCGCTACACTTGGCTCTGCTTCATGAAATATCGTAGCGAGGTTCTCTCTATATACAAACGATTTGCTGGCATGGTTCACTCCCAGTTTTCCACGCCTATTCGTACTTTTCGTGCTGACTCTGCTGGAGAGTTTATCTCCCAGCTGTTGCGTGGTTTTCTTGTGGAACAGGGTACTCTTGCCCAGTTCTCTTGTCCTGGTGCTCATGCTCAGAATGTTGCAGAACGCAAGCATCGCCATCTGCTTGAGACGGCTCGTGCGCTGATGATTGCCGCTTCCCTTCCGCCCCACTTTTGGGCTGATGCTGTTTCTGCATCCACCTATCTCACCAACATTTAGCCTTTGACCGCCCTGCATGGTGGTATTCCTATGGAGTGTCTCACTGGTCGTTCTCCTGACTATTCAGCTCTTCGTATGTTTGGATGTGTGTGCTATGTCCTTGCTCCGCGAGAACGCACCAAACTGACTACTCAGTCTGTTGAGTGTGTTTTCCTTGGCTACAGAGGTGCATGCTCTAGCCAATGCAACCAAAAGACCGATCTGATGGAAGAGACTAGGAAGCACATTATACGTCAACACTCCCCCTCACGTGTATCTCCCTCAGGCCTAAACCTGGACCGAAAGTGGGCTGCAATTTAATTACGCCAGCCGGGTCTTGAACTCAGGAGCTCTTGGCTCTGATACCATGTAGAAGTGCATGCTCTAGCCAATGCAACCAAGAGACCGACCTGATGGAAGAGACTTAGGCAGCACATTATACGTCAACATATGTCAACTGGAGTATTTCTCAACAATCCCTTGGATCTGCTCCAGAGTCAAGATTGACAACAATTAGCAAGAATGAGCTACCTACAAATGACCACGAAACAAAGCAAAAATGGTGCTGGAGTGCACTGAGTCTTCTTAGCAAACATATGGTGTGCACCTCGCGAGCTGGCGATGGTTGAAGTCAATGGGGGCAGAGCAGCACTGAACTGCACGCAGCCTGGGCAACGACCAGCGAACTGCTCCGCCGATCTGTGCGTGATGGGAGGAGCAAGTGCTCCGGCCAGGTGAAGAAGAGCGTTGGGGAGGAGAGGAACTGGCTCCCGTCGGCTCACAGGAGCAGGTGCTCCGGCCAGGTGAAGAAGAGCATCGGGGAGGAGAGGAACCGGCTCCTGTCGGCTCACCTGTGATTGAGAGGTGAGGCAGATAGTTTGGAAATGTCTTTTGCCATCACCGGAGCACGTCGGGGAGGAGAGGAACTGGCTCCCGTCGGCTCACCTGTGATTGAGAGGTGAGGCAGACAGTTTGGAACTGTCTTTTGCCGTCGCCGGAGCACTGGATGCCAGTCAAGAGAGGAGGGAGGGCGGGTAGCGTCGCTGGAAGAGGAACACGCGAGGGCTGGGCTGGTTGTGGAGGACGACGACGTCGAGTCGTGGCGAGAGAAGGGTTGGGTGAAGGTGCGGCGTCGGCATCAAGTGTCGCCGGTGGTGGACAGCCGCAGGGGTGGGGAAGGCGGACGGCGGAGGGGTGTTGGCGGCGCGTGGCGGGGGCCGGCGGCTGATAACCCACAAGTATAGGGGATCGCAACAGTTTTCGAGGGTAGAGTATTCAACCCAAAGTTATTGATTCGACACAAGGGGAGCCAAAGAATATTATCAAGTATTAGCGGTTGAGTTGTCAATTCAACCACACCTGGATAACTTAGTATCTGCAGCAAAGTATTTAGTAGCAAAGTAGTATGGAAGTAACGGTAACAGTAGCAATAGTAACAGTAGCAGTTTTGTAGTAATTGTAACAGTGGCAATGACAAAGTAAATAAGCAAAGCACAATATGTGAAAAGCTCGTAGGCATTGGATCAGTGATGGATAATTATGTCGGATGCGATTCCTCATGTAATAGTTATAACATAGGGTGACACAGAACTAGCTCCAGTTCATCAATGTAATGTAGGCATGTATTCCGAATATAGTCATACGTGCTTATAGAAAAGAATTTGCATGACATCTTTTGTCCTACCCTCCCGTGGCAGCGGGGTCCTATTGGAAACTAAGGGATATTAAGGCCTCCTTTTAATAGAGTACCGGACCAAAGCATTAACACATAGTGAATACATGAACTCCTCAAACTACAGTCATCACCGAGAAGTATCCCGATTATTGTCACTTCGGGGGTGTCGGATCATAACACATAATAGGTGACTATACACTTGCAAGATAGGATCAAGAACTCACATATATTCGTGAAAACATAATAGGTTCAGATCTAAAATCATGGCACTCAGGCCCTAGTGACAAGCATTAAGCATAGCAAAGTCATAGCAACATCAATCTCAGAACATAGTGGATACTAAGGATCAAACCCTAACAAAACTAACTCGATTACATGGTAAATCTCATCCAACCCATCACCGTCCAGCAAGCCTATGATGGAATTACTCACGCACGACGATGAGCATCATGAAATTGGTGATGGAGGATGGTTGATGATGACGACGGCGACGAATCCCCCTCTCCGGAGCCCCGAACGGACTCCAGACCAGCCCTCCCGAGAGAGATTAGGGCTTGGCGGCGGCTCCATGTCGTAAAACATGATGAAACTTTCTCTCTGATTTTTTTCTCCGCGAATGCAAATATATGGAGATGGAGTTGAGGTCGGTGGAGGTCCAGGGGGCCCACAAGGCAGGGGGCGGACCCTAGGGGGGCCCACCCTCATGGACAGGTTTTGGGCCCCTGGTGCTGATTCTTTCACCAGTATTTTTCTTAATTTTGAAAAGTTTCTCTGTGGATTTTCAGGTCATTTCGAGAACTTTTATTTCTGTACAAAAATATCACCATGGTAGTTCTGCTGAAAACAACGTCAGTCCGGGTTAGTTCCATTTAAATCATGCAAGTTAGAGTCCAAAACAAGGGCAAAAGTGTTTGGAAAAGTAGATACGACGGAGCCGTATCAACTCCCCCCAAGCTTAAACCTTTGCTTGTCCTCAGGAAATTCAGTTGACAAACTGAAAGTGATAAAGAAAAACTTTTACAAACTCTGTTTGCTCTTTTTGTTGGAAATATGTAAAGCCGGCATTCAAGTTTTCAGCAAAGATTATGAACTAACCATATTCACAATAACACTTAGGTCTCATGTTTACTCATATCAATGGCATAATCAACTAGCGAGCAATAATAATAAATCTCGGATGACAACACTTTCTCAAAACAATCATAATATGATATAACAAGATGGTATCTTGCTAGCCCTTTCTGAGACCGCAAAACATAAATGCAGAGCACCTTTAAAGATCAAGGACTGACTAAATATTGTAATTCATGGTAAAAGAGATCCAGTCACAGTCATACCTAATATAAATTAATAGTAATGCATGCAAATGACAGCTGTGCTCTCCAGCGGGTGCTTTTTAATAAGAGGGTGATGACTCAACATAAAAGTAAATAGATAGGCCCTTCGCAGAGGGAAGCAGGGATTTGTAGAGGTGCCAGAGCTCGATTTTCAAATAGAGATAGATAACATTTTGAGCGGTATACTTTCAATGTCAACATAACAACTAAGAGATCTCGATATCTTCCATGCTACACACATTATAGGTGGTTCCCAAACAGAATGGTAAAGTTTATACTCCCCCTCCACCAGCAAGCATCAATCCATGGCTTGCCCGAAACAACGGGTGCCTCCAACTAACAACAATCCAGGGGGAGTTTTGTTTGCAATTATTTTGATTTGATTTGAGCATGGGACTGGGCATCCCGGTGACCAGCCATTTTCTCGTGAATGAGGAGCGAAGTCCACTCCTCTTGAGAATAACCCACCTGACATGGAAGATACAGACAGCCCTAGTTGATACATGAGCTATTCGAGCATACAAACCAAAATTTCATTTGAAGGTTTGGAGTTTGGCACGTACAAATTTACTTGGAACGACAGGTAGATACCGCATATAGGAAGGTATGGTGGACTCATATGGAATAACTTTGGGGTTTATGGAGTTTGGATGCACAAGTAGTATTCCCGCTTAGTACAGGTGAAGGCTAGAAAGAGACTGGGAAGCGACCAACTAGAAAGCGACAACAGTCATGAATATGCATTAAAATTAATCAACACTGAGTGCAAGCATGAGTAGGATATAATCCACCATGAACATAAATATCGTGAAGGCTATGTTGATTTTGTTTCAACTACATGCATGAACAGGTACCAAGCCAAGTCACTCGAATCATTCAAAGGAGGATACCACCCTATCATACCACATCACAACCATTTTAATAGCATGTTGGCATGCAAGGTAAACCATTATAAGCTCCTAGCTAATTAAGCATGGCATAAGCAACATAATCTCTAATTGTCATTGCAAACATGTTTATTCATAATAGGCTGAATCAGGAACGATGAACTAATCATATTTATAAAAACAAGATAGGTCAAGTTTATACCAGCTTCTCTCATCACAATCAGTCCATCATATATCGCCATTATTGCCTTTCACTTGCATGACCGAACGGTGTGGATAATAATAATAGTGCATGTGCATTGGACTAAGCTGGAATCTGCAAGCATTTAATTCAAGGGAGAAGACAAGGTAATATGGGCTCTTGGTTAAATCAACAATCATGCATATGAGAGCCACTAAACATTTTCATCATGGTCTTCTCCTCTCGACCCCCAAAGGAAAGAAAAGAAATAAAACTATTTACACGGGAAAGCTCCCAACAAGCAAAAGAAGAACGAGAAATCTTTTTGGGTTTTCTTTTAATTACTACTACAAGCATGGAAAGTAAACTAGCTAAAAGCTACAACTATTTTTTTGGTTTTTCTTAAGGTTTATCAAACACACAAGAAGAAAGCTAGAAAAAGAAAATAAACTAGCATGGATAGTACAATGAAAAAGTATGAGCACCGACAACTAGCATGAGTGTGTGAACATGAATGTAATGTCGGTGAGAAATATGTACTCCCCCAAGCTTAGGCTTTTGGCCTAAGTTGGTCTATGCCCATGGATCGCGGCTACTCTCTCTGGTGTACTAAGGAATGTCATCATACTGCCACAGGCTGGCGATCTCCTCCGGATCCCACTGATAAAATGATGGACGATAAGGGTCAAGTGGTGGTTCCGGCTCAGGCTCTGGGGCTGATGTCTGGCCCCGGTACACATAAACGGCCTCCGGCAAGACGAGGTAAGTGCCTGCAGTTAAGTCAAACAAAAATAGGTATCTTGAAGTGGTTAGCAAGGCGTGAAGCATAGATACCTCCAAAGATGGGGCCCTTTGTACGATTCAGACTTAATCGTTTAGCAATAATGGCGCCCATACTAACAGAGTTATCATGAAATAAAGCATGGGACAGAAATAATATCTAGACACTAAGGTTTCCACAGTTTTCACGACCAATTAAGCATCTACTAGCAAATATTGCAAAGTAACGTAGAACAGGAAAGTGTATGCTAGTAATTCTTGCATCAGAAACCTTCCTCGTTTCCCCTACAGTAATAGTATCAATAAATCCATCCACATTTTTATGATATGGTTCCTCTAAGCTACCCCCAAAGGGTATCTTGCAAACCGCACAAAATTCATATATTGACATCTCCCTAGCCATATCATATAAATGAAACTCTACTGAAGGAGGTGATTTCTTAGGATGAAAGTAAAAATTTTGCACGGAAGTATTGGTGAGTAAGAGATACTGTTCGAGCTGGTCGTGGAGGAAGTTGGTGAGGCCCGCATTATCAGCCAACGAATAAAAATCATCATGAATCCCGGCTGCTCTCAAGAAATCATCAGAAGGCCATTCACACGGCCGCACTTCCGCGACGCGAGGGAGATTATACTTGGGCTTTTCATTCTCCTTACTTTGTTTATCCTTCGAACCTTGGCTAGAAGAGCCCCTCAAAAATCTCTTAATCATTTCATGAAAATTTCTGAATTTTTAGTAACTCAAAATAAAAGTGAACCAAACTCAACAAAATTGATAGCAACTACTCCCACAAGTGCCTAGAGACTATATCATGCATTATAACTACTTGGGACCAAATAAATTTGACATGCAAGCTCAAGAATAGGGCCACCTTAGCAGCAAAAATTTGCAATGAATAAAGCACTAGAACAAAAACTAATTGGACCATTGGAGGAGTCACATACCTGAAGGAAATATGCCCTAGAGGCAATAATAAAGTTATTATTTATTTCCTTATATCATGATAAATGTTTATTATTCATGCTAGAATTGTATTAACCGGAAACATAATACTTGTGTGAATACATAGACAAACAAAGTGTCACTAGTATGCCTCTACTTGACTAGCTCATTAATCAAAGATGGTTATGTTTCCTAACCATGGACAAAGAGTTGTTATTTGATTAATGGGATCACATCATTAGTTGAATGATCTGATTGACATGACCCATTCCATTAGCTTAGCACCCGATCGTTTAGTATGTTGCTATTGCTTTCTTCATGACTTATACATGTTCCTATGACTATGAGATTATGCAACTCCCGTTTGCCGGAGGAACACTTTGTGTGCTACCAAACGTCACAACGTAACTGGGTGATTATAAAGGAGCTCTACAGGTGTCTCCAAAGGTACATGTTAGGTTGGCGTATTTCGAGATTAGGATTTGTCACTCCGATTGTCGGAGAGGTATCTCTGGGCCCTCTTGGTAATGCACATCACTTAAGCCTTGCAAGCATTGCAACTAATGAGTTAGTTACGGGATGATGTATTACAAAACGAGTAAAGAGACTTGCCGGTAACGAGATTGAACTAGGTATTGGATACCAACGATCGAATCTCGGGCAAGTAACATACCAATGACAAAGGGAACAACGTATGTTGTTATGCGGTCTGACCAATAAAGATCTTCGTACAATATGTAGGAGCCAATATGGGCATCCAGGTCCCGCTATTGGTTATTGACCGGAGACGTGTCTCGGTCATGTCTACATTGTTCTCGAACCCGTAGGGTCCGCACGCTTAAGGTTTCGATGACAGTTATATTATAAGTTTATGAGTTTTGATGTATCGAAGGAGTTCGGAGTCCCGGATGAGATCGGGGACATGACGAGGAGTCTCGAAATGGTCGAGACATAAAGATCAATATATTGGACGACTATATTCGGACATCGGAAAGGTTCCGAGTGATTTGGGTATTTTTCGGAGTACCGGGTAGTTATGGGAGAAGCAATGGGCCTTGATGGGCTTTAGTGGGAAGAGAAAATAGGGCCAAGGGGCTGCTGCGCCCCCCCCCCTCCCCTCTAGTCCGAATTGGACTAGGGAAAAGGGGGCCGGCCACCTGTCCTTCTCCTCCACTTCCTTCTCCCTTCCTCCCCTCTTGGTGGACTCCTACTAGGACTTGGAGTCCTAGTAGGACTCCACATCCTGGCGTGCCTCTCCTTGGCCGGCCTCCTCCTCCTTCATCCTTTATATACTGAGGCAAGGGGCACCCCATAGACACAAGTTGATCCACGTGATCTTATTCTTAGCCGTGTGCGGCGCCCCCAGCCACCATAGTCCTCGATAATATTGTAGCGGTGCTTAGGCGAAGCCCTGCAGCAGTAGTACATCAAGATCGTCACCACGCCGTCGTGCTGACGGAACTCTTCCCCGACACTTTTCTGGATCGGAGTCCGGGGATCGTCATCCAGCTGAACGTGTGCTAAAACTCGGAGGTGCCATAGTTTCGGTGCTTGATCGGTCGGGCCGTGAAGACGTACGACTACATCAACCAAATGCTTTCGTTGTTGATCTACAAGGTACGTAGATCACACTCTCCCCTCGTTGCTATGCATCACCATGATCTTGCGTGTGCGTAGTAAAATTTTGAAATTACTACGTTCCCCAACAGTGGCATCCGAGCCTAGGTTTTTATGGTTTGATGTTATATGCACGAGTAGAACACAAGTGAGTTGTGGGTGATATAAGTCATACTACTTACCAACATGTCATACTTTGGTTCGGCGGTATTGTTGGATGAAGCGGCCCGGACCAACATTACGCGTACGCTTACGCGAGACCGGTTCTCCCGACGTGCTTTGCACAAAGGTGGCTAGCGGGTGACAGTTTCTCCAACTTTAGTTGAACCGAGTGTGGCTACGCCCGGTCCTTGTGAAGGTTAAAACAGCACCAACTTGACAAACTATCGTTGTGGTTTTGATGCGTAGGTAAGATTGGTTCTTGCTTAAGCCCGTAGCAGCCACGTAAAACTTGTAACAACAAAGTAGAGGACGTCTAACTTGTTTTTGCAGGGCATGTTGTGATGTGATACGGTCAAAAACGTGATGAGATATAAGTTGTTGTATGAGATGATCATGTTTTGTTAAAGTTATCGGCAACTGGAAAAAGCCTTATGATTGTCTCTTTATTGCATAAGATGCAAGCGCCAAATAATTGCTTTACTTTATCACTATGCGATAGCAATAGTTGCAAGAGCAATAGTTGGCAAGACGACCGTGTGACGACACATTGATATAGATCAAGATGATGGAGATCATGGTGTCATGCCGGTAACGATAGAGATCATGACAGTACTTTGGAGATGGAGATCAAAGGCGCAAGATGATGATGGCCATATCATGTCACATATTTTGATTGCATATGATGTTTATCTTTTATACATCTTATTTTGCTTAGTTTGATGGTAGCATTTTAAGATGATCTCTCACTAATTATCAAGAAGTGTTCTCCCTGAGTATGCACCATTGCGAAAGTTCTTCGTGCTGAGACACCACGTGATGATCGGGTGTGATAGGCTCTATGTTCAAATACAACGGGTGCAAAACAGTTGCACATGCGGAATACTCAGGTTATACTTGACGAGCCAAGCATATACAGATATGGCCTCGGAACACGGAGACCGAAAGGTCGAGCATGAATCATATAGTAGATATGATCAACACAGTGATGTTCACCAATGAAACTACTCCATCTCACGTGATGATCGGACATGGTTTAGTTGATTTGGATCACGTGATCACTTAGAGGATTAGAGGGATGTCTATCTAAGTGGGAGTTCTGAAGTAATATGATTAAAATGAACTTAAATTTATCATGAAGTTAGTCCTGGTAGTATTTTGCAAATCATGTTGTAGATCAATAGCTCGTGTTGTTGCTTCCCTGTGTTTATTTTGATATGTTCCTAGAGAAAATTGTGTTGAAAAATGTTAGTAGCAAAGATGCGGATTGGATCCGTGATCTGAGGTTTATCCTCATTGCTGCACAGAAGAATTATGTCCTTGATGCACCGCTAGGTGACGGACCTATTGCAGGAGCAGATGTAGACGTTATGAACGTTTGGCTAGCTCAATATGATGACTACTTGATAGTTTAGTGCACCATGCTTAATGACTTAGAATCGGGACATCAAAGACGTTTTGAACGTCATGGAGCATATGAGATGTTCCAGGAGTTGAAGTTAATATTTCAAGCAAATACCCGAGTTGAGAGATATGAAGTCTCCAACAAGTTCTATAGCCAAAAGATGGAGGAGAATCGCTCAACTAGTGAGCATGTGCTCAGATTGTCTGAGTACTACAATCGCTTGAATCAAGTGGGAGTTAATCTTCCAGATAAGATAGTGATTGACAGAATTCTCTAGTCACCATCACCAAGTTAGTAGAAGTTCGTGATGAACTATGATATGCAAGGGATAACGGAAACGATTCCCAAGCTCTTCGTAATGCGGAAATTGATGAAGGTAGAAATCGAGAAAAACATCAAGTGTTGATGGTAGACAAGACCACTAGTTTCAAGAAAAGGGCAGAGGGAAGAAGGGGAACTTCAAAAAGAACAACAAGCAAGTTGCTTCTCAAAGTGAAGAAGCCCAAGTCTGATCCTAAGCCTGAGACTAAGTGCTTCTACTGCAAAAGGGACTAGTCACTGGAAGCGGAACTACCCCAAGTGATTGGCAGATAAGAAGGATGGCAAAGTGAACATAAGTATATTTGATATACATGTTATTGATGTGTACTTTACTAGTGTTTATAGCAACCCCTCAGTATTTGATACTAATTCAGTTGCTAAGATTAGTAACTCGAAACGGGAGTTGCAGAATAAACAGAGACTAGTTAAGGGTGAAGTGATGATGTGTGTTGGAAGTGGTTCCAAGATTGATATGATCATCATCGCACACTCCCTATACTTTCGGGATTAGTGTTGAACCTGAATAAGTGTTATTTGGTATTTACGTTGAGCATGAATATGATTTGATCATGTTTATTATAATACGGTTATTCATTTAAGTAAGAGAATAAATTGTTGTTCTGTTTACATGAATAAAACCTTATATGGTTACACACCCAATGAAATTAGTTCGTTGGATCTCGATCGTAGTGATACACATAATCATAATATTGAAACCAAAAGATGCAAAGTTAATAATGATAGTGCAACTTATTTGTAGCACTGCCGTTTAGGTCATATTGGTGTAAAGCGCATGAAGAAACTCCATGGTGATGGGATTTTGGAATCACTTGATTATGAATCACTTGATGCTTGTGAACCATGCCTCATGGGCAAGATGACTAAGACTCCGTTCTCCGGAGTGAGCAACTGACTTATTGGAAATAATACATACTGATGTATGCGGTCCGATGAGTGTTAAGGCTCACGGCAAGTATCGTTATTTTGTGAACTTCACAGATGATTTGAGCAGATATGGGTATATCTACTTGATGAAACATAAGTCTGAAACATTTGAAAAGTTCAAAGAATTTCAGAGTGAAGTGGAAAATCATCGTGACAAGAAAATAAAGTTTCTACAATCTGATCGCGGAGACAAATATTTGAGTTACGAGTTTGGTCTTCAATTAAAACAATGTGGAATAGTTTCACAAACTCATGCCACATGGAACACCACAGCATAATGGTGTGTCCGAACGTCATAACCGTACTTTATTGGATATAGTGCAATCTATGATATCTCTTACCGATCTACCACTATCACTTTGGGGTTATGCATTGGAGACAGCTGCATTCACGTTAAATAGGGCACCATCTAAATCCGTTGAGACGACACCATATGAACTATGGTTTGGCAAGAAACCTAAGCTGTCGTTTCTTAAAGTTTGGGACTGCGATGCTTATGTGAAAAAAGTTTCAACATGGTAAGCTCGAACCCAAATTGGAGAAGTAAATCTTCATAGGATATCCAAAGGAAACTCTTGGATACACCTTCTATCACAGATCCGAAGGCAAGACTTTTGTTGCTAAATTCGGAGTTTTTCTAGAGAAGGAGTTTCTCTCGAAAGAAGTGAGTGGGAGGAAAGTAGAACTTGATGAGGTAACTGTACCTGCTCCCTTATTGGAAAGTAGTTCATCACAGAAATCTGTTCCTGTGACTACTACACCAATTAGTGAGGAAGCTAATGATGATGATCATGTAACTTCAGATCAAGTTACTACCAAATCTCGTAGGTAAACCAGAGTGAGATCCGCACCAGAGTGGTACGGTAATCCTGTTCTGGAAGTCATGTTACTAGACCATGACGAACTTGCGAACTATGAGGAAGCGATGATGAGCCCAGCTTCCGCGAAATGGTTTGAGGCCATGAAATCTAAGATATGATCCATGTATGAGAACAAAGTATGGACTTTGATGGATTTGCCCGATGATCGGCAAGCCATAGAAAATAAATGGATCTTCAAGAGGAAGACGGACGCTGATAGTAGTGTTACTATCTACAAAGCTAGGATTGTCGCAAAAGGTTTTCAACAAGTTCAAGGTGTTGACTACGATGAGATTTTCTCACTCGTATCTATGCTTAAGTCTGTCCGAATCATGTTAGCAATTGCCGCATTTTATGAAATCTGGCAAATGGATAAACAAAACTGCATTCCTTAATGGATTTACTAAAGAAGAGTTGTATACGATGCAACTAGAAGGTTTTGTTGATCCTAAAGGTGTTAACTAAATAAGCAAGCTCCAGCGATCCATCTATGGACTGGTGCAAGAATCTCGGAGTTGGAATATATGCTTTGATAAGTTGATCAAAGCATATAGTTTTATACAGACTTGTGGTGAAGCCTGTATTTACAAGAAAGTGAGTGGGAGCACTACATCATTTCTGATAAGTATGTGTGTATGACATATTGTTGATCGGAAATAATGTAGAATTATTCTGCAAAGCATAAAGGAGTGTTTGAAAGCAGTTTTTCAAAGAAAGACCTCGGTAAAGCTGCTTACATATTGAGTATAAAGATCTATAGAGATAGATCAAGACGCTTGATAAGTTTTTCAATGAGTACATACCTTGACAAGATTTTGAAGTAGTTCAAAATGGAACAGTCAAAGAAAAAGTTTCATGCCTGTGTTACAAGGTGTGAAGTTGAGTAAGACTCAAAGCCCGACCATGGCAGAAGATAGAAAGAGAATGAAAGTCATTCCCTATGCCTCAGTCATAGGTTCTATAAAGTATGCCATGCTGTGTACCAGATCTATTGTATACCCTACACTTTGTTAAGCAAGGGAATACAATAGTGATCTAAGAGTAGATCACTGGACATCGGTCAAAATTATCCTTAGTGGAATAAGGAAATATTTCTCAATTATGGAGGTGACAAAAAGGTTCGTCGTAAAAAGTTATGTCGATGCAAGTTTTGACATAGATCTGGATGACTCTAAGTCTCAATCTAGATACATATTGAAAGTGGGAGCAATAAGCTAGAGTAGCTCCGTGCAGAGCATTGTTGACATAGAAATTCGCAAAATACTTACGGATCTGAATGTGACAGACCCGTTGACTAAAATTATCTCACAAGCAAAACATGATCACACCTTAGTACTCTTTGGGTGTTAATACATAGCGATGTGAACTAGATTACTGACTCTAGTAAACCCTTTGGGTGTTGATCACATATCGATGTGAACTATGGGTGTTAATCACATGGTGATGTGAACTATTGCTGTTAAATCACATGGCGATGTGAACTAGATTATTGACTCTAGTGCAAGTGGGAGACTGAAGGAAATATGCCCTAGAGGCAATAATAAAGTTATTATTTATTTCCTTATATCATGATAAATGTTTATTATTCATGCTAGAATTTTATTAACCGGAAACATAATACTTGTGTGAATACATAGACAAACAAAGTGTCACTAGTATGCCTCTACTTGACTAGCTCATTAATCAAAGATGGTTATGTTTCCTAACCATGGACAAAGAGTTGTTATTTGATTAACGGGATCACATCATTAGTTGAATGATCTGATTGACATGACCCATTCCATTAGCTTAGCACCCGATCGTTTAGTATGTTGCTATTGCTTTCTTCATGACTTATACATGTTCCTATGACTATGAGATTATGCAACTCCCGTTTGCCGGAGGAACACTTTGTGTGCTACCAAACGTCACAACGTAACTGGGTGATTATAAAGGAGCTCTACAGGTGTCTCCAAAGGTACATGTTGGGTTGGCGTATTTCGAGATTAGGATTTGTCACTCCGATTGTCGGAGAGGTATCTCTGGGCCCTCTCGGTAATGCACATCACTTAAGCCTTGCAAGCATTGCAACTAATGAGTTAGTTGCGGGATGATGTATTACAGAACGAGTAAAAAGACTTGCCGGTAACGAGATTGAACTAGGTATTGGATACCGACGATCGAATCTCGGGCAAGTAACATACCGATGACAAAGGGAACAACGTATGTTGTTATGCGGTCTGACCGATAAAGATCTTCATAGAATATGTAGGAGACAATATGGGCATCCAGGTCCCGCTATTGGTTATTGACCGGAGACGTGTCTCGGTCATGTCTACATTGTTCTCGAACCCGTAGGGTCCGCACGCTTAAGGTTTCGATGACAGTTATATTATAAGTTTATGAGTTTTGATGTACCGAAGGAGTTCGAAGTCCCGGATGAGATCGGAGACATGACGAGGAGTCTCGAAATGGTCGAGACATAAAGATCGATATATTGGACGACTATATTCGGACATCGGAAAGGTTCCGAGTGATTCGGGTATTTTTCGGAGTACCGGGTAGTTACGGGAGAAGCAATGGGCCTTGATGGGCTTTAGTGGGAAGAGAAAAAAAGGGCCAAGGGGCTGCTGCGCCCCCCCTCCCCTCTAGTCCGAATTGGACTAGGGAAAAGGGGGCCGGCCACCTCTCCTTCTCCTCCACTTCCTTCTCCCTTCCTCCCCTCTTGGTGGACTCCTACTAGGACTTGGAGTCCTAGTAGGACTCCACATCCTGGCGCGCCTCTCCTTGGCCGGCCTCCTCCTCCATCCTTTATATACTGAGGCAAGGGGCACCCCATAGACACAAGTTGATCCACGTGATCTTATTCTTAGCCGTGTGCGGCGCCCCCAGCCACCATAGTTCTCGATAATATTGTAGCGGTGCTTAGGCGAAGCCCTGCAGCAGTAGTACATCAAGATCGTCACCACGCCGTCGTGCTGACGGAACTCTTCCCCGACACTTTGCTGGAACGGAGTCCGGGGATCGTCATCGAGCTGAACGTGTGCTAAACCTCGGAGGTGCCGTAGTTTCGGCGCTTGATCGGTCGGGCCGTGAAGACGTACGACTACATCAACCAAACGCTTCCGTTGTTGATCTACAAGGTACGTAGATCACACTCTCCCCTCGTTGCTATGCATCACCATGATCTTGCGTGTGCGTAGGAAAATTTTGAAATTACTACGTTCCCCAACAATACCAAGGAACAATCCTCCAAAGCAGTTTTGTAAATGGAGCTTTGAGCAAGGAGATCGAAAATGGCAGCAAAATGAGCTAGAACTCGTGCTTGAGCTGGATAGTGATTTTTTGGGAGGAAGAAGTAGAGCATGGGTGCAGGAATAAGTGGAGGGGGCCACCGCGGGCCCACGAGGCAGGGGGCACGCCCAGGGGGTAGGGCGCGCTCCTGACCCCCGTGGCCAGGTGCCAACTCCCCCTGCTGTGTTCTTAGTGTCAGATATTCTCAAATATTCCATAAAAATCATACTAAATTTGCAGGGCATTTGGAGAACTTTTATTTTTGGGGTATGTTTTTGTTACATGGGTAATTCAGAAAACAGACAGAAAATACTATTTTTACTTTATTTAATCTAAATAACAGAAAGTAAAAGGAGGGTACAGAAGGTTGTGCCTTCTAACTTCATCCATCTCATGCTCATCAAAAGGAATCCACTAACAAGGTTGATCAAGTCCTGTTAACAAACTCATTCCGAATAACATGGAACCGGAGAAATTTCGAATAACACTAGGTTACCTCAACGGGGATATGCACATCCCCAATAATAAGAATATCATATTTCTTCTTGACAGTAGGAAGAGGAAATTCAAAACCTCCAATAATAATAGTTGGAATTTTTCCAATAGAATTGATACTGTGAACTTGAGGTTGTTTCCTCGGAAAGTGTACCATATGGTCATTACCATTAACATGAAAAGTGACATTGCCTTTGTTGCAATCAATAACAACCCCTACAGTATTCAAAAAGGGTCTACCAAGGATAATCGACATACTATCGTCCTCGGGAATATCAAGAATAACAAAGTCTGTTAAGATAGTAACGTTTGCAACCACAACAGGCACATCCTCACAAATACCGACAGGTATAGTAGTCGATTTATCGGCCATTTGCAAGGATATTTCAGTAGGTGTCAACTTATTCAATTCAAGTCTACGATATAAAGAGAGAGGCATAACACTAACACCGGCTCCAAGATCATGTAAAGCAGTTTTAACATAGTTTCTTTTAGTGGAGCATGGTATAGTTGGTACTCTTGGGTCTCCTAGTTTCTTTGATATTCCACCCTTAAAAGTATAATTAGCAAGCATGGTGGAAATTTCATCTTCCGGTATGTTTCTTTTATTTGTAATAATATTTTTCATGTACTTAGCATAAGGATTTACTTTAAGCATATCAGTCAAACACATACGTAAAAAGATAGGTCTAATATTTCAGCAAAGCGCTCAAAATCCTCATCATCCTTTTCCTTGGATGGTTTAGGAGGAAAAGGCATGGGTTTCTGAACCCATGGTTCTCTTTCTTTACCGTGCTTCCTAGCAACAAAATCTCTCTTATCATAACGTTGATTCTTTGATTGTGGGTTATCAAGATCAACAACAGGTTCAATCTCTACATCATTATTACTAGGTTGAGCATCAACATGAACATTATCATTAACATTATCACTATGTTCATGTTCATCACCAAATTGTGTTTCAGCATCAGAAATAGAAATATCATTGGGATTCTCAGATGTGCCTACAACAGGTTCACTAGAAGCATGCAAAGTCCTATCATTTTTCTTTTTCTTCCTTTTAGAAGGACTAGGTGCATCTACATTATTTCTCTGAGAATCTTGCTCAATTCTCTTAGGGTGGCCTTCAGGATACAAAGGTTCCTGAGTCATTTTACCCGTTCTAGTAGCCACTCTAACAACAAAGTCATGTTTATTATTTAATTCATTAAGCAAGTCATTTTGAGCTTTAAGTACTTGTTCTGCTTGAGTGTGAACCATAGAAGCATGTTTGCTAATGAGTTTAAGTTCACCTTTAACTCTAGCCATATAATCACTCAAGTGTCCAATCATATAAGCATTTTGTTTCATGTCTACCAACATAAGCATTGAAGTTTTTTTGTCTAGCCATAAAGTCATCAAATTCATCCAAGCATTGGCTAGCAAACTTAGTAGACGGGATTTCAACTTTATCGTATCTATAGAGAGAATTTACCTTTACTACCCGTGTCGGGTTATCAAGACCATGTGTTTCTTCAATAGGTGGTATATTAATACCATGTATTTCTTCAACAGGAGGTAAATTCTTAACATCTTCAGCTTTAATACCTTTTTCTTTCATAGATTTCCTTGCCTCTTGCATATCTTCAGGACTGAGAAATAGAACACCTCTTTTCTTCGGAGTTGGTTTAGGAATTGGCTCAGGAGTTGGCTCAGGCAGCGTCAAATTATTTTCATTAGTCAACATATTATTCAATAACAATTCAGCTTGATAGACTGTTCTTTCCCTGAAAACACAACCAGCACAACTATCCAAGTGGTCCTTGGAAGCATCGGTTAGTCCATTACAAAAGATATCAAGTATTTCATTTTTCTTAAGAGGATGATCAGGCAAAGCATTAAGTAACCGGAGAAGCCTCCCCCAAGCTTGTGGGAGACTCTCTTCTTTAATTTGCACAAAATTATATATTTCCCTCAAGGCAGCTTGTTTCTTATGAGCAGGGAAATATTTAGCAGAGAAGTAATAAATCATATCCTGGGGACTACACACACAACTAGGATCAAGAGAATTAAACCAAGTTTTAGCATCATCCTTTAATGAGAATGGAAATATCTTAATGATATAATAGTAGCGAGATTTCTCATCATTAGTGAATAGGGTGGCTATATCGTTTAACTTAGTAAGATGTGCCACAACAGTTTCAGATTCATAGCCATAAAAAGGATCAGATTCAACCAAAGTAATTATTTCAGGATCGACAGAGAAATCATAATCCTTATCAGTAACAAAGATAGGTGAAGTAGCAAAAGCAGGATCATATTTCATTCTAGCATTCAGCGATTTCTGTTTCAGTTTAGCTAATAACTTCTTAAGATCAGATCTATCATTGCAAGCAAGAAAATCTCTAACAGTTTCTTCATCCATAACATAACCCTCAGGAACAACAGGCAATTCATATTTAGGGGAAGAACCTTCATCATCACTATCTTCAATAATATCAGTTTCAAGAATTTCATTCTCTCTAACCCTAGCAAGTTGTTCATCAAGATATTCACCTACACAGTAGTATCAAGCACAGAAGTAGTTTCATCATAAGTATCATGCATACTAGAAGTGGCATCATCAATAACATGCGACATATCAGAATTAATAGCAGAAGCAGGTTTAGGTGTCGCAAGCTTACTCATAACAGAAGGAGAATCAAGTGCAGAGCTAGATGGCAGTTCCTTACCTCCCCTCGTAGTTGAGGGATAAATCTTAGTTCTTTCGTCTTTCCAGTTCCTCATAGTGACCAGCAGATATAAATCCCAAGTGACTCAAAGAACAGAGCTATGCTCCCCGGCAACGGCGCCAGAAAATAGTCTTGATAACCCACAAGTATAGGGGATCGCAACAGTTTTCGAGGGTAGAGTATTCAACCCAAATTTATTGATTCGACACAAGGGGAGCCAAAGAATATTCTCAAGTATTAGCAGTTGAGTTGTCAATTCAACCACACCTGGATAACTTACTATCTGTAGCAAAGTATTTAGTAGAAAAGTAGTATGGAAGTAATAGTAACAGTAGCAATTTTGTAGTAATTGTAACAGTGGCAACGACAAAGTAAATAAGCAAAGCACAATATGTGAAAAGCTTGTAGGCATTGGATCAGTGATGGATATTATGTCGGATGCGATTCCTCATGTAATAGTTATTACATAGGATGACACAGAACTAGCTCCAGTTCATCAATGTAATGTAGGCATGTATTCCGAATATAGTCATATGTGCTTATGAAAAAGAACTTGCATGACATCTTTTGTCCTACCCTCCCGTGGCAGCGGGGTCCTATTGGAAACTAAGGGATATTAAGGCCTCCTTTTAATAGAGTACCAGACCAAAGCATTAACACATAGTGAATACATGAACTCCTCAAACTACGGTCATCACCGAGAAGTATCCCGATTATTGTCACTTCGGGGTTGTCGGAACATAACACATAATAGGTGACTATAGACTTGCAAGATAGGATCAAGAACTCACATATATTCATAAAAACATAATAGGTTCAGATCTGAAATCATGGCACTCGGGCCCTAGTGACAAGCATTAAGCATAGCAAAGTCATAGGAACATCAATCTCAGAACATAGTGGATACTAGGGATCAAACCCTAACAAAAGCAACTCGATTACATGGTAAGTCTCATCCAACCCATCACTGTCCAGCAAGCCTACGATGGAAGTACTCACACACGGCGGTGAGCATCATGAAATTGGTGATGGAGGATGGTTGATGATGATGACAGCGACGAATCCCCCTCTCCGGAGCCCCGAACGGACTCCAGATCAGCCCTCCCGAGAGAGATTAGGGCTTGGCGGCGGCTCCATATCGTAAAACGCGATGAAACTTTCTCTCTGATTTTTTTTCCGCGAACGCAAATATATGGAGTTGGAGTTGGGGTCGGTGGAGGTCCAGGGGGCCCATGAGGCAGGGGGCGCGCCCTAGGGGGGCATGCCGCCCACCCTCGTGGACAGGGTGTGGGCCCCCTGGTGCTGATTCTTTCGCCAGTATTTTTATTAATAATGAAAAGTTGCTCCGTGGATTTTCAGGTCATTCCGAAAACTTTTGTTTCTGCACAAAAATAACATCATGGAAGTTCTGCTGAAAATATCATCAGTCCGGGTTAGTTCCATTCAAATCATGCAAGTTAGAGTCCAAAACAAGAGCAAAAGTGTTTGGAAAAGTAGATACGACGGAGACGTATCAGCGGCGCGCGACAAGCAGAGATGCGCTGGAGGTGGAGAAGGCAGGTCGTCGTGCGGATTTTTTTAGGAGGACTGCGCGTTTGAATACCTAAATTACCAGGGCAGAAGTAATAGCCTCTTTATTATTAATAAAATAAATAAATAAATAATATTAGCAAACATGCTCGTGCGTTGCAACAGGAGAAAAATAATAATTAATTAACATAGTATATCAAATTATGCAATTTCCTTATTGATATTCCATGAAGTCCACTTAACATTACTTAGGCTCGACTTTCAGATTAGTAACAGTAAAACTTGTGAAACAACAATCATGATCACATCCTGAAGTGGTCCTCAAAAATTAAGAGGGGAGATCAATGCTCATAGTCATAGGTGCAGTAGTATTTATTCACCTTTGCCAAAAGATGCTAATCATCCATAGTCATAGGACCATTTCTCTGCAACATACATGTATATATTTAGTGAGCATAATAGACTGAGTCCAGTAGGTGTGAAACACTGCACTAATTATATTTTTTTCTTCTTGCCGGGAAGGCACTACACTAACTCTAAATTGAACTCTTTTAAATTCATTTTGCCTTCACCGCAAAGCCACAAAAGATTAAAATAAGAATTAGCCAAAAATACAAAAAGATATTAAATATATTAGTTAGATGAGAACGAACAGATGAAGTAGCGATGATCCTACTGAATTAGTTGAGGTGCAGCACCGTGACCTTGCAACAACAGCCCATGCGGAGGGGATCCGGCTTGCATTCCTGGTCCACAATTGTTGTGACCGCACACTGTTCCTAGTGGATGATTCTCCAATCAAATCCAGGCTTGTCAGTAGCACCTCTATGAATGTACATAACTCAACTGCATGAACGCGTCCTGCTTGAATACTGTTCATATTGGCCAGTTGCAGCCTCAGCTCTGCTGCTCTTGCAAGGAAGTCCTGCTAAACCCATCAACTCCTTGCTAGCACCCACCACTTTCATGTCTGATAAAACTAATCACAACACTGTTAATTAGTTATCCTAAAAGATCACCACATTCGGACTGTCGTAGTGCTAGCGGCCGACCAGCGTTTAGAGGTATGTTTTATGTTATTTTCGTACATAAGAAAACCCAACAGAAATATGTGCGTAAATAACACCTTTTTTGGCACCAGATCCTTGTATATAGTTCTATAGACCGACTAAATAGCTTGTTCAAAATAATCTTGTCTGCATAAGCAACTTGCTCTACTGCTTCATTGACAACCCACCTTCCTTTCATCAAATGTTTCATGGCCTGCTAGTCAATAAACCACAGCACCACAGCATCAAGTTTCACATACTTTCAGACTCATTCATCATAACAAAATATTTTAATAACAAGACCAAGCTTCGCAAGGCCTATACTGTGAGTGGGTCTGTTATACATTAGAACTTCACACAACTTAAGATTAATTAATGAGATTTACTTGCTGGCTCGATAAATATGTGATCAAACTTCACCAACTTCAGAAGCTTTACAAGACTCCCCTTGGACAGTAAAAGGGCAACCTGGTGCATGTAGCTCCCGCTTGCGCAGGGTCCAGGGAAGGGTCCGACCACTTTGGGTCTATAGTACGCAACCTTTCCCTACATTTCTGTAAGAGGCTGTTTCCAGGACTTGAACCCATGACCTCATGGTCACAAGGCAGCAGCTTTACCACTGCGCCAAGGCTCCCCTTGAAGACTCCCCTTGGACAGTGCATCATAAAAAACCAGTATTCACCATCACAATGTCTTCAACAAAGGATGAACGAACATTAATCCTCTTCTCATGTTGCAATGTTAAAAGGTGATTCAGAAGGGTTGTCTCTGAAAGAGAGACTAAGAACAATTAGCTAATTTAATTTAAAAAACATTGGGATTGTATATATTTTAGCATCATGGAAGTAAGCACATTAATAGGTTTAAATTGACACTGGTTATAATGATTTAATTGATAGTGCATCATTTTCTCAATTCTGAATTCATACGGCAATCGTCTATGCATTACTGGACAATCGTATCAGACTTCAGACTTGACTGGCTTCATGTTCAGTGGTGAAATTAAGGAACCTCGGAGGCTCAGATGCAGCTAAGAGGCTGTAAGATTCTGATAAATTACCTTCTGTACAATTGACAGGGGACCAAGGAGCAAGGATACCCAGTTAAGAACAGAGTAGAGAGCTATTAACATAACAAAAATAATCAAGCATAAAATTTATGTCAAGTTGTCAACATCTACATTCTTACCCTTGGGAAAAGATATCTGGGAGTTAGGCACCAAACTTCAGAAAAAAAATACGCTGGGTTGCGAATACAATATAGCTGACTGAGAGCTTGTAGGCTAAGAACTTTGAGATTTCTATTAGAATGGTTTACTGGAGGTTGTCTCCTGATGTTCATAGATAGAAAAGGAGTTTCAGTAGAAGATCTAACTTCAAGGTTATTATTTTGAAGTGGGGAAAATTCTTAAAAGTTATCTAGTTCGCTGCTTAATTAAGAATAGACCTAGTTCTAATTGTATCTGTGGGAGTACTTGTCGATTTGCGCAATACAAGTAGCTAGATGCCTTCAAAAAACATCTATAGTTCCATTCTTTTCTATGTATACATTGGCAAAAATGATGCCTTATCGCTTATTGGCATGAAGCACTATGTACAGAAAAATTTCAATGCTCAACAAACAATAAACATTTTGGAATTCATAAATGCCTAAACGTGTTGGACCATGTCTTCAGATACTGTCCAGTTATAGTTACCCAACCTTCAGAGGCCAAAAGCAGGGAGTTGGCCTGCAGCAAGCCAGCAAACAGACCATGGCCATCGAATGCAGCACCCAGATCACCTCATATCATCCATCCACCATGGCCACTATCTGCACCGTATTGCCAGCATCAATAAATTAAAGAGACTAAATGCTTTTTCTACAATCAGCTATTGTAGTCCTTAGGTATCCATCTTTCTAGTTACTAATAATGAATATGTTTCTAGCTGTTTCTAATAGCGCCACTTAAAACAGCATGCCCAAATCTCGGGATTCAGTTTAGCTGAATAAACACCTGGAATTCTTTCAGTCCAAGAATGACCTGGAGTCTCTATTGGAGAGAAGTCCACCCGGGATCTGAGCATGATCGACATGTCCATTCATTGAGTCATCCTCGCCATAGCGAGTTCGTATAGGCATTCCTTAGAACTGCTAGTCTTCTTCACTCTTCTCATTCAACTCTTGAATTTCTAGCCATCTTATACTCATCAGGCCTACAAAAATTATGCAAAAAAATCAAGTATGAGATGTAGGATCCAGAGTACAGATCTTTAGAAAGATAACTTTTCTTTCACAAAAAAAGCCATCTGAACCAAACTTTTCTTTCACGACAAAAAGCATCTGAACCAAGTCTGATGCCCACTAAGAAAACACTATGTTTAATGCATGCATATACCAGTGGAACTTATATGAAGATAAACGAAGCAACATGATGATAGAAATCAGGAGATGGCACTAATTGATCTAGTGGGTGTGATCTGTAGTTCGTAGGTAAATAAGCACACCCATGTGAACTTGATGTCCTAGATAGTTTGTACAAATGCTCATATCTCCAGACTGCCCCTTTGAACCAAGCCGAAATACATATCGCCAATCCATGCGGCTGTACCAATCACATAACATGTGGAATTTAGATGGGCAGAAGAACATCATAAGGCGCTTCTAATCAAGATTTCGTAAACTGTGAACCACACAGCTGCTACGTTGTCATTAGTTACCAAATGGCAGAGCAGAGTAGAGGTAGCAGCAACAATCTGGATTCTAAATTAAATACTCAAACCACAACACTGCCCCCCCAGCTTCTCATCTTATTAATCGATACTACCATCTGGATTCATTTGTCCTAACAACTAAGCAACGATTGGAATCGGATCAGATGTAACGGAAAACTAAATGCTTAACCATGAATTAGATTCATTCATAAAAAACTTGTTCTTTCTTTCTTAATATATGGACGTGCAGGTCTCCTGCGTGTTCCCGAGAAGAAATTAGATTCAGCCAGACGTAGAGCATGAAAATTGCATGCTCCCTTATGGACGCAATATTGTAACCTATCAAGATTAATGGCGTATATAATCATTTCGATTAATTCAAATAGTAAACAAAGAAACTAATGTAGTAAGTCCTATTTCTACCTGTTGATAAGTCAAACCGTCCATTGTTAATTCCACCATGATGAGGAATTGAGCGGGACAAACAAAGCAAAACAAAAGAGGCAATGTGAATTGACCAATTGATTGTTATCTTACTTCATTCATGGAGTCCAGCAGGTGGGATCAGATGAGAAACTGAAGGTGGTGTTCTACTCTCTGTCCCTACAACAATGCAATCTTGCATTCAATACATTCATTCCTCAGGAAACAAAATTTCTTGCCGGCGCTTGCTGAACGGTTGGGGGCACGGGGAGGCGATCTCACCAAATGAGGAGATCCTGCTGGAGGAGGGGATCCCACCAGATTAGGGGAGCATGGGTCTCTGCGCCTCGATCCGAGCAGAAGAAGCCTCCGTTGCCGCCGATGGAGCACGCTGTGCTTAGAGAGTTGGGAGGCGAGTTAGGGTTCTAGATCAGGATGGGGGAGGGAGCAGCGAGCTTGGTGGTGGTAGATGGTGCACGTAGGGGAGAGGGAGGGATGGAGGGGGCACTAGTAGAAAATAGGGCTTTGGTTCAGGCCAGATAAGCCCATTAGTTCCGGTTCAGTCACGAACCGGGACCCATGTGGGCATTGGTCCCGGTTCGTGAGGCCAGGGGGCCTGCCGGGCCTCATGTGGGGCATTGGTCCCGGTTCGTCTGGCCCTTTGGTCCCGGTTGGTGGGAGGAACCGGGACCAATGGGCCTCGCTCCTGGCCCATCATCATTGGTCCCGGTCACGAACCGGGACCGATGATGTGCCTATATATACCCCCTCGCTGGCGAGCAGAGCACTTCACACTGCTCTGTTTTTTCTGGCTGGCGAGGGAAGGGCTTTGTGGTGCTCTAGCTCACCTCCTATGCACATGAGGTGTTCGATGGAATGCTCGAGCCACACTACTTAAGCTTTCTCCTCTACAAGCTCGACCTCCAAACTCAATTTTCCTCAATATTTGTCTAGGTTTAGCGGTCTGTCACGTCCTGTCCCCGTCTTCACCGTCGTCGATCGCCCGTGCCGATCTCGTCGCCGGCACCACCGTGATGAGCCTCTTGTTCTTATCTTCTTTCTGAAAGGAAAAAAATTCTTACCTGTATGTTTATATAGATACTTATATAATTTTCTTGCTTTTATTATTGCTTCTTATTATATAGTGCGATGGTTTTGGTATCCGCCCTCATCGGCCATCGTCATGTCTATGATTCAGATGTGGTATATATTAGCTTTTTAACTATTTGGTTCATTTATTGTTTATGATAATTATGCCGACCAACGAGACATAGATTTTATTTATCTAGGAGGTATGTGAATCGGAAATTCCAACCGACCCTATTATCGAGAGGTTAAATTTAGTTGAAGAAGAAAACAATTACTTGAAGGAAAAAATAAAAAAATGAGGAGGAGAAGATGACATTGGAGTTGCATGTTGCGGATGTCGTCGATGATCACAAGATCAAGATGGATGCAATGCGCTTGAAGATTAGAAAGATTAGAAAATATGCCATTCATACCGAGGCTTGGTATCATTATGCCGTTGGATCAATTGTTACCTTGGTTGCGATTATGATCGCATTTGTTTTCGCATTGAAATGTTTTACATAGTTTCAATGTATGGTTTAATTAGATGCTCTGGAGAGCTATATGTTGTTCAATGAGAACTATGTATGTACTTTGGTTTTAATGTGATGATGAACTTCTATTAATTTGGTCACTTAATTATCTATTCATGATGTTCTGTAATGGTTTTTGACACACTTAATTATATATAATGCACGCAGATGAACCATGTAGCGACCAGACCTCAAACAGTCTAGTCTCTGTGCATCAGTGCCATCCCTGGATCGGTAATGCTGACACGCACAGTACTTGAGGTTTTATAACAGAGTTTCAATCACACACTTATTACATCGAATGTCTCAAAAGGGAACTTATTACAATAATATGGCTTAAGGCCATCTAAAAACGATAACAACGGAAGGCTTGGAAGATAAAGTGAGTCCATCAACTCCAACGACATAGCTGAGTGAACGACAACGACCTATGGCACCTTACTCGTCGTCTGAAAAGTATGCAACAAGAAATGTTGCAGCCCGAAACGGGTCAGCACATGGAATATGCTAGCAATGTAACACATAGAGTAATGAACAGAATGAATGCTATCACTACATGCATAGATGGCTGGTGGAAAGCTCTATGGTTATAGTTTTGCATAAAGCCAATTTTCCAGTACAACAAAGGAATAAATTTCATTTAACTATCATGGTGGTTGTTAAACATTGAGAAGGTTCCTCCAACTCAATCCCAATTAAGCATCATCGTCAAACCCAACAAGTTCCCAGATACTCAAGATGTCCATAACCGGGGACACGGCTAACCATGATTAGTTTATACACTCTCCAGAGGTTTGCGCACTTTTCCCCACAAGACCCGAACACATCCATGATCGGAGATTCGAGACACAGTCTTTCTGAAGCATTAACTCTCTACTCTGGGTAGACAATACCACCTACAACCCACTACATATGCTAGTCTACCTCTTCAAGAGCTTCACGCAACTTACTCAACTATGCTAGAGCCCATATTGGCTTGTGGCTGCACACGGAAGTTTCTAGCATGAATAATCTTATGATCCCTTTAAGCCTGGGTGGCGAACCGTAGGATGATCACACGGGTACTCCGGGATATCCTAGGACAACACTGGATTCTCTAGGTACCCTGACAACCACTGGGTACTCCAGGGTGCCTCAACCAATACACCTAGATGTGTATTTAAGTATCCACCTTCAGTTAACCATTAATTAACAATACTCACATCTGTCATGGATACACTCACCCAAACCACGTCTACGAGCATAGCATAGCAATATAAGCATAACGTAGAAGTAACTCCCAAAGGTTTGATAATAAACAGGGCAATAGGTTCTATCTCATCATATACTTCCCAAAACCCACATGTTATTCAGATCCTAACCATGCATTGTTTGAGGGTTGATCTAATGCATAAAAACTGGGTAATAAAGAGGTATGATCAAAGTGTGACTTGCCTTGCTAATGATCTGCAAAACCTAGGGACTCGTAGTAGCACGCTTCACACTCCGGGTACTCTATCGCAAACAAACAATAACATACATAAGCACTCAACTAGAAGCACGGGTAAAACTCAAATAAGAGATCTAACCAGAAAGTTCAACTGAAGCAGTTTGCAAAAAGAATCAAATCAGACGGAGCAACGAAACTCAAACTGCGAAAGAAACAAGATCCAATTACTAATCTGGACTAAAGTCAAATTTTACAGTACCAAAATCTTGTTCAAGTTGGTTAAACAGAAAGAGGGCTTCGAGACGAAGATCTAGGCGCTTGAATCACCTGATTCGGATAAACGAGCAAAAAGATAAACTAAAACGAAAATCAGGGCAGAAATCGCGATCGAAAATAATCGCGGAAAAACCTTGGAAAATAAAATGCGACGAACAGGCTAACGAACGGATGTTCGTTGTCTGCGGCTAACGGACGAACAGCGTTCGTTAAAACGAACGTACGGACGAACATCCACTATTTAACTAAACCGGAAAAATAAACGAACCGATCTAAAAAAATAAACCTAGGGTTTCTTAAAAAACCCGATCGGTTTTCCAAGAAAAACTGGCGGCGGCGGCGGCGATTATACCTCCAGCGAGGTCAGGTTCGGTGGCGGGGCGGCGGGACGGCGGCTCCGGCGGCGAGCTGCGGCGGCGGGCTGCGGCTGGCG
>NC_041388.1:44229788-44251582 GCF_002162155.2 Triticum dicoccoides | reverse complement strand
GCTGCGCGCGGCGGTGGCGAGGCGAGGCGAGGCAGCGGCGGCTGGCGGCGCCGGTGGCTAGCGGCTGCGGGACTGGCGCTAGGGTTCGGCGGGGCTGGCGGGCCTCGGCGGCTTATAAGGCCGGCCGGGTCGGAGTCCTAGTCGAGCACGGCCCGCCTAGGTCGGTTACTTTTTAAAAAAAAAATAATCTTGACACAGAAAACTAATAAAGGAAATACTAACGGAGTCCAAAAATCTTGAAACAAATTTTCACGGCCCTCTAATAATATTGCGGACATAGTGAACATTTATTTGAGCCTCTAATGCAATTTTGAAGAACGCATTCTTTTTTCCTAATTCGAATAAAATAGCAATAAAACTTCGAATAAAATTCTTATTTGATTTAAATATTTTTCCTCCAATATTTATTTATTTTGTAGAAGTCATTTTATACCCTCTCTTTTATTTTCATATAAGAAATATTTGAAGAGAAAAATAATTAAAACCAAATGATCCACTTTTCAAAATTTGAGAAAATTCAAATATGAAATAACGAAATCCCCAACTCTCTCCGCGGGTCCTTGAGTTGCGTAGAATTTCTAGGATCAATGAAAATGCCATAAAATATGATATGCAATGATGCTCTAATGTATAACATTCCAAATTGGAAATTTGGGATGTTACAAACCTACCCCCCTTAAGATGAATCTCACCCTCGAGATTCGGGTTGGCTAGAAAATAGGTGCGGGTGGTCCTTCCATAGGTCTTCCTCTCGTTCCCAGGTGGCTTCATCCTCGGTATGGTGGCTCCACTGAACTTTGCAGAAATTGATAACCTTGCTGCGTGTGACTCGGTTGGCAAACTCGAGAATCTTCACTGGTTTCTCCTCGTAGGTCAAATCGCTATCCAACTGAATCGCTTCCAGTGGCATTGTATCTCTCAGAGGAATATCGGCCATCTCTGCGTGGCACTTCTTCAACAGGGAAACGTGAAACACATCGTGAACTCCTGACAATCCTTCTGGCAATTCCAGCTTGTAAGCAACTTCACCCATACGTTCCAAAACTTTGTATGGTCCCACAAAACGTGGCGCTAACTTTCCCTTAACTCCAAAACGCTTAACTCCTCGAAGTGGGGACACTCGAAGATACACTCGGTCTTCGACTTCGTAAACTGTCTCCTTGCGTTTAGAATCCGCATAGCTCTTCTACCTGTACTGGGCTACCTTGAGCCTATCACGAATTAGTTTAACATTCTCTTCAGACTCCTTAATCAAATCTGGTCCAAACAACTGACGGTCTCCAACTTCATCCCATAACAACGGTGTCCTGTACCTCCTTCCGTACAAGGTTTCGAAAGGGGCCATCTTCAAACTAGCTTGATAACTGTTGTTGTAAGAGAACTCTACATACGGCAAATTGTCGTCCCAACTAGATCCATAATCTAGCGCACAAGCTCTCAACATGTCCTCCAGAATCTGATTGACTCTCTCGGTCTGTCCATCTGTCTGTGGATGAAAGGCTGTACTAAACTCTAGCCTGGCACCCAAAGTCTCATGCAACCGATTCCAAAACTTTGAGGTAAACTGGGTTCCTTTATCTGATACAATGGTCCTCGGAACTCCATGCAGACATACGATCCTGGTCATGTATATCTTTGCCAACTTAGCACTGGTGTAAGTGGTCTTCACTGGGATGACATGAGCTACCTTTGTCCACCGATCGACTACAACCCATATCGAGTCATAGCCAGAACGAATCCTGGGCAATCCCGTGATAAAATCCCTAGCTTATCCCACTTCCATTTGGGAATCGGCAATGGCTGTAGCAATCCTGCTGGCTTCTGATGCTCTTCCTTTACTCTCTGACATACATCACATGCTGCTACATACTCAGCAATATCCTTCTTCATTCCGATCCACCAGAAACTGTCCTTCAAATCCAAATACATCTTGGTATTTCCTGGGTCAATCGAATACGGCGAATCATGGGCCTCCTGCAAAATAAACTTCCTGATCTCGGGGTTATTAGGCATATATACGCGATCCTCAAACCATAGGGTATCGTGCTCGTCCTCACGAAATCATTTAGCCTTTCCTTTGCTCATTCTTTCCTTTATCCTTCAATCTCTTTGTCAGTCTTCTGAGCTTCCCTGATCTTATCCATCAAGGTAGACTGAATTTCCAACACTGCTACATAACCCTTCGAAACTATTTCCAAACATAGCTCGCGAAGATCCTCCGCTAACTCCTTGGGTAATCCTCCGATCATGAGTGTATTGGCATGACTCTTGTGACTCAAAGCATCATCCACTACGTTAGCCTTTCCGGGATGATAGTGTAACTTCATATCATAATCCTTAATGAGCTCCAACCATCTCCTCTGCCTGAGATTTAACTCCTTCTGTGTGAAGATATATTTCAAACTCTTGTGATCCGTGTACACCTCACAATGGTTTCCGATGAGAAAATGTCTCCAGGTCTTCAACGCATGCACTACGGCTGCTAGCTCTAAATCGTGTGTAGCATATTTTAGCTCATGAGGTTTAAGCTGTCGTGAGGCATATGAAACAACTCTTCCCTCCTACATAAGCACTGCTCCAAGTCCTCGACGAGAAGCGTCGCAATACACTTGATAATCCTTGCATTGATCTGGAAGAATCAACACTAGGGTTGTAACCAAACGCTTCTTCAACTCCTGAAAACTGGCCTCACAATCCTCAGTCCATTTGAACTTGGTGTCCTTCTTCAACAACTCCGTCATGGGCTTTGCAATCTTAGAGAAATTCTCAATGAACCTCCTGTAGTATCCTGCGAGTCCAAGAAAACTCTGGATCTCTCCAACCGACGCGAGTGATTCCCAATTAGTCATAGTGAAAACCTTGGTGGGGTCTACTGCTATTCCTTCTCCGGGTATAACATGTCCGAGGAATCCAACTTCCTTCAACCAAAACTCACACTTACTGAACTTGGCATATAACTGATGTTCTCTGAGCTTCCCAAGTACCAAACGCAAATGCTCCTTATGCTCCTCTTCATTCTTTGAGTAGACCAATATGTCATCAATGAACACCATGACGTACTTATCCAAAAACTCCATAAACACCTTGTTCATCATGTTCATGAAATAGGCAGGCGCGTTAGTCAGACCAAATGACATAACGGTATACTCATAAAGCCCGTAGCTTGTGGTAAAAGTTGTCTTAGGTATATCCTGCTCTCGAATCTTCAGCTGGTGATATCCTGATCGCATATCGATCTTGGAAAATACTTTAGCTCCTTGCAACTGATCAAATAAATCATTGATCATCGGCAGTGGGTACTTGTTCTTGATCATTACTTCATTCAACCCACGATAATCAGCAACCATCCTCAAGATCCATCCTTCTTCTCTACTAGAAGTACTCGTGATCCCCAAGGTGACGAACTTGGGCGAATATAGCCTTTATCCAGTAACTCCTTAATCTGCTTCTTGATTTCCTCCAAATCCTTTGCGGGCATCCGATACGGTCTCTTAGATATTGGCCCTGTGCCTGGCAAAAGCTCAATTAAAAACTCAATGTCTCTATCCGGTGGCATGCCTGGCAACTCCTCTGGAAATACGTCAGGGAAATCCTTCACCACTGGTACTTCCTCCTGTACAACTCCTAATAAGGAATTCACTTGAGTCCTCTTCGGCACATGCCGGGATACATACTTGATCCTTCTTCCTTCTGGGGTAGTAAGCAAAATCGACTTACTGGCGTATTCAATGTTCCCTCCATACTTTGATAACCAATCCATGCCTAATATTACATCCAGTCCTTGTGACTCCAATACTATTAGGTCTGAGGGGAACACGTAGTTACCAATCCTTAATGGTAACCGATCACACCATAGGCTAGCCATATACTCTGCTCCTGGCGAGGTTACTAACATGGGTGACCTAAGGTCTTGGGTTGGCAGGTTATACTTTTCCACAAATCCCCTTGATATGTATGAATGTGATGCACCAGTATCAAAAAGAACGATTTCAGTAAATGACTTAACCAAAAACTTACCTACAACTGCATGCTACGTCTTGAGCTTGCGTTGGTTTTCCTGGAAGAGGAATGGGTGATGCAGCAATAGTAGCGTAAGTATTTCCCTCAGTTTTTGAGAACCAAGGTATCAATCCAGTAGGAAGCTCCTCATAAGTCCCACACACCTACACAAACAAACAAGAACTCGCAACCAACGCAATAAAGGGGTTGTCAATCCCTTCACGGCCACTTGCAAAAGTGAGATCTGATAGAGATAATATGATAAGATAATTTTTTTTTGGTATTTTATGATATAGATTGGAAAGTAAAAGATGCAAATAAAAGTAGATTCAAAGCTTATATGATAAGAGATAGACCCGGGGGCCATAGGTTTCACTAGTGGCTTCTCTCAAGATAGCATAAGTATTACGGTGGGTGAACAAATTACTGTCAAGCAATTGATAGAAAAGCGAATAATTATGAGATTATGTAGGCATGATCATGTATATAGGCATCACGTCTGTGACAAGTAGACCGACTCCTGCCTGCATCTACTACTATTACTCCACACATCGATCGCTATCCAGCATGCATCTAGAGTATTAAGTTCATAAAGAACAGAGTAATGCATTAAGAAAGATGACATGATGTAGAGGGATAAACTCATGCAATATAATATAAACCCCATCTTTTTATCCTCGATGGCAACAATACAATACGTGCCTTGCTGCCCCTGCTGTCACTGGGAAAGGACATCGCAAGATTGAACCCAAAGCTAAGCACTTCTCCCATTGCAAGAAAGATCAATCTAGTAGGCCAAACCAAACTGATAATTCAAAGAGACTTGCAAAGATAACTTAATCACACATAAAAGAATCCAGAGGAGATTCAAATATTTCTCATAGATATACTTGATCATAAACCCACAATTCATCGAATCTCGATAAACACACCGCAAAAAGAGTTACATCGAATAGATGTCCAAGAAGATCGAGGAGAACTTTGTATTGAGATTCAAAGAGAGAGAAGAAGCCATCTAGCTAATAAGAATGGACCCGAAGGTCTGTGGTAAACTACTCACAACTCATCGGAGAGGCCTTGGAGATGATGTAGAGGCCCTCCGTGATCGATTCCCCCTCCAGCGGAGCGTCGGGGAAGGCTCCAAGATGGGATCTCGCGGATACAGAAGGTTACGGCGGTGGAATTAGGTTTTCGTGGTCGCTTATGATGTTTTCGGGGTACATGGGTATATATAGGAGGAAGAAGTAGGTCGGTGGGCGCCCGAGGGGCACACGAGGGTGGGTGCACGTCCAGCCCTAGGGGGCGCGCCGGGCACCCTCGTGGCTGCCTCAATTGTTTCTTGACTTCCACTCCAAGTCCTCTGGATCAAGTTTGTTCCAAAAAGATTGCTCCCAAAGGTTTGGTTCCTTTTGGACTCCGTTTGATATTCCTTTTCTTCGAAACACTGAAACAGGCAAAAAACAGCAATACAGGTTGGGCCTCCGATTAGTAGGTTAGTCCCAAAAATGATATAAAAGTGTAAAGTAAAGCCCATAAACATCCAAAATGGGTAATATAATAGCATGGAACAATCAAAAATTATAGATACGTTGGAGACGTTGGAGACGTATCAAGCATCCCCGAGCTTAATTCCTACTCGTCCTCGAGTAGGTAAATGATAAAAACAGAATTTTTGATGTGGAATGCTACCTAGCATAATTCTCAATGTAATTTTATTTATTGTGGCATGAAGTTTCAGATCCAAATGATTCAAAATAAAAGTTCATATTGACATATAAAAATATAGCTCCAAGTAAAGTTACCGATAGACGAAGACGAAAGAGGGGATGCCTTCTAGGGCATCCCCAAGCCTTTTGGTTATCCTTTAATATCTTGGGGTGCCATGGGCATCCCCAAGCTTAGGATCTTGCCACTCCTTATTCTATAATCCATCAAATCTTTACCCAAAACTTGAAAACTTCACAACACAAAACTCAACAGGAAATCTCATAAGCTCCGTTAGTGCAAGAAAGCAAAACCACCACATAAGGTACTGTAATGAACTCATTGTTTATTTATATTTGTGTTAAACCTACTGTATTTCAACTTATCTATGGTTCATACGCCTACATACTATCCATAGATGCATCAAAATAAGCAAACAACACACACAAAACAGAATCTGTCAAAAATAGAACAGTCTGTAGCAATCTGTAACTCTCGAATACTTCTGGAACTCTAAAAATCCTACCAAAATATGAAGTCCTGGAAACTTTGTCTATTGATCTACAGCAAAAAGAATCAATGCAAAATCACGTTACTGTGAATTACTAAAATTATTTTCGTGCGCGCAAAGTTTCTGTTTTTCAGCAGAATCAAATTAACTATCACCATAGGTTATCCTATAGGTTCTACTTGGCACAAACACTAATTCAAACATAATAACACATCTAAACAGAAGGTAGATGCAAAATTTATTACTAAACAGAAGCAAAAACAAAAAACATAAATAAAATTGGGTTGCCTCCCATTAGCACTATTGTTTAATGCCCCAAGCTAGGCATAAAAGCGAGGATAGATCTAAGTGGTGCCATCTTTGGCAGTCAATTCATAAGTAGCTCGCATGATAGACTCATAAGGTAATTTGACTTTCTTTCTTGGAAAGTGCTCCATGCCTTTCCTTAATGGAAATTGGAATCTAATATTCCCTTCCTTCATATCAATAATTGCACCAATCGTTCTAAGGAAAGGTCTACCAAGAATAATAGGACATGAAAGATTGCAATCTATATCAAGAGCGATAAAATCTACGGGCACCAAATTCCTATTTGCAACAATGAGAACATCATTGATCCTTCCCATTGGCTTTTTAATGGTGGAAGCGCAAGGTGCAAATTTAAAGAGCAATCATCAAGATCATGGAAACCTAGAATATCACATAAAGTTTTCGGAATTGTGGAAACACTAGCACCCAAATCACACAAAGCATAACACTCATGATCTTTAATTTTAATAATAGTAGGTTCCCACTCATCATAAGGTTTTTTAGGTATAGAAACTTCCAAATTAAGTTTTTCATCATAAGATTGCATCAAGGCATCAACAATATGTTTGGTAAAAGCTTTATTTTGACTATAAGCATGAGGAGAATTCGCAACGGATTGCAACAAGGAAATACAATCTTCTACAGAACAATTATCATAATTAAATTCCTTGAAATCCAAGATAGTGGGTTCAATGCTATTTAAAGTCTTGATCTCTCCAATCCCACTTTTACCAAATTTAGCATCAAGATCTAAGAACTCCGAATCGCCTTTTAACTAAAGTTGACTCATCTCCAGTCCCATCATTATTAAGATTCATATTGCAAAACAAAGATTTAATAGGGGACACATCAATAACTTTTAGATCTTCATCATTATTTTCATGGAAACTAGAAGAACACGCCTTTACAAAGCAATCTTTCTTAGCACGCAATCTAGCGGTTCTTTCTTTGCACTCGTCAATGGAAATTCTCATAGCTTTGAGAGACTCATTGATATCATGCTTAGGAGGAGTAGATCTAAGTTTCAAAGAATCAACATCAAGCGAAAGTCTATCAACGTTCCTAGCCAAATCATCAACTTTAAGCAATTTTTCTTCAAGCATGGCATAAAATTCTTTTGAGAGATCATAAATTCTTTCACTCTATTCTCAAAATCAGAGGGCATCTTATTAAAATTACCATAAGAATTATTCTAGGAATTTCCATAATTATTAGAGGAATTACTAGGGAACGGTGTAGGGTTAAAGTTTCCTCTATAAGCATTGTTACCAAAATTATTCCTACCAACAAAATTCACATCCATAGATTCATTATTATTCTCAATCAAAGTAGACAAAGGCATATCATTGGGATCAATAGAAGCACTCTTAGTAGCAAACAATTTCATAAGTTCATCCATCTTTCCACTCAAAACATTAATTTCTTCTATAGCATGCACTTTCTTACTAGTAGATCTTTCGGTGTGCCATTGAGAATAATTAGCCATAATGTTATCAAGGAGTTTAGTAGCTTCTCCTAAGGTGATTTCCACAAACGTGCCTCCCGCGGCCGAATCTAAAAGATTTCTAGAAGCAAAATTCAATCCGGCATAAAAATTTTGTATGATCATTCATAAATTCAAACCATGAGTAGGGCAATTGTGAATCATCAATTTCATTCTTTCCCAAGATTGGGCAACATGCTCATGATCAAGTTTTTTAAAATTCATAATATCGTTCCTAAGAGAGATGATCTTAGCGGGAGGAAAATACTTAGAGATAAAAGCATCTTTGCACTTATTCCATGAATCAATACTATTCTTAGGCAAAGACGAAAACCAAACTTTAGCACGATCTCTAAGTGAAAACGGAAATAACTTCAATTTAACTATATCATTATCCGTGTCTTTCTTCTTTTGCATCTCACACAAATCAACAAAGTTGTTTAGATGGGTAGCAACATCTTCACTAGGAAGGCCAGAGAATTGATCTTTCATAACAAGATTCAGCAAAGCAGCATTGATTTCACAAGACTCAACATCATTAAGAGGAGCAATCAGAGTACTAAGGAAATCATTATTATTGGTATTGGAAAAATCACACAATTTGGTATTATCATGCACCATCGCGACAAGCAATCCAACACATAAGCAAACAAAAAGACAAGCGAAAGAGAGAGGAGACTGGGAAAGAGAGGGCGAATAAAACGACAGGGGTGAAGTGGGGGAGAGGAAAACGAAAGGCAAATGGAAAATAATGTAAGTGCGAGGGAGATGAGTTTGTGATGGGTACTTGGTATGTCTTGACTTGAGCGAAGACCACCCCGGCAACGGCGCCAGAAATCCTTCTTGCTACGTCTTGAGCTTACGTTGGTTTTCCTTGAAGAGGAAAGGGTGATGCAGCAATAGTTGCGTAAATATTTCCCTTAGTTTTTGAGAACCAAGGTATCAATCCAGTAGGAGGCTCCTCAGAAGTCCCACACACCTACACAAACAAAAAAGAACTCGCAACCAACGCAATAAAGGGGATGTCAATCCCTTCACGGCCACTTGCGAAAGTGAGATCTGATAGAGATAATATGATAAGATAAATATTTTTGGTATTTTATGATATAGATTGGAAATTAAAAGATGCAAATAAAAGTAGATTGAAAGCTTATATGATAAGAGATAGACCCGGGGGCCATAGGTTTCACTAGTGGCTTCTCTCAAGATAGCATAAGTATTACGGTGGGTGAACAAATTACTGTCAAGCAATTGATAGAAAAGCGAATAATTATGAGATTATCTAGGCATGATCATGTATATAGGCATCACGTCCGTGACAAGTAGACCGACTCCTGCCTGCATCTACTACTATTACTCCACACATCGACCGCTATCCAGCAGGCATCTAGAGTATTAAGTTCATAAAGAACAGAGTAACACATTAAGAAAGATGACATGATGTAGAGGGATAAACTCATGCAATATGATATAAACCCCATCTTTTTATCCTCGATGGCAACAATACAATACGTGCCTTGCTGCCCCTGCTGTCACTGGGAAAGGACACCACAAGATTGAACCCAAAGCTAAGCACTTCTCCCATTGCAAGAAAGATCAATCTAGTAGGCCAAACCAAATTGATAATTCCAAGAGACTTGCAAATATAACTTAATCACACATAAAAGAATTCAGAAGAGATTAAAATATTTCTCGTAGATAAACTTGATCATAAACCCACAATTCATTGGATCTCGACAAACACACCGCAAAAAGAGTTACATCAAATAGATCTCCAAGAAGACCGAGGAGAACTTTGTATTGAGATTCAAAGAGAGAGAAGAAGCCATCTAACTAATAACTATGGACCCGAAGGTCTGTGGTAAACTACTCACAACTCATCGGAGACGCCTTGGAGATGATGTAGAGGCCCTCCGTGATCGATTCCCCCTCGGGCGGAGCGCCGACGAAGGCTCCAAGATGGGATCTCGCGGATACAAAAGGTTACAGCGGTGGAATTAGGTTTTCGTGGTCGCTTCTGATGTTTTCGGGGTACATGGGTATATATAGGAGGAAGAAGTAGGTCGGTGGACGCCCGAGGGGCCCATGAGGGTGGGCGCGCGCCCAGCCCTAGGGGGCGCGCCGGGCACCCTCGTGGTTGCCTCGGTTGTTTCTTGACTTCCACTCCAAGTCCTCTGTATCACATTTGTTCCAAAAAGATCGCTCCCGAAGGTTTGATTCCGTTTGGACTCCGTTTCATATTCCTTTTCTTCGAAACACTGAAATAGGCAAAAAAACAGCAATACGGGCTGGGCCTCTGGTTAGTAGGTTAGTCCCAAAAATGATATAAAAGTTTAAAGTAAAGACCATAAACATCCAAAACGGGTAATATAATAGCATGCAACAATAAAAAATTATAGATACGTTGGAGACGTATCACTGCATCGGGTTGCGCTTCAACCTCCTCCACGCTAACGTGGTTCACTTGTCCCCTGTTGAAAGGGTTGGGCTTCTTCCTAGAGATTCCATTGCCATTTCCATTCTTTGCTTCAGAACACTCTGTGGCGTAATGTCCATTCTTCCCGCACTTGAAACAAGTAATGTGACTTAGATCCTTCTTGGCGGGCGTTGCTGGGTTGGAACGGTTTCATGCCGTTGCTTCCTCCATTCCCATTCCCATTCTTGGGGCCACTATGATTATGCGAACTTCCTCCATTGGAATTATGGCCTCCATGGTTATGGTGAATGTGTCCTCCCGAGTTCAGGGTAAAATGAGGCCTCTGCTGAGCTCCTGAATTGTACTTCCCTTGTCCATACTTCCTCTTGCGATTGTCAATCTGCTACTGCTTCCTTTCAATCATAAGAGCTCTATCTACCAACTCCCGGTAGTTGTTGAAAGTTGCCACCATCAACTGCATGCTCAGCTCATCATTCAGTCCTGCCAGAAACGTCTCCTGCTTAGCGGCATCCGTAGCAACGTCATCTGGGGCATAACGTGCTAACTTACTAAAATCATCCACATACAGGACCCACTGTGCTTCCTCCTTGGCGCAAATTGCAAAACTCACGCTTCTTCATGGCCATAGCTCCTGCTGAAACATGGGCAGTGCGGAAAGCCTGCTGGAACTGGTCCCATGTACCAGTGTCAATGGGGTAAGTGGCTGTGAAATTCTCCCACCATGATGTTGCAGGTCCATCAAGCTGATGTGCGGCAAAACGCACTCTTTCCGCATCTGTGCATCCTGCAGTGGTCAGCCCTCTTCCAATCTTGCGGAGCCAATCATCTGCAACTATCGGCTCAGTGTTACTAGAGAACACCGACGGATTCAGCCTTAGAAAACGGGCTAAGTGATCAACAGGTGGTGGTGATGGTGGGTTGTTGTTGTTGTTGTTGTTGTTCCCCTGGTTCTAATTCTGGACTAGTAGCTGCATTAGGGTATTCTGCTGCTGGATCAACTGAGTGAGCTCCAGTGGGAAAGCAAATCCATTATCACGTCTCGGAGGCATCTGATGGGTTTAGAAAAGGTGAGAAAACAGAATAGAATGAGGTCTAGAAGGAAAACACTACCATATGTGCATGAGACAAACACAAACATATCACTTCAATCAATTCGAATAAGGGCATACAATCGGTCTAACTATCGTTACAAATGTGCTCGGACTATACTATATACATGGGGAAATACTACTACTGATATGGTGGTCGACTAGAAGTTTAATCAGTGGAAGACTCCATGATATCTGCTCCAGCTTCATCAACATAGTCATCATCGTCGATGATGTAGTCCTCTGAACGAATGTCCTTGGAATCGTCGTCATCCCCTCCTGGCGCGGGGTCTCCCATGAATACTCCTAGCTTCCTTGTCAGATCGTCACTCTTCTCCACTAGTATCGTCATTTCCTCCTCATATCCATCGCGTGTAGACTTGAGTTCTTCCTCCAGCTCCGTGATCCTGATCATTGCCTTCTTCAGATCTATCATGCCTGCGCACATCTGGTTCTCCTGGCGACGAATGTGCTGGTTTAACTCCTGGATGAAAGCTGCAATGGACCTATCCCTCCTGGTGCTGATCATCTCCCATTGCTCATCTCGGCGCCCACAAATCTAGTAGATAGTATCCTTGAGATCCTTGTGGTAAACTTCTCCAATGCGTCCCATGGTGATGTGGGTTGCCATGCTCTTTCCTAGACTCCAGGTTGGTGCATCAAAGGAAAACTCTATGGGCTCAGTGACTGGCATGAACGTCCTTCCTGGAACTTGAACTCGAATCACCCAATGCTCCTCTTTTGGTAAAGTGGCGATGTAGGTCCCGGTGAAGCTTGGTATTCCAATGTTCAGGTACCTAGTAACTTCCTTCAAGTGTCGTCCAAAAGGAGTGTCTTCATCCGGTTGTGTAAACTTGTTCCTTGCATCCGCCATCCTATAGAGTAGAAAAGGGAGAGGAGTCAGAAATGAGAAGAGAGGAGTGACCTATGGTTTTAGCTTAGTGGTCGTGTCCTACAGTCAGCGTGTGCTCTGATACCATCTTGTAGTGACCAGACCTCAAATAGTCTAGTCTTTGTGCGTCAGTGTCATCCCTGGATCGGTAATGCTGACATGCACAGTACTTGAGGTTTTATAACAGAGTTTCAATCACACACTTATTACACCGAATGTCTCAAAATAGAACTTATTACAATAGTATGGCTTAAGGCCATCTAAAAACGATAACAACGGAAGGCTTGGATGATAAAGTGGGTCCATCAACTCCAGCGACATAGCTAAGTGAACGACAAAGACCTAAGGCACCTTACTCGTCGTCTGAAAAGTCTGCAACATGAAATGTTGCAGCCCGAAACGGGTCAACACATGGAATATGCTAGCAATGTAACACATAGAGTAATGAACAGAATGAATGCTATCACTACATGCATATATAACTGGTGGAAAGCTCTATGGTTATAGTTTTGCATAAAGCCAATTTTTCCCTACAACAAAGGAATAAATTTCATTTAACTATCATGGTGGTTGTTAAACATTGAGAAGGTTCCTCCAACTCAATCCCAATTAAGCATCATCATTAAACCCAACAAGTTAAATTTAGAGTGACGAGATCAACATGATAATCCAAGAACCAGATACTCAAGATGTCCATAACCGGGGACATGGCTAACCATGATTAGTTTATACACTCTGTAGAGGTTTGCGCACTTTTCCCCACAAGACTCGAACACATCCATGATCGGAGATTCGAGACACAATCTTTCTGAAGCATTAACTCTCTACTCTGGGTAGACAGTACCATCTACAACCCACTACATCTGCTAGTCTACCTCTTCAAGAGCTTCACGCAACTTACTTAACTATGCCATAGCCCATATTGGCTTGTGGCTGCACACGGAAGTTTCTAGCATGAATAATCTTATGATCCCGTTGAGCTTGGGTGGCGAACCGTAGGATGATCACACGGTTACTCGAGATATCCTAGGACAACACTGGATTCTCCAGGTGCCCTGACAACCACTGGGTACTCCAGGGTGCCTCAACCAATCCACCCAGATGTGTATTTAAGTAGCCACCTTAAGTTAACCATTAATTAACAATACTCACATCTGTCAAGGATACACTCACCCAAACCACGTCTACGAGCATAGCATAGCAATATAAGCATAACGTAGAAGTAACTCCCAAAGGTTTGATAATAAACATGGCAATAGGTTATATCTCATCATCTACTTCCCAAAACCCACATGTTATTCAGATTCTAACCATGGATTGTTTGAGGGTTGATCTAATGCATAAAAACTGGGTAATAAAGAGGTATGATGTGACACCCCAAAAATTTAACCAAGTTTTTGCTTATTAAAATTTTGCCAGGAAATTAATTTTTTTTCTTCTGAAATTATTTCTGATCTCAAAACCTCTCTTTTCTTCTAAGTTATGGAGTTTTCATTCCAAGTGAAAACTTTCCAAATTATTTTTGGACTTGTTTAACCTCTTAGATAAAACAATCCTTTTATCAGTGGGATCATTTATATAATTATTTTTCCTGAGCTCTATTTTCCCAAAAATGATTTTTTTCATAAGCTTTAGGGCCTCTTTTACACTGCAACCCTTTTATAAATTTATCTAAAATTTCCAACAAAACTTTTGGGATGTCATATGGTGTTTCCACATCACTTTTGTGCAAAAATATATTTCATTCATTGGAGATTTTGAGCTCTACTTCAATTTCTCAAAACTGGCCCAATTGGTAATTTTGCACTACAACCTAATTAAATATTTCTTTAAAAACTCTACCAAAATTTGGAGAGATCAATAGATGCATATAATTCAACTCTATGCAAAAACCCTTTTATGTTCTTTGAAAAATTTGAGTGAATCAACATCTTTTTCATTCTGGTCCAACTTGGTGTTTTGCACTGAAACCCTAATTTATTTTGCTCCAGTGCCCTTGAGCTTTTTCCTACTTATAAATCATCCTACAAAACCCTTAAGTCCAGGAGGTTGGACTCATTGGAGCACTTTTGGTTCATGAAATTATGTTCTTTTTCTTCTGTCCAGAACTGAAGTTTTGCAAAACTTGCACTAACAAGTTTCTAGATTTGGCAAACTAACCTCACCACCCTCTGTATCATCTAAAGAGACTAGGATCTGGAGATTTTGGCCACTCCAAGAGTTGCCTAGATGCCATTGGCATTCTGGCAAACACCTTGAGTGCATGAACAGACTTGGCATGAATTTTTGTTTTGCACTGGGAACTTGATCCCCTGACCAGACCAGCATGTCCCATGAATTTGCCCTAGCCTATAGCCCCACCCTGCTAACCCTCTTGTGGATTGGAGCCCCCTAGCATGGCTTGGCATATGACCGAGCACGTAGCGTGCGTGCTCTGGGCGCGGCCAGAGCGCGCGTTTTGCACGTGCGTGCGCACGGGTCGCCGCATCGCGCCCCGGCCCTTGATCACCTGCAGAGCCGCACCCCCGACCTCATCCACTCACCAGAACACGCCAGCTCGCCCCTGGCACCCTATAGCGCCGCTGCCAGGGCCCTCTTGGCGGCAGTTCGACGACCACAGTACGCCTCTGCCCCGGACGGCGCCGCCTGAGTCACCCCTGCTCGCCAGCTTCCCCTGGAGCCGCTCCAGCTTATCCGCAAGCTTGTCCGCAAGCACTCATCGCCGCCACGTCCCCTGCAGCTACAGAACAGCAGTTCACCGTCGAGCTTATCCACGGCCGCCGCGAACCGACCTAGCCGCGCTATAAGTAGAGGCCCCCGAGCTCATCCGAGCACTCAGGCAGCCTCAGGCTTCTTCCCTAGGTCCCCCTCGGCCAGCAATTTGACGGCAGGAGGCCTTCTTCTCCGTCTCTGACCAGCTCGGCCGCCGCCACGATCCAGCCACGTTCGACGCAACCAGGGCCTCCCCCTCTCCACTTTATTCACCAGAAGCCCCCTCTTCCTCCCGTGAATCCATCCCCCTGCTCGATTTTGATCGGGAGCCACCGGAGGCAAAAACACACTCTGCCCGACGGCCACCATCCGCAGCGGAGCTCGCCGCCGACGACTCCAGCCACCCCCGAGACCTTAGCGACCACCGTAGGGACCGCCTCGACCCCCTGAGCCCGCGGATGGCCTTGGTTCCTCGAATGGTGCCACCGTTCACCGGCGAGCCTCGCCGGAGCCCCGCCCCGTTCGGACAGAGGAGGGAGAAGAGGCGCGTGGACTGGTCAAACCTGACCAGTGGGCCCCTGGACCCACTGTCAGTGACCACGAGCCGGTCCACGCTGGAATAAGTGAAGGCGTAAAGCACCAGAGTACGTCTTCGCTGCCCCGAAAACGTATTCCCCTTTTTGAAACGTTTTCTTTTCTGTTTTATTTTAGAAACAGAATTTGACCAAAACTTTGACTGGCTATAACTTTTTAAATATAAGTCCAAATGACCTGATTCTTTTTCTATTGTTCCCCAAATTTGATCTAGTTTATTTTCAGATTTATTTGAAAATTTTCCAAACAACTTTTTTGTACTGTTTTTGAACTATGAGGTAATTTGAATATTTTCAAAAATAGGATTTGTTGGAGAGAAGAAAACTTTCAAAGTCTTGGAATACACCCTGCCTCTCCACAACTTGAAGGCAAGCATTCTGAACCCTGGAATAATACTGTGTGTGTTATTTTTGACACGATTACAACACCACCTCGACACGGAGTATCCGTTATTTCATGCGATGATATGTTCATACTCATGAGTGCATATTGATGATATCATGCTGTTGGAGTTTGGTATGTTTGTGATCGTATCACCATCACATATTTTTCATGCATACCGGAAGGATTCCGGGAAAGTCTCGGTCTTGGGTAGACACGGGCTTGTCTCGAGTTCTCCGTCGAGACGGTTATGGCCGGTACGGCATGATGAGACGAGTAGTGATGCAGTCTGTTGATTGATTGATATATATATATGATGAGACGAGTAGTGATGCAGGCTGGCGGGCATCGGCGGCTTATAAGGCCGTCCTGGGCGGAGTCCTAGTCGGGCACGGCCCGGCTTGGTCGGTTACTTTTTTTAAAATAATCCTGACGCAGAAAAACTAATCAAAGAAATACTAAACGGAGTCCAAAAATCCCAAAACAAATTTTCATGGTCCTTTAATAATATTGCGGACATAGTGAACATTTATTTGGGCCTCTAATGCAATTCTGAAAAACGCATTATTTTCCTAATTCAAATAAAATAGCAATAAAATTTCGAATAAAATTCTTATTTGATTTTAATATTTTTCCTCCAATATTTCTTTATTTTGGAGAAGTCATTTTATCCCCTCTTTTTTATTTTCATATAAGAAATATTTGAAGAGAAAAATAATTAAAACCAAATGATCCTCTTTTCAAAATTTGAGAAAACTCAAATATGAAAATAGCAAAATCCCCAACTTTCTCCGCGGGTCCTTGAGTTGCGTAGAATTTCTAGGATCAACCAAAATGTAATAAAATATGATATGCAATGATGCTCTAATGTATAACATTCCAAATTGAAAATTTGGGATGTTACAAACCGGCAATGGATGTACGGTGATAGACACACCTCCGAGTACATTAAGGGCGTGCATAATTTTCTCGAAGTGGCTGAGGCAAACAAGCAGAATAGTTTTATGTGTTGTCCATGCCCTATATGTGGGAATACGAAGTCTTACTCTGACTCGAAAACCCTTCAGACCCGACTTGCTTTATGAGAGTTTCATGCCACACTATAATGTTTGGACCAAGCACGGAGAAATAGGGGTTATGATGGAAGACAGCGAAGAAGAAGAGGACGATGACAACTATGTGCCCCCTGAATAAGGTGATGCTGCAACGGGGGAAGCTGCTGAAGATCAAGAGGAACCAGACGATGTGCCCGATGATGATCTCCGCCGGGTCATTGTTGATGCAAGGAGACAGTGCGAAAGTCAAAAGAAGAAGCTGAAGTTCGATAGCATGTTAGAGGATCACAAAAAAGGTTTATACCCCAATTGCGAAGCTGGCACACAAAGCTCGGTACCGTACTGGAATTGCTGCAGTGGAAGGCAGAGAATGGTGTGCCTGACAAAGGATTTGAGAAGCTATTGAAAATATTGAAGAAGAAGCTTCCAAAGGATAACGAATTGCCCGATAGTACGTATGCAACAAAGAAGGTTGTATGCCCTCTAGGATTGGAGGTTCAGAAGATACATGCATGCCCTAATGACTGCATCCTCTACCACGGTGCGTATGAGGATTTGAATGCATACCCGGTATGCTATGCATTGCGTTATAAGATCAGACGAGATGACCCTGGTGATGTTGACGGCGAGCGCCCTAGGAAGAGGGTTCCTGCCAAGGTGATGTGGTATGCTCCTATAATACCATAGTTGAAATGCCTGTTCAGAAACAAAGAGCATGCCAAGTTGATGCGATGGCACAGAGAGGACCATAAGAAAGACGGGAAGTTGAGAGCACCCGCTGACGGGTCGCAGTGGAGAAAAATCGAGAGAAAATATTGGGAGGAGTTTACAGGTGACGGAAGGAACATATGGTTTGGTTTAAGCACGGATGGCATTAATCCTTTTGGGGAGCAGAGCAGCAATCATAGCACCTGGCCCGTGACTCTATGTATCTATAACCTTCCTCCTTGGCTGTGCATGAAGTGGAAGTTCATTATGATGTCAGTTCTCATCCAAGGCCCTAAGCAACCCGACAACGACATTGATGTGTAGCTAAGGCCATTAGTTGAAGAACTTTTACATCTGTGGATTGGAAACGGTGTACGTGTGTGGGATGAGCACAAACAGGAGGAATTTGACCTGCATGCATTGCTGTTTGTCACCATCGATGATTGGCCTGCTCTCAGTAACCTTTCAGGACAGACAAATAAGGGATACCACGCATGCACGCACTGTTTAGATGACACCGAAAGTATATACCTGGACAAATGCAGGAAGAATGTGTACCTGGGGCATCACGATTCCTTCCGACCAACCAACAATGTTGAAAGAAAGGCAAGAATTTCAAAGGCGAGGCAGATCACCGAAACAAACCCGCCAAGCGTACTGGTGATCACATACTTGCTATGGTCAATGATTTAGAAGTAATCTTCAAAAAGGGTCCCGGCGGACTATCTGTTCCGAATGACGCTGAGGGACGCGCACCCATGTGGAAGAAGAAATCTATATTTTGGGACCTGCCTTACTGGAAAGACCTAGAGGTCCGCTCTTCAATCGACGTGATGCACGTGACGAAGAACCTTCACGTGAACCTGCTAGGCTTCTTGGGCGTGTATGGGAAGGCAAAAGATACACCAGAGGCATGGGAGGACCTGCAACGTTTGCACGAAAAAGATGGCATGCCACCAAAGCAGTATGAAGATCCTGCCAGCTACGCTCTTACCAAGGAAGAGAAGGAAATCTTCTTTGAATGCCTGCCCAGTATGAAGGTCCCATCTGGCTACTCGTCAAATATAAAGGGAATAATAAATATGGCAGAGAAAAAGTTCCAGAACCTAAAGTCTCATGACTGCCATGTAATTATGACGCAACTACTTCCAGTTGCATTGAGGGGGCTTCTACCGGAAAACGTTCGACTAGCCATTGTGAAACTATGTTCATTCCTCAATGCAATCTCTCAGAAGGTGACCGATCCAGAAATCCTACCAAGGTTAAGGAGTGATGTGGCGCAATGTCTTTCAGTTTCGAGCTGGTGTTCCCACCATCCTTCTTCAATATCATGACGCACGTCCTAGTTCATCTAGTCGATGAGATTGTCGTTCTGGGCCCTGTATTTCTACACAATATGTTCCACTTTGAGAGGTTCATGGAACTCCTAAAGAAATATGTCCGTAACCGCGCTAGGCCAGAAGGAAGCATCTCCATGGGCCATCAAACAGAGGATGTCATTGGGTTTTGTGTTGACTTCATTCCTGACCTTAAGAAGATAGGTCTCCCTCAATTGCGGTATGAGGGGAGACTGGGTGGAAAAGGCACGCTAGGAGGGGACTCAATAATATGTAGGGACGTGCATTCTTGGTCTCAAGCACACTACACGGTTCTACAGAATTCCACCTTGGTGACCCCGTATGTCGATGAACACAAGAACATTCTGCGCTCCAAACACCCGGACCAGTGTGACGACTGGATTACATGTGAACACATCAGGAGTTTTGGCAGTTGGCTCCAAACATGTCTTAGGTCTGACAACACTATTTCTGATGACCTGTATTCGTTGGCGAGGGAACCATCTTTGACTATAATGACTTACAAAGGGTACGAGATAAATGGGAATACATTTTACACGATCGCCCAAGATCAAAAGAGCACCAACCAAAACAGTGGTGTCCGCTTTGATGCAGCAGCCAAGAGGGGAAAGGACACATATTATGGTTACATAGTGGACATATGGGAACTTGACTATGGATATGATATTAAGGTCCCTTTGTTTAAGTGCAAATGGGTCAATCTGTTAGGAGGCGGGGTACAGGTAGACCCACAGTACGGAATGACAACAGTGGATCTAAACAATCTGGGGTACACAAACGAACCATTCGTCCTAGACAATGATGTGGCGCAGGTTTTCTATGTGAAGGACATGTCTACCAAACCAAGAAAAAGAAAAGATAAGGAAGCAGATACATCATACGGTGAGCCAAAGCGCCACATAGTTCTTTTAGGAAAAAGAGGCATCGTGGGATTGGAGGGCAAGACAGACATGTCTAAAGATTATGAAAAGTTTCATGAAATTCCTCCCTTCAAAGTCAAGGCTGACCCAAGCATCATGTTAAACGATGAAGATTATCCATGGTTACGGCGCAATAAGCAAAGGACACAAGCGAAGAAAAAGTGAAGACTTTCTATCCAGAACTATTATGATGATGCCTTTGATCTAGAATATCACTGCAATTACATGTGAACAAAAGAAATCCCTTTGTAACAGATGAGTTTTCGTCCGAAATCCTGATACTTCCAAAGAGATTGTTTGTTTTGTACACAAAGTGCATCCAGTTTTTGTCGTAACCCTCTCAAATTTTTAGCACATGCTATGTGGGTTAAATGATGATACCATGCCAACTTTCAACCTTTTCAGAGTTCATTTGTAGTGCTTTTCAATTTAAGGGTCATTTAGCTCAAAGAAATGAACTAATAGCAAAAAGAATGAACTAATTGCAAAAAGAATGAACTAAAAATAATCAATTAAAATATTCTGTTATGATCAACTAAAACAAAACTATAATATCCTTCAATAGAAAAAAGAATCAAGTAAAAAGCTTTTATAAAACTCCAATAGCAAAAGGAATAAACTCAAAAAACTTTTATAAACCTCTAGTATTATTGAAACTAAAATTATATAAAATTTATGCAACCAAAATTATCAAAGTATTTTCTCTTCAAAACATTAAAGCAAAAAGAATTTTCATAAAGAAATTTTTTTGTTAGAAACTTTAATTGCAAAAAGAATTATCATAAAGAATTTTTTGTTAGAAACTAAAATAACAAAATCTGTTTTTCAATATAATGATAAAACACAGTGATATTAAATAGCAGGAAAAAGAATCACTCAAAAATCTATCTTTATAGTAAAGTTATTCAAAAACTAGTGATTCACACAAATTTTAAAAAATTCAAATTTAAATTATTCAAACTGGAAAAAAATTGGCACTAACAGAAAGTTTATAATTTTTATTACCTAAAGAAAAAAGAAATAAAAAAATAAAGCAAAAAACAACAGATAATAAATTATGCAAAGAACAAAACAAAAATCTGGAAAAAAAATTAAAAAATGCAACCTACTGGGCCACCACGACCTGAATACGACTAGAAACCCAGCTAATTGGGCCAGGATTCAGGCCCGCAAAAGGCCCAGCAGGCCCACAGGCATAGCGGTGTCAGTTTAGGCCCATAGGCCTGCAGTTCAGAGGAGTTCGAGAGGGAAGCGGGGCTTATAAAACAGGTGCGGAGCGCTCTAAACTAGCAAGGTGGGACTAAACTCCCACCACCACCCCGCTGTGCAAGGCCATTGGTCCCGGTTGGTGCCACCAACTGGGACCAAAGGCCACCTGCTTCCCGCCCTTTGGGCTGCTGAAAAGAGGCCTTTGGTCCCAGTTGGTGGCACCAACCGGGACTAAAGGTGGGCATTGGTACTGGTTGGTGCCACCAACCGGGACCAAAGAGTTGGGTATATAACCAACACTTGTGAAAATTTAGAATTCATCTTGCAGTTGCCTCCCGACGCCGCGCCGAACCATGCCCTCGCCGTCGCCGACGCCCTCGCCCTCGCCGGCGCGCCCTCGCCGCTGGCGCGCCCTTGCCGCTGCCGACGCCCTC
>NC_041388.1:44228387-44229122 GCF_002162155.2 Triticum dicoccoides | reverse complement strand
CCTCGCCGCCGCCGATGCGCCCCTGCCCGCCCCGACGCTGCCGCCGTGCGCCTCCTGCCCCGACGCCTCCGTCGTGCACCCCTTTGCCCCGACGCGCCCTGCCCACCCCGACGCTGCCACCGACTCCCCCTGCCCCGACGCCTCCCTCTATGAGCACCGCGCCCCTGCCGCCGCCGCCGTCGCCGTGATGCGTATTTTTATATGCATGTATGTATTTTTAGATGTTTTTAGATGTTCATATATGTATGTATGTATTTTTCAGATATATGTAGTTTTTAGATGTATTTTTTGTATGCATGTATGTACTATTTATATGTATGGAAAAGAGGAAGAAGGAAGAAAAAGAAGGAGAGGAAAAAGGAAAATAAGAAGAGTAAGAAGGAGAAGAAGAAGAAGAAGAAGAAGAAGAAGAGAGGAAGAAGAGGAGAAAAAATAAGAAGAGGAAGAAGAAGAAAAAAGAAGAGGAGAAGAAGAAAATTCTCCTCTATTCCTTCTTCTCCTCTTTTTTTCTTCTATTTTTTTCTTCTTCTTCTCCTCTATTTTTTCTTCTTCCTCCTCTTCTTATCTTTTATCGGGAATGAGGGTGTCGGAAACTAGGGTAGAGGGTTGAGGGTTGCCGAGGGGTCGAGGGTCGTCGAGGGGTCAAGTGTCGAGGGTCGTCGAGGGTCAAGGGTCGTCGAGGGGTCGAGGGTCGTCGAGGGTCGAGGGTCATTGAGGGTCGAGGGTCGTCAAGGG
>NC_041388.1:44204916-44228105 GCF_002162155.2 Triticum dicoccoides | reverse complement strand
GAGGGTCGTCGAGTGTCGAGGGTCGTCGAGAGTCGAGGGTCAAGGGTCGTCGAGAGTCGAGGGTCGAGGGTTGTCGAGGGGTCGAGGGTCGAGGGTCGAGGGGTCGAGGGTCGAGGGTCTCCGTTTAACAAGAATGCCCCCATTATGGATGTGCACAAGTTGATCCATTTTTTTCTGATCTCATCCATGGCTACATCATTTTCTGGAAGTAACAGGCGTATGACGCTACGAAATTCTTCAAAGTTGTTTTGGAATGGAGTTCCGGATAGGATGATTTGCTTTTTGGTACGAATTTCAGCAAAGGCCTTCCAAATAGCGATATTCGGAAGGCTCTCGCTGAACTTTGTACCAAAAAGCGAATTATCTTATCCGAGACTCCGTTCCAAAACAATTTTGGAGAGCTTCGTACCGTTATGCGCCTGTTACTTTCGGCAAATGATGAAGCAATGGTTTTCTTGAGATCAGGAAAAATAGGACCATTTTATGCACATCCAGAATGGCGCCATCTTGTTAAATCCCTTAAAGGTTAAGAGAATCCGAGCGGTCGAGGATCGGAACTAGCTAGGGTATGGGGTCAAGGGTCGCCGAGGGGATGAGGGTCGAGGGTCTCCGTTTAACAAGAATGCCCCCATTATGGATGTGCACAAGTTGATCCATTTTTCTGATCTCATCCATGGCTACATCATTTGCTGGAAGTAACAGGCGTATGACGCTACGAAACTCTTCAAAGTTATTTTGGAACGGAGTTCTGGATAGGATGATTCTCTTTTTGATACGGATTTTAGCAAAGGCCTTCCAAATAGCGATATTTGGAAGGCTATTGCTGAACTTCGTACCAAAAAGCGAATTATCCTATCCAGGACTCTGTTCCAAAACAATTTTGGAGAGCTTCGTACCGTTATGCGCCTGTTACTTTCGGCAAATGATGAAGCAATGGTTTTCTTGAGATATGGACCATTTTCTGCACATCCAGAATGGCGCCATCTTGTTGAATCCCTTAAGGGTTAAGAGAATCCGAGCGGTCGAGGATCGGAACTAGCTAGGGTAGGGGGTCAAGGGTCGCCGAGGGGATGAGGGTCGAGGGTCGTCGAGGGGTCGAGGGTCGAGGATCGCCGAGGGGTCTATTTTTGCCACTATTAATATATCCATCTCTCATGTTTGTATATTAATTGTCATGTTGTAATATTTGCAGAAACTATGGATCAACAAATAGACTTTGAACAAGAAGAGATATTGGGGGACATAATCCGCGATGGAGGTGATGTCTTGTTGTTTCTCAACGACCTCAAAGAAGGTCTGGAAGGAGAGGAAGCATGCTATGATGATCAAACAATGGAGGAGGAAAGTCATGATCATGATGGTGGCTCCGACGATCGTGATGACGGCTGCGGTGATCGAACAGAGTCGGGATCAGCTGTTGCAAAGTCTGGCGAGGTATATATATATATATATAAGTAAGCCTGTGATGACTAGCTAATTGATGCATTAATTGTTTTGGTATGTACATATATTAACTCTTCTTTCTTCTTTTATAGCCCTCCGGATCGAGCAAAACTTCGGTAATGAGATGAGGCCCGAAGAAAAAGTTGCGCCCGGATGAAAGTTTCATGATCACAGAAATCGCGCGTGATGGCCAACCGATTAAATCCCTCTGGACCAAGGAAGCATTTTCTGCTCAGTGCGGGGTTCTTGTTAGGTACATGATCCCGATCAGTAACCAGCAATGGTATAAGCCTAAGAAGGAAGACCTTCAAGTTTCTTTTGTCGAAGATAGACAGAAAGATGATCTTTGGACCGCGTTGAAGGTAAATTTCACCCTACCGGCAGAGGAGGATCCGGAGAAGCCAGTTATAAAGCCATTGATCAAGGCTCATGCTCTCAAGAAGATGGCAGGTCTATTCAGGAGGTGGAAGAATGAGTTGAAACCAACGTATGTCGACAAAAACAAGACTCCAGAATTCAACGGCCGATTTGAGAAGATAAGAGATCACTGGTCCGCATTTGTGGCCCACAAGACATCAAAGAAGAGTAAGAAGATGTCAGTGATTAACAAGATAAATGCTGCAAAGAAGGAGCATCACCATCACGGGGTCAGGTGGCTACCTCAAAGCCCGGCCATTGTGGGACAAGGCTGAGTAGGACCTGATTGCTAAAGGGGTCGAACCAGAGACATTGCACTGGCCAGACCGTTCAAGGACTTGGTTCTTCGGGGTTGGGGGAACTTTGGACCCTGAAATAGGGAAGTGTTGTTGGACGGACGAGCAACTTGCAACACCCATCATGAAGCTTTTGAAAGCAATCAAGGAAGTGCAGGAAGGGACGTTCATTCCCGACAGAGAGAACGACGAGCTCAAAAGGCCCTCGGGAATCTTGAGCACCCTGGACAAACACGTGGCACGCCAGGCTCCATTGCGTGGAAGGTTGGGTTTCCCAACGCAGGCGGTTACAAAATGCAAGAGATGAGGAGGAAAGTGGAGCAGAGCGAACTGCAACAGCTTTTGGCAAGGGTACGAAAGCTAGAGGAACGACAAGCTGTTGAGAACCAGTGAGATCCTGCCGAAGCTATCCCAGAAGGTATCGCGCCATCTCAGTGGAGAAGCAGCGTGGCTTCCACCAAGCTCGTTCAGCAGCCGGACTTCACGGGTCCTAACTACCCCGTGGATTTTATCACGGATTCACACCAGTGCCACCTTATGACGCAATGGCTTCAGCTCAAAGTCAAGGCGGTTGTCGGCTCTGTGTTCCCTCCTTCACCCAGAGCAACTTTTCACTGCTTTCCGATTCAACAAGGCTATGCTGTTGTGATGGAGGATGAAATAACGGAGGGATTTGAGGAGCTCCAGCTTGAGCACCCTACAGGTGATGGGGAGACTCAGCTAGGTCTTGCTCTGAAGACTCCGTGTCTATGGCAGAAGGAGCACATCAAGCTTCTGAACTTCACGCCTCCTGCGAGTCAGCTGGCCACTCTGCCTCCTCTGCCTCCTCCTCCTCCGGTGAGTGATCAGGGCACTCTGCCTCCTGCTCCGGCGCGTGAGGGCAGTAGTACTCTGCCTGCTCCGGCGCCTCCTCCTTCGCCGCCTCGTAAGCAACATCGACGGTGGAACACAGATGCCGCCGGTCCGGCAGCTCCGACGCGTCCTAGCAGTCCGCCTCCTTCTTCTCCGCCTCTTAAGCAACGAAAGAAGATAGCCGCAGCCGCTCCGACTGCTCCGGCATCTAGCAGTACAGCCAGAGGCGGGAGGCAATACAGATTCGGTCCATCATCTCTCAAGCCTCTAGAGAAGTTACCATACGAGAGGAGCGAGGAGGAAAACCAGAAGATCTGTGAAGGCCAAGTGAGGGACTTCTTTGAATCGGTAAAAGCTAAGAAACATCCACCTCCGGAGGAGAAGATAGATCCGGTGAAAGCGAAGCGCACTTTGGATGCCTTGCAGCAACCGTCACCACCTCTGCCGCAATCCAACTATGACCGCGTTACTGAAAGGACATATAAGGAAGCGGAGCGGTCGGGAAGTACTTGCGCTGATCAAAGGTTAGCAGAATGAAGAAGTGGGAAAAAATTCCCCAGCTCGGCGAACAAGCGAAGCAATCGTGCCCCCCGCTCAATGTGTCTAGCGATATCATCGCTAATCTTCCGGGGAGGCTGCCCGGTACCAATCCTGGAGATTACATGCCCGACGATGCACTTTTTGATACAATGGAGGCGAACACATTCAAATTCTGGCACGGGAAGCCTCTCATCAAACCTGGTACTCCTCTAACAACGATGATGCGAAGATTCCATGCTTGGTACATGGACTCCTCTAACATCTGCAGCAAGTCTGGGACGGATACTTTGACGCTAAGAGTTAAAGAGGAGCACGACCTCGTTGAAATTGATCTGTTGTCTGTTCCATATGAGGAGTTCTTCCAGTTTTTCAATCAACAGGCCCTCGATAAAACAATCATCACTTGCTACTGTCTGTAAGTACTACTTCTCTGTAATTAATTAAGTCTCTATATATAGCTCAGCTCTTTCATTGCATGTATATATAATTATCCTCACTATATTATGCAGATTGAAGATCGCCGAATTGAAGAAAAGACAAATAGGTGATATTGGGTTCATTAACACAAATCTCATGGATGAATGGAATGTTACACATGATGCCAAACTAACCGAGGCCAACTTGCTCGCATCGTTACTTCAAAATCAAAACAAAGATACAATACACTTTCCTTACGAATACAGGTGAGTGTTACTGTCTTGTGCATATTCGGTTTTCCTTATTACTCGAGGTTATAGTAATGTAATTGATGAGTTATGCATGCGTGCGCAGCTTCCACTTTATTCTGCTAGAGATTAAGCTTGAGTAGGGACTAGTAACCGTCATAGACTCGAAACAAAAAAATCCTGAGGAGTATGCGACCATGACTAAAATGCTCGAGAAGTAAGTTCAATCGATCATTATCGCACCATATCGGCAACTTTATTCATTTCCTGATACAAGTAATTGTTTTCTTTGTCTGGCAGGGTTCGGAAAAAGTTCACCGCACAAACTCCGGGATTGCCGGCGGAGCTGCGGTTTAACCACCCGAAAGTAAGTACTACTAGCTAGTTCCGCGCATCTCCCATTGATTATAGCTAGTTTCATCAATACCATTTAGCATGCTTGCTTATCAGTTTGATTGACCTCTATTTCTTGTCAAGTGGTTGTGGCAGGAACTCGGGAATAATTACTGTGGATACTATATTTGCGAGTTCATCCACCACATGACTTGTGAGAGGGGCTACTCTAAAAAACAATATGAAGTGCGTAAGCAATAATATTCGCAATTTTATTTTATTATCATCATTGTGTTGAGTTTCATTCATATATATGTATTGACTCCCTTCTTCAAATTAGATGTGGCAGATGCGGGATGAACTCCTACCACAAGATCGCATACAAGCAATTCAAGAGGAATTGGCGGGATTCTTTCTTGACCACGTCATCGACAAAGACGGAGAATACCATGTGGAAGTTGAGTTCAGATGTTAGGGGATTGTAAGAGATCTTATATTGTATATACGTAGCTAGTAGCGTCGGATATATATATGAAAACTTGTTGTTCGGCCAATCTCTCAGAGAAGGAGAGGTTGATCACTTCTCTCTGTATATGTTCATGATCGACGATCTTCTGTACTTAATGGTTTCCTTCATTTGCTTACTAGCTAACTAGCGTGTCGAGTCCTATCTATACGTATAATACGTAGCATCGACCAAGCACGGAGATAAGAGAGGATACTTCTCTCTATTAGCTAGCTAACACACATATGAAACCCCTAAATGAACCCTACAAAACCCCCAAAAAACCCCAACCCCCCCCCCTTCAGAAAAAAAACTCAGTCCCTAAACTGCTGACGCGTGGAAGCCTTTTGGTCCCGGTTGGTGGCACCAACCGGGACAAAAGGTCCTCCTGCCTGGGCAAGCCGCAGCGGCCACATGGAGCCCCATCTGTCCCGATTCGTGGGCAAACCGGGACTAAAGGTGTTGGGCTTTAGTACCGACAATTTAGTCCCACTTCGGCAACCAAGACAAATGGGCCTTTTTCTACTAGTGGAGGTCGACCAGCTGCCTCCGGCACCGAGGCAAGGCGATCAGCAATAGGAACACATCAAAACTTATGAAAGGAAAATGACAGGAAAGTTTTCGTGTAAGTGAAACATGCTTCTAACCATCAGGATTCGAAATTGCTACTAACTGTTGCACGATGAGTATTCTTTTCTAGATGCGGCAAGTTTGGTTTTCAACATAACAGTAGCTAGCTTGCATGCATGTTATGTTTCACTGCAAAAATGAATAAATCAATAGCAGGTCTCGTACTGAAAACACAAACTACTCACACTTTAAATTGAGATGGCTCTTCTTTGCAAAATAAAAATAAAATATAAGATGGCTTTGGCTTAAATGTGGCAGCTTCAAGCACTCTCATCAATGTGCCTATGCCAAAATGATGTAGATTTACCAACATGGATTTAGTGACAGCAACATATGATTCACAACCAGTAAAAATGAAGCAGGGAAATAGAGGGTAACTGGAAACTCAAAAATGAAGCAAACAAAAATGTTTGGGGTGCTTACAGTCTCACCCAAAGACCTTGTTTCATTCGAGGCAAAAGTTGCAGTGCTTTCTACAGTAATTTTATTTATTCGCAGGAAGTTAACATGAATTTTACATATTTACATTGATGATTATAGGCCCGGACTACTCCCTCTCTTGCAAGGCTGGCAGTTGCTTCACTTTATTGAGTGTTGCCATGGCTGTGTTCTCTCCTTAAATGTAATCTTGAACCTTTCCTGAAGAACATCAAATAAAGAGCTTGTGCCATCAGAAGTGAGGGTGATACCATGTACATCCGAAAGTTTATCTTTTGGCATGAACCTATTCAAAGTACTAAAATCAAATGATGGTCTACACATAGGTGTGCCGGTCTTGCCTTAGGCCCTTAACTTTTATCTGTTTGCTAATTTCTTCCATGACTTAGGAGCACACATTCTTCTAGGGATTGACCACTTTTGACATATAAAAATGTTCTCATGCCTTGTCAAGTTATCATACAGGACAATCCCATAAGAACCAAAAATGGTTCTGATTACATAGTAATTACTTATTCTAACACAAAAATATAGTTCCGGAGATTAGCATGCATAAGTGAGATCTTTGGGAAAATAAATGGGTTCGAGAAGCTCAAAAGATGCATAAAAATACAAAAACAATCAGAAGCAGCCTCTCAAATACATGGTCAATAAAGGGCATTCAAGTATCCATGATCTTGCGACAAAGCAAATCCAGTCTGTTGCTCATTCCATGAATAGCTGGCAAATCACTGACGCATCAAGGAGTCAACACAAACTACCTAAGCCAGGGCGGACCGAAAGGCATGCCATAGTCACAAGGATAAGAATTCTAATGCGGAAGTATCAGTTCCCCTTGAGCAGAATACCGAGTAATAACAAATGTATCATATGCACAGAGTTAAACTGTATGTAATGGAAAATTTTAAACTTGAAAGCCTATGGGGCAACAATTTCTTCTTCCACAACAGACAGTTTTTCTTCCTCGCGTTATCGCCCTCGAATCTTCTGCTGCAATACGCTTCTCTTGAAGCACACAGGAAAATTACGGAAAACATCAGTATGTACCTTATCATTCCTGTCTATTTCCTACAAGTCTTTTTATGAGTTGTTCACTATGAGAAACCATCTCAAGAAAAGGTAGATTAATGACCAAAGAAATGAAATTATAGACCAGTACGTTGACTGAATTATTAGAGAATTTGACTGCTACAGAAAATGCATTTAGTCAAACTGGATTATTATCTTCTTAAACCAAAAGAGAATGTATGACTATAACAAAAAGGATTCAAGATGACAAAATGAATAACATAATGATTAACAAATGATGCAGGCAGAGGGATACAGACACAAACCTGATGTTGCTAATAGATGGTTGCAGATGCATGGCTCTATACCCGATCTCGTAAGCAACACCTGTAGATTGCATAAGTTGGGTCGTCTAGACTCTTTCCTAAAGTAGTAGCATGTACTCCAGTTACTTCGCTAGCAATACTCTTTTTTTTGCAACGCTACTCTTCTAGCAAAAATAACAACTTAACAACTATTATTCATTTCAAATCATTCATGAAAACCCACAGAAGTCCAGAATTCTTTTCCTATGATTAGCCCTATAGCCTGAAGACTTGCACTGAACTCATCATCCTGTTGCCTGAAGGAAATTTGGTGCCAACATCAAGCAGACTGTACAAGCTTCAAAACCACAATAACAGAGTACATAACTTGGTAGTTTCATATTTAACATCTTCAACTTTGATATTGTTTCAAAAACTCAATGGAAAAGTGTCGGGTGGTCGGTGCGACATATGCCAAAGGATGGCTTATCATGGTGGGAGAGAGTAGAACGTCGCCGGTGCCTGGAAGTGGGATGAGGCGTAGGCACGAACGCCGGCGTACTTTACCCAGGTTCGGGGCTCTCCTAGGAGATAACACCCCTAGTCCTGCTTTGCGGGGTCTCCGCATGATCACTAAGGCAAAGTGAATACAAGGTTGCTCCTCGAGCTATGTGGCGGGAGGTAGGAGAAGGCAAGGCTAGCGTTCTCCCTCCTCTAAGGTCTAGCTAGTGCTAAATGGTGTCCAACCCTTTGCATGGGTGTCCCGGGGGGGTTTATATAGGCCTACCCCCCGGGGGTACAATGGTAATCTATCTGGATGCAGGGTCCAGTCGTCAGTCTCTTTGGCCGTCGGCTTCTCCGCCGACTTCTAGGGCCCACCGACTGGTGGGCCTGCTGGCTGCGGGATACTGTAGCCGTGCTTCTGATGACGCGGGCTTGGTCACGGGGCCGTGGCTACAGTGCCGCCGTCTGGCAGGCGAGTACAGTAGCCACGCCCCGTCTCGTCTGATTAATGGCGCGTGGGGCACGTGGAGGAGTGGGCCGACCCTGCACGGCCGACTCCCCTCGGGTCCGTCTTCGCGTTGCTCTTGCCGTCTTCGGGACTCTCGCCGACTGGTGGGGGCCATCGCCCGTAGGTCGTACAGACTGGCCATCATGGGCTCGGGGCCCCACCAGTGACGCTGATGTCATGGGTAGCATGGCAACAGTGCCAGAGATATCCTTAGTCAATGCGCACTGTTGCCACGCCTACCTCGGGAAGGAGGAGGGAGTGGGTATTTCTTTAGTCTCTCCTCGTCCCGTCCCATCGATGAGGTCACGGGGTTGTTGGCTCCGTGGGCGACTCCCTACGGCCGTATTCTCTGGAAGTCGCCTGACGGGAGTCGGCCTGTCTTGGCGCCGTCTTCAGGACTCGGCTACGGGTGGGGAGTCGGCAGACCCCCCAGCCGACTCCGGAGGCGGATCTCCGTCTTGGAGTCTTCGAGGGGCGCAGTCAGCCCTGATGTCTTGAAAGTCCTGGGGCTCGGGTTGTCCTACCCGTGGCCCAATACTCCGATAGTAGTCCCCGAAGCTGGTGAGGCGCTGTGGAAGACGCGTTGCGGGGCCTCAACAGTATCTTCTCCTTAGGGAATAGGTGCGAGCTTCTTCCGCCGTCTTCGCCCAAGCCGACTGGCCGAATTCGGATTGGCTCAAGTTGTCTTGTCTCCAAAAGAACTTTGAACACCGCGGCGGGGCTCAAGACAGCTTGCCTGCTACGCCTCCAGGTCGTCGCTGGCTTCAAGCCCGCCACGTGGTGCCATGCGGCCAGGCCTGCCAGTCCGCCCACGCGCGCGATGGGACGAGCCAGCAGGCGAGGGCCCGCCACTGCCGCGCCTCAGCCCGCGGGCGGATCCGCTGTGACCGTGCGGACGGTTGGCGTTCCCACGCATTTACCATGCGCAGTAACTTCACGCGACGGATCGTGGGGGTCGTGGGGGTGTGGGCGCAGTAAATCCCGCGTCGGCCCCCTCTGCTTCTCACCCCACGCGCCTATAAGTAGGCAGGGGAGAGGGGCGGCGAGGGCGCGCGCCCCCTGCTCTTCTTACTTCTTCTTCTTCCTCTCGTAACTCCTTCGAACCACACCGCCCGCGGCAGCGATGAGCTCCTCCTCCGCCGCCACGGCTCCTGCGGCGCGCTCCAGCGAATGGAATGGCTCCAAAATCGACGAGGACCACATCGACAACCTCCGCCGGACGCGGAGGCTACCCAGCGCGGGCCTGGTGGAGGTCCGCCTCGCGCCGAAGGGGGAGATATCACCGGCGCCGAAGGAGGGCGAGCGGGTCATCTTCCGCTCGCACCTTATGTGCGGCATGGGGCTGCGGCGAGCGGCTTCTTCTGCTCCTTCTTGGAGTTCCACGGGCTTCAGCCGCACCACCTCACCCCCAACACAGTGGTGCTGCTGTCCGCCTTCGCCACTCTATGCGAAGGCTTCCTCGGAGTCCTCCCCACCATCGAGCTCTGGGGGAGTTCTTCCAATCCAAGCTCGGCACCCAAGTTGCTGGCGTGCCGGCCCAGTGCGGTGCCTTCATCGCGGTGCGAAGAGTGGGCGCTGATAATTCGTTCCCCTCCATCACGCTGATCAAATCGGTGAAGATGTGGCAGCGCTCCTACTTCTACGTGAAGAACGTCGCCCCTGAAGGCGACTGGGTCAATCTGCCGGCCTATGAAGCCGGCGCACCAGCTGGGCGACTTCCCAGATGGTCGTACCGGGCTAGGTAGCTGACTCCGGCTGGAGCCGCCGTCGTCGCGCGACTCCGAGTCCTGACGCAGTCGGAGGGCTTGACTGGAGCCGACTTGCTGGCCGCCCTCGTGGCGCGCCGAGTTCTTCCTCTTCAAGGCCGGCCTCATATGATCTGTCAGATGAGCGGCCATCGGGATCCGTGCCGGATGTGCACCAAGGACATGACCCACTCCGAAGTGGCGGATATGGTGAACGGTATTGCGAACTGCAGGCTCTTAGGGGACTGGCAGTTTGGCAAGGAGCCGTACTCGCGCGACAACCCCCCACCCGTTGTGAGCCGCTTTCTTCCTTTCTTCGCTGTAGAGTCCGACTTGCCTAGTCTGACTACTTAATGTTTTTTGAATCACAACCCCCTCCTCCAGCCGGCAGCCGGCACCACAGGGTCGGCCCGTGATTTTGTCCCTGACCGGGCGGAGAGAGACGTTGATGACCCGGATCTTGGGGCGGCGGCCCTGGAAGCCGATGCCGAGGGAGGAAGAGGGAAGGCCGTCTCCCCCAGGTACACGGCCACTTTCGCCGACTGGCCCAATGACGCCGAAGGGGAAGTCGGCCCGCACTACCAGTCGAAGGCGGGCCAGCCAGGCGCGGGCTCCTCCGCCGCCCCAGACGCCCAAGGTGGCACGAAGAAATGCCGGGCCAGGCCGAGTACGCTCGGTGGTCGGCCGAAGAAGCCCAAGGGGGCGACCGCGGCGACCAAACGAGAAGAGGCGGCTGCACGGGCCAACCGCTTCCGCAAGGAAGTGAAGGAGGCGCTGCTTGTTTCTGGGTGAGTGTCTCTTCCTTTGGTCTTTGCTCTTTCTTTATTGGCTTTGTCTTGAATCTAGCTTGTTTCTTCGATCTAGGGCTCCCCTCTCTCTTGAGAGGGTTTCCGCCGGCTCCGTCATGGGGTCGGCGGAGACGTCCACCACAACGCGGCGGATTGACCCCGCCGTCGACCTTCGGGAGGCGACGGAGCGGAACGCGCAGGAGAAGCGCGCTGAAGATGAAGCCGCCCGTCTGGAGAAGGTGGAGGCCGACAAGGCGAAGGCCGCCGCCGAGAAGAAGCTGGCGAATGCCGAGGCCAAGGTCGCGGTAAAGGGGGCGGCCGAGGCAGCCGCGTTCCACCAATCGGCGATCTTCGTCACCCCACTGGACTCTGCACCGCCGCTTCCGGAGTTCACGGGGCCGACTGGGGAAGCCGACGGTGAGAACCCGGCCATGGAGGAGGACGACAGTTATGCCTTTGTGCCGGACGTCATCGTGCCGCCGCCGCCAAGTCGCGCCCGAAGTGAGAAGCCGCCGGTACCGCCGGCGCCGCCGACTGGAGCCGGGGGCGCGGCGGGCCCGACCCCCCAAGCTTGCGCGCCCACGCGCCGCTGTTTTGACAGGGGCGCATCGGCACCGCCTCCATTGGAAGCCGGCGCCGCGAGTTCCGCGACCCCGGACACCGAGGCGAAGAGCGCCGCGCCCTCTGGGTGGTTGCGGGTAGGCGGGACAGGCCCGCTGAACCGGGCACTCTTGGACGTTCAGGCCAAGATCAAGGCCGAAGGCGATGCCCTCCAAGTCTGCACCCAGGCACATCTAGCGTCGCGCTTTGCTATCCGAGTACGCTTTCCTCTTTCAGTTATCTGCTTGTTGTCTTCTTCATGAGGGCGCGCTAGCGCACCCACTGGGTGTAGTCCCCGAGTTTCGGGTCGGCTACTGAGCAGGCGGCTCGGAACTCCAATAAGCGAGTTCCAAGTACTAATTTTGTCTGGAATCCTTGTCGCAGGACTACCATAACCTCTGTGCGACCGCCTTCAACAACAATCTCGAAGAGCTTGCCAAGCGGTCTGCTGAATTGTCGGACAGCCGGAGTGAGTCTTCTTCTCTTTCCGCGGGGGCGCGCTGGCGCACCCGCGGGCTGTAGTCCCCGAGATTCGGGCCAACTGCTGAGCAGTCGGGCCGGATCTTCCTGGCGACTTTCTTTCCTGTTGATGGCTAACGTCTCTGTCTTCTTCTTCACAGGCAAATGCCGACTTGCAGCAGCGGCTGGGCGAGTCCGATGCTGCGCTGCTCGTCAAGGGGGAGGAGTGCGACAAGATCGCCGCGGAGCGTGATCAGCTGGCCGCGCAACTGGCAGAGCAGAAGGAGCTGCTCAAGAAGGCCAAGAAGGAGGTAGAAGACAAGGAAAACGCCCTCATTGCCGAATTCGCGAGCGAGCGCTCCTCCTGGTCTGACAAGGAGGTGATGCTGACTTCCGGCTTCCACGAGATCGAGGATATCGTCGATGGTGAGCTTCTATTCATTTCTTTGGAGTCTCCGGCGGTTGGTCAAGCCGGCTTCTCATTTTTGACTTCTTTCTTTGTGTCTTTGTCTTGGCAGACTTCTTCCCGGGCCACTCGCACGCTGCCAACCAGGCCATCGCGGCTGACCGCGAGGGGCGGAAGGCAAACGGCACGGTGATTTCCGCCGATGCCCCCGAACCCTTGATGAACAGATCTTGAGCATCGAGGCGCGCCTTCGGCCAGCTCATCGCATGCTGCGCCGTCTTCAGCCTGTCGGCGCCCAGGCGGTCGCCGCCTTGTGGCCCGACCGGCCAGCTCCGCGCACTCCCAGTCGGACTGCCGACTGGCTGGAGGTCGCGGCTGGTCGTCTTGAAGCCTGGAAGGGCTCCTCGGCCCGGGCCAGAGCGCGCCGGGGCTTGGAGTTTGTGAAGGCCTGGTATCCCGGCCTCGACCTGGACCAGCTAACCACGCTCCGGCTAGAGGCCCAGGCGGATTTGGCGGACGCAGCAGGCGCCCTTGTCCAGCGTGCGGTGTTGATTACTGAGTATACCAACACCAGCATCTTCGTCCCGGAGCGAGCTGAGAATGGTGAAGAGGCACCACCAGAGTGGTTCGGGGTGGATCCAGACGGTGGCGAAGACTCGGCGGAGGTGATCGACTCCAGCGGTAAAGAGGAAGACGAGGCAGAGGAGGAAGGCGAAGAGGAAGTGCCAGAAGATGGAGCAGATGGCCAGCCCCAGCTCGACCGCGCCTCCAGCAACGAGCCGCGCCTGGCCAAGCTGACTGATGTTGGAGAGGACCAGGCCGAGACCGCCCAGCCACCTGCCCCAACGACTGGCACCACCGACTCCGCCGACCCTCCGAACCCGGCCGCCGCCTCCTAGACAGCCGTTTTTTATCTTGCTTTGTCTACTTTATCAGTTTCTGCAGAACTTGTTAATTTGCACAATTCCATCCGCGGGGTGTATCTTGAACTCTTACTCGAAGAGCTGGCCAGAGGCCCAAGTTATGTAAATATTTTCCAAGTCCTATCTCTCTTTGCTTATTTGCTCCTATGGCTTTTTCCTTTGCCGCCTTCCCTTGGTCACCGCCTTGCCTTACGAACAGCCGCTCTATGGACTGCCGCAAGGTCAAGCTCTTGGCTACCTTGGGAGGCAAGTACTTAGCCATTTCAGAGTTTTAGCGAACTGGATAAAAAACGTGAGGCCGGCCGCTCGAGAGTCGGCTGTGAACAAGGCCGGAAGCCGGTTTGAGCTATGCTTTATGCCTTAGGTCCTTAGTCATTTTTCGTGCGGACGCCCATTCTACCTTACTCCTGCCTACCGATCAGTCGCTCTGCGAACTGCGGCTTCTGGCTGGAGTCGGCTTAGGCGCCACACACTACTTGCCCGACTGCAGGAGACATTTCATAGTGCAAGGCGGCGAGTCCCCGGGCCGACTAGTCGGGCCCGGTGCCAAAAGTCGTAACGAGTAACGGTACATGCATAATCTTATCATACATAGATAAAAGAGGGTAGTCCCCGAGTTCCTCTCGGGGGGCCCGAAGTCTGCGTACTTATGATACAAAAGGTAGCGTGGCACATACTGATTTTTTAACTGTAAAACCTCCGGAGGAGATTGGCATTCCATGGTCGCTCCGTCTCCTTGCCGGAGTCATCTCTCTTGCGCGCTCGGGGCTTTTGTGCATCAATCAGATAGTAGGAGTCATTGCCCAACACCTTGCTGATGATGAAGGGGCCTTCCAAGGTGCTGAGAGCTTGTGCTGGCCGGCTGTTCGCTGGATCTGCCGGAGCACAAGGTCTCCTTCTTGGAACGATCTTGGCTTGACCTTTCTGTTGTAGTAACGGCGTAGACTCTGCTGGTAGATGCTGGACCGGCTAAGTGCCAAAAGCCGGCCCTCTTCCAGCAGATCGATGCCGTCTCGGCGTGCTTCTTCTGCTTCCTCCTTGGTGTACATGGTGACTCGCGGGGAGTCAAACTCTATGTCCGTTGGGATGACGGCTTCGCCACCGTAGACGAGGAAGAAGGGTGTGAAGCCGGTTGACTTGTTTGGGGTCATGCGCAGACTCCAGAGGACGGCCGGCAACTCGTCAAGCCAACAGCCTACCGACCACTCCAAAGGCTCGACGAGTCGAGGCTTGATGCCGGACAGGATGAGGCCGTTCGCGCGCTCCACTTGGCCGTTTGACTGCGGATGGGCAACGGACGCTAAGTCCAGTCGAATGCCCTGCGTCGCGCGGAAACGGGCCAAGGCACCTTTGGCGAAGTTGGTGTCGTTGTCGGTGATGATGCTGTGTGGTATGCCGTACCGAGTTGTGATGTCGGCGATGAAAGTCATGGCGGTTGGACCGTTCAACTTCTTGATCGGCTTCGCTTCTATCCACTTGGTGAACTTGTCCACTGCGACGAGTAGGTGAGTTAGGCCGCCTCGAGCCGTCTTGAATGGTCCCACCATGTCCAGGCCCCTGACAGCAAAGGGCCAGGCAATGGGAATAGTCTTGAGTGCCGAAGCCGGCTGATGTGGCTTGGAGCGAAACTTCTGGCACCCTTTGCATCTTCGGACCAAATCTTTGGCTTCTTCTAACGCAGTCGGCCAGAAGAAACCGTGGCGGAAGGCTTTGGCGATGAGTGCTCTTGAAGCCGCATGATGACCAAACTCGCCTTGATGGATGTCTTTGAGGATTGCTTGGCCTTGCTCCGGCTCTACGCAGCGCTGGTAGACTCTAGTGACACTGCGCCTCACAAGCTCCCTGTTGACTATGATGTAGGCTGCAGCTCGACGTTGCACTTGCCGAGCTAAGATCTCTTCGGCTGGCAACTCTTTGTTTACCAGGAACTTGAGGATCGGCTGGGCCCATGATGGTGCTGAGATTTCTTCGGTTATCAGGACTGCAACTTGGACGAGGGCGGCTGGGCTGGGAGGCGGCAGGTTGGAGTCGGCAGCCACTTGCTGGATTGATGAAGTCCCCAGGCCGACTGGCGCAGTCCCCGGGCCGAGTCCTGAAGTCCCCGGGCCGGCTTTGACTGAAGCGGACCCGAAGCCGTCTACCGGAATTCTTGTGCCGCCAGCTGGGGCTTTGGAGTCGGATCCATCTTCTTCAGGGGGAGTCGGCACAAAGATGGAGTCTGACTCCGGTGAAGGCTTGACAGACGGCTTGAGGAGGCGTTGAAGGGCGACGCCGGACGGTATTGCTTAGCGGGTGGAGCCGATTCGTGCCAAGGCATCGGCTTGCTCGTTCTCATTTCATGGCACGTGGAGGAACTCGCACCCCTCAAAATATCCACTGAGTTGCTGCGCGAGGAAACGATAGCTCGCCATGTTCGCATCCTTGGCGTCCCAGTCGCCAGACGTCTGCTGGACCACCAAGTCAGAGTCGCCATAGCACAGGATCCGGCGAATGCCGAGTTCCTTGGCAAGCCGGAGCCCGTGGATGAGCGCTCCATATTCGGTGACGTTGTTGGAGGCGGTCAAATGGATCTGCAACACATACTTGAGCTTGTCGCCTTTGGGGAAGGTTAGGACGATGCCGGCTCCCAAGCCGGTGCGCATCTTGGAGCCGTCAAAGTGCATCCGCCAATGGGTGGAGTCGGGCGCTGGTGGCAGGTACTGGGTCTCGGCCCAGTCGACGAGGAAGTCGGCCAGTGGTTGCGACTTGATGGTGGTGCGCGGCTGGTAGTAGATGGTGTAAGGGGCCAACTCTATGGCCCATTTAGCCACTCGGCCTGACGCATCCCGGCTTCCGATGATCTTGGCCAGCGGGGCTGTGCAGACCATGGTGATTGCATGCTCTTGGAAGTAGGGCTTCAACTTCTTGGCGGCAAACTTCACGCCGTAGCATATCTTCTGGTAGTGGGGGTAGTTCTGCTTGGAGTTCGACAGCACTTCGCTCAGGTAATATACCGGCCTCTGGACCGGCAGCGCCTTGCCTTCCTCCTTACGCTCCACTACGATGACTGTGCTGACTACTCGGCTGGTGGCGGCGATGTACAAGAGCATCGGCTCCTTGGGAGTCGGAGCCGCCAGGACAGGCGTAGTAGTCAGCACCTTCTTAAGTTGGAGAAAAGCTTCGTCTGCCTTGTCGTTCCACTCAAAGAAAGTGGTTTTCTTCATGAGCTGGTACAGGGGCAGAGCCTTCTCGCCCAGCCGACTGATGAAGTGGCTGATGGATGCCAGGCATCCAGTGAACTTCTGCACATCCAGCAGTCGGGTGGGCACTTCCATTCTCTCTATGGCCTTGATCTTCGAGGGGTTGCATTCTATGCCGCGTTCGGAGACCAGAAAGCCAAGGAGCTGGCCGGCTGGTACTCCGAAGACGCACTTCTCTTGGTTGAGCTTGATATGGAATCGGCGCAGGTTCTCAAAGGTCTCTTTGAGGTCTTCTAGCAGCGTCCCACGCTTTTCCGTCTTCACCACTACATCATCCACGTAAACATGGGCATTTTTGCCGAGTTGCTTGAGGAGGCACTTCTGCATGCAACACTGAAAGGTGGCGCCGGCATTTCTCAAGACAAACGTCATGGTCAGGTAGCAGAAGGCTCCAAACGGCGTGATGAAGGCAGTCTTCAGCCTATCGGCCAGGTTCAACTTGATCTGGTGATACCCTGAGTATGCATCTAAGAAACTCAACAGCTCGCATCCGGCTGTGGAGTCTATCACCTGATCTATCCTTGGCAGAGCAAACGGGTCCTTGGGGCAGGCTTTATTGAGGCTGGTGTAGTCGATGCACATTCACCACTGCTTGTTCTTTTTCAGCACTAGGACCGGGTTGGCTAGCCATTCTGGAAAGAACACTTCCATGATGAAGCCGGCGGCTAGAAGCCGGGCTATCTCCTCTCCAACAACTCTTCTCTTCTCTTCTGACAGGCAGTGCAAGGGCTGCCTGACGGGTTTGACATCAGCTCGGACATGTAACTTGTGTTCGGCGAATTCCGTCGGAACACCTGGCATGTCCTTGGGGGACCATGTGAAGATGTCCCGATTCTCACGGAGGAAATCGACGAGCTCGCCTTCCTATTTGCTGTCGAGGTTTGCACCTATGACAGCGTACCTCTCCGGGTGCTTTGGGTCCAAAGGTATCTTCTTTGTTTCCTTGGCCGGCTTGAACGAGCCCTCGGACTCCGACTCCTTGGGGTTGGGCGACATCTCTGGCTGCTTGCTGGCCATCGCCACCACCCGGTCTAGGAGTCGCTTCTCTGCAGCTACCACGAGGGACTCGGCCAGCCGACTACTCTCGGCCGTGCAAGCAGACGACTTCTTGTAGTCGCTGGCAACAGTCAGAATCCCCTTGGAACTCGGCATCTTCATCTTGAGGTAGGCGTAGTGGGGGACGGCCATGAACTTGGCCAAGGCAGGTCGGCCAAGCAGTGCATGGTACGGGCTCTCGAGGTCCACCACTTCAAACCATATCGGCTCTCGGCGGAAATGGTCTTTATCTCCGAAGAGAATGTCTATCAAGATCTTGCCAATTGGTGAGCAGGAAAGGCCAGGAACAATGCCATGGAAAACTGTCCGGCTACTCTGAAGCTGCCTCTGTTTGATTCCCAGTTTCTCCATGGTATCCTTATACAAGATGTTGATGTTGCTGCCTCCATCTATCAAAACTCGGGAGAACCGGGCGGCTCTTCTATCTGTGGCAAAGGTGGCATTCAATACCATGGCATAGGAGCCGGGGTTGGGCATCACCTCTGGGTGATCAGCCCTGCTCCAGCTGATGGGCTTCTAAGACCAGTGCATGAACTCTGATGCTTCTGACGTTACTGCGTTGACTTCCTGTTGCTAGAATCGCCTGCTGCGCTTGTTATTGGCCACGCTGGTGAACACGACGTAGGCTCCGTGCTCTTCTGGGTACTTGTCTTGCACGGCTCCGACTGGCCTGATAGCCGGCGGCGGAGGCGGGGGAGGTGGCTGCCCAGCCGGCGGAGGAGGCGCAAGGCCGTCTCCCTTGGCAATCCTGGAGAGCCAGTGGCAGTTCCGTGTCGTATGGTTTGACAGCTTGGCTCCACTGTGGAACTTGCAGGGTCCATCTAGAGTCTGCTCATATGAGAAGGCAGGCAACCAATTGGACTTGCCGCCCTTCTGGCGCTTGGGCGGAGTTGGTCCTTCTGGTGGTTGTTCTTCAACTGTGGCCACTTGCCGACTGGTGGAAGTCGGCTGTGGGGCTTTGCTCTTGTGATCGTTCTTTTGCTGACACCGACTGGTTTCGCCAATCGGGGTTCGGGGAGCCGGGGGAGCCGTCTTGCCTGAGGCGTCGACTCGGATTTCCGACTTCATGGAAGAGTCGGCCGTGGCGTACTTGTCTGCTATGATCAGCAGCTCGTCGAGGGTCGCCGGCTCATCGCAGAGGAGCTTATGCTTGAGGAGGGTGCCTTCTCGGCACCCACCGGTGAAGTACTCAATGGCCTGCACTTCGTGCACGCCCTCGCAAGAGTTGCGGAGCTCGGCCCATCGCGTGAGGTAGTCGCGGGTCGACTCGTCGGGACCTTGCACGCACAAGGAGAGCTGGCGAGGCTTGGGAGGCCGCTTGTACGTGCTGGTGAAGTTCCGGATGAAGGCGTCGGTGAAGTCGACCCAGCTGTTGATGTTGTGGGGCTTCAAGCTGTTCAACCACGTCCGGGCCGTGCCCTGGAGCATGAGGGGAACATACTTCACGGCCACGCGCTTGTTGTCGTTGGCTATATTGACCGCCATGGAGTAGTCAACCAGCCAGTCTTCCGGCTTCATGGAGCCGGTGTACTTGGGCGTGTCTCTTGGGAGCGTGAACCCTTTGGGAAAGGGCTCATCTCGAATGCGGGGGCTGAAGCAGGGCGGCCCCATCTCATCTTCCTCTTCCCTCGCCAGAGACCGCTGGAGTCGGTCGATCCGGTGGCGAGCATCGTTCTCCCCGACTCCCTCCCGGCGGCCGAGTCGGTCGCCGAGCGTTGGGTGGTCGACAGGCGGTGGGGATACGCGCCTTTCCCTGCGGGGGGGAGGGGGAGGAGGCGGACAGTCGTCCCGTCGTTCCACCGCCCTTGGGCGGCCGTCTGGGTCTCGCTCTATAGTGAGGCGAGTCCGGCTACGGCTGGCAGCCGGTGCCTTATCTTTTCTTCCGCGGGCGCCGCCAGTCGGCGTCCGGGAGGTCGCGCCTTGATCTCGGCGAGGGGGTAGATCGTCGTTCTGCTGCTGGGGTGCCTCGGTGCGGCAGCCGGCTTTGTGCTGCTCGACAGCCGCGTCGAGGAGTCGTTGGACGCGTTCCGCCATCAGGCAGCGTTCTTTGCCCTCGAACTGGCCCATTTCTTCGGCAGCCGCCTGGGCGGCTCGGATGTTTGCCGCGGGCGTGGCGTAGACGGGGCGATCCACCCCGAACAAGCCGGCAATGGCCACGCCGCGCCGCTGGACTGTGCCAAGGCGGCTGGGCCCAGTCGGAGCCGGAGTGCCGCCCACGGCCCGGTCCATCTCGCGCTGATAGGCCTCAGACAGACGTCTCATGCTGGCGAGCTTCTTTGCGCATTTGACGACTTGGAGGCGACGTGCCTCCAGTGTCTCGGCGTCGGCATCTTCTGGGATCGGCGCCGCCAGGTCTTGCAACGCCGCGTCGAGCGAGTCATGGGCGCCTGCTCCAGAGGGCTCGCCGTGACTGAGGACTAGCACCTCTGTGACCGCGCTTTCGCCGCTCTCCGCGCAAGGGAGCGGCTCGTCGTAAACTACCACGTTGGAGGGGAATGCATCGAGCGACACAGTGTCGGAGTCGACCAGCATCGGGTCGGTGGAGCCTAAGGACTCCAAGTCCCTAGCAGGCTCGCTGGTAACTTGGAGCTGGTCGAGGAGGCCCACGATGAGGCCTTTGGGGCCGCCTGCGCCCGCGTCGGGCGCGGGCTCATCGGAGAGGCGAACCTCAGCGACAAGATCAGTGAGGCAGCGGGCCGCGCAGGCGACTTCTGCGCCTTGCAGCGCGTCGGCACAGAATCCGTCTGGTGTGCCGGGCTGGCTGCGCTCGCCAGGGAGGAAAAGGGTTCCCGTCCAGAACAGATCTCCGGACGATGGTGCACCTCGCCCCACGGTGGGCGCCAAATGTCGGGTGGTTGGTGCGACATATGCCAAAGGATGGCTTATCATGGTGGGAGCGAGTAGAACGTCGCCAGTGCCTGGAAGCGGGATGAGGCGTAGGCACGAACGCCGGCGTACTTTACCCAGGTTCGGGGCTCTCCTAGGAGATAACACCCCTAGTCCTGCTCTGCGGGGTCTCCACATGATCACTAAGGCAAAGTGAATACAAGGTTGCTCCTCGAGCTATGTGGCGGGAGGTAGGAGAAGGCAAGGCTAGCGTTCTCCCTCCTCTAAGGTCTGGCTAGTGCTAAATGGTGTCCAACCCTTTGCATGGGTGTCCCGGGGGGTTTATATAGGCCTACCCCCCGAGGGTACAATGGTAATCTATCTGGACGCGGGGTCCAGTCGTCAGTCTCTTTGGTCTCCGGCTTCTCCGCCGACTTCTTGGGCCCGCCGACTGGTGGGCCTGCTGTCGTGGTTCTAATTATGACAGTGATGTAGGGGGTGAATATGGAGAGGCTAGATCTTAGCTATTGGGAAGTTGTTACACGCGAGGTTTACAAGTTCAGGCCCTTCTTAGAGGAAGTAATAGCCCTACGTCTCGGAGCCCAGAGGCGGTCGACTGGATTATGCGTGTATGGATACAGGGGTGCGAACCCTTCATACTGAGGAGGGGGGTGGCTTTAAGAGTTCGTCGGACCCCTCCCGCCCTCAGTAATGCAGGGTTTAAGGTACATTTAAGGTTGGGCGTTTCTGGTAACGTCCCTAATAAAGTGCTATAATGATCATAAAGACTACTTAACAGCCGACCGTTTGCCTGCGGAGTGACTTTAGGTCTCCTGGCAGTCGAGTGGTTGGCTTCATGGTCGAGTGATAGCTTTTTGGTTGAGTGTCTTGAACCCGTCGAGTGGGATACCTTCAAGTCGATTGAAAGGTGACTTCTCCGAGGGGTGTCCTAGTGTAGGACTCTTTGGTCAGGTCTGTGTCCCTACCCTAGGTACATGTCTTCATCATTAGCCCCCGAATGGATCGAGGTTGGAGTGGGGAAAGAGTTGGAAATCTTTCCGACTGGTCCTTCGGGCTATGTGAGCGCCTCGTTTTGGGTCAATCATCACGGATGACGTTGCCAACCTTTTTCAGTCGCCTTGATGCATTCCAAGCCTTTCTTCGAGTGAATTTCTTTGATTGTGACATATCGAGCGCCGGCGCGATCGGGGTCTTCTGTTTTGACAAGTTGTTTTATGGCCCGCGGATGTCGCGGGATCCGGATTTTGGGAAGTGCGTGGGACGGGAGCGGCCGCAGTAATCGGAAGCGATAAAGCGGAAGCTCCTCGATCCGCACGTCGTCTTTTTCGCCATGTACTGCGCGCGTCTGCTACGGGATTTGACTGGATAGCCTGGGCCTACCAGTCAGCCACTCGGAAGCGGTCCCTTATAAATTGCCGGCTCGGGGTTTCCAAGCAGTGCGCTCTATTCTCCTCCTTTCTTCCACCTCTCCCCCTTCACAAGTCCCTCCACCACCTTTGTTCTCGCCCCAACGCAGCAGGCCCGTGCGAGACTTCGCCGGCGACGATGATGAAGAGCAAGACCTCCGCTCTGGAGCACGCGAAGAAGGCGGCGGCGGCGGGGAAAGGGAAGAGGTCAGCTCGGGGCGGATCTTCCTCTAGGACCGCTCTTCCCAAAGGTTGGATCCAGGGCGACTGGATGCCATCGGTGCTCCGGCAAGAGGATCTCGACGATATGGTCGAGGGGGGAGTCATTCCCCACGAAGCTGCGCGTCTTCCGGGGGGAGAGATCGAACCTCAACCCCGCGACGGTGAGTGCGTGCTCCTAGCCACCCACATCGACCGAGGGTTTTCTCTGCCGCCCCATCCTTTCTTCCGGAGTTTCCTGAATTTCTTCGGAGCGCAGCTCCACCACTTCACTCCCAACTGCATTGTCTACCTTGTTGCTTTCATCTCCATGTGTGAGGCTTTCTTGGGTTGTCGACCCCATTGGGGACTCTTCAAACACATCTTTACCTGCCGTTCTCAATCGGTCAAGAAGGCTAAGTCGAGTGACGAGAGGACGCAGGTGATCCAGCTATGCGGGGGCCTGGCAATCTAGACGAGGGGGAAGAGTTGTTTTCCATCTATCACCTTCCCGGAGTCGGTCCGTGGCTGGCAGTCGACCTGGTTCTACTGCAAGGACGAGGCGACCCCAGGACAGTCGACTGGTCTTCCTCTTTTTTCCCTCGACCGAGCCGAGAAGCCTGCCTCTCTGAAAGTTGTGCTGGAGGAAAAGGCCCAAGTCAAGGTGCTGGCAGGTCGAGTGGTTGAGCTTGTCCGCGAGGATGTGACTGGTATGGACCTGCTGGAGGTCTTCCTTCAAAGGCGCATCCAACCGCTCCAGGCCCGCGACCACCCGATGTGGCTGTATTCGGGTCTTAACGACACCACTCGGGTCCACCCGGAGGAGGTCACCGACGAGATGGTGGAGGGGTGGCTGTCGAGCATCAAGGGGAACAAAGACAACCCCCGAGGAGCCAGGAGGGTAACCCCTCTCGACAACTCGTATGAGGTGGACCAGGTATGTCTTTGTGCTCCCGACTGATATCTTGTCTTCTGCATTGGTCTTCTTTGAATAAGTCAATTGACCTTCGTCTTGTCTGTTGTTTTCCAAGCGACCACCGAGATGTACTCGACGCCCAACGGGGCACAGGGGTCGACT
>NC_041388.1:44201860-44204758 GCF_002162155.2 Triticum dicoccoides | reverse complement strand
CCCGGAGGGGCGATCCAAGCTCACCCACGATCCAGCGCGGGAACGTGGCAAGGCGACTGCTCCTGTTGGGCAGTCGTCGAAACGCCCTCGGACCTCTTCTCCTCCGCCGACTGGGAAGGCTCCCAAGCATCCACGAGCGACGCCATCCAAGCCGCCCAAGGCTCTGCCCAAGATGAAGATAGCTGTTCCTACCATTTCCGAGTAATAATAAAACTTGCTTTCCTTTGTTGACCGTGGACGGATCCTTGGTCGATTCACTGAACCAACTGATTGACTTTCGAGATTTGCAGCGGTGCTACTTCTGAGGTCTTCGCCAGGAACGACGACCAAGAGATGGAGGACGCTGTTACCTCCAACCCTGGTACGATTGCCGACGTCCTGCCTTTGAGTCGACTGAACCTTTATTGCTACTCTGGTCGACTGAATGTTTTCCTTGTAGCTCCTCCTCATGTTATCGACCTCCCGGATGACGACGACGACGGTCCGTTGAGAGTGAGGAGGCACAAGAGGGCGTCGGCTGACAAGACCCCCCAATCCACTCCGGAGTCCGAGGCCGTGGCTCGGGATGGTGGTGACACCACTCGGGCTTCTGTGACCTTCGCCGTTCCTCTGGCGAGTGCGCGGCCCTCGGCATCGACTGCGGGTCCACCTTCACTTTTTGCTGCGTACCCCGTCCCTGAGGACCAAGCGGCTGCTGCAAAGGAGGCTATACGCCAGGCGGGGATCATGATGGAGCAAGTGAAGATGGCTCGGGAGGCCAGCCAAGTAGCCTATGACGCGAGTTCGGCTCTTCAGAGCAACGTCCAGGTCAGCCGACTCGACACTTGGTCTGTTATGATATGCTGTTTGAAGAGTCTCTTTTCCGAAGATCTTTTGTATCGGTATCTGTACACCCACTGGGTGTGTCTGCCAATCCTTTGGACGAGTGGGGGCACGCTAAGTGCACCCACTGGGTGTAGTCCCCGAGACTACGGTGGACTGCTGGCAGTCGACTGTAGTCTTTACATTGTGTTGCTGTAGCTGTATTTCTTCGCTCGGTTTGGTCGGGCCAGGTCGAGTGGAATTGTATCCGGTCGACTGCGGGCAGTCGACTTTTTTTTGGTCGAACCAGCCGGGGCACGCTGAGTGCACCCACTGGGTGTAGTCCCCGAGACTACTGTCGAATGTTTTTGATTCGGCTGTGGTCTTAGAAGCGTCATCATTGTCTCTTAGTTACTCGGAAGCAACTTATCTTGTACGTCTGTCGACTGATTTTCCTTTTTACAGAAATCTTGCGAACTTGTAGCTCGCTATACTGAGTTGGAGAATCAGCAGATCCAGCTCAACCTTAACTTGAAGCTTGCTCAGGAGAATTTGAAGAAGGCGCAAGAAGAAGCAAAAGGTATGGCTGGTGAGGTTCTCCATTCTTAACGGGTGACTTTTCTTTCTTGTCCATTCTTGATGTTGGTTCCACTCGACGCGCCGCAGATAAACTGGAGGAAGCTCTGAAGAAGAAGGACCAAGATCTTGCAGAGGCACAGAAGGAGGCCTCGAGCAAAATGAAACTCGCAGAAGAGAAACTGGCTTCGGTCGGAGCTCTTGAATAGGAGAACTCCAGACTGAAGACTGCTCTCGAGGCAGCTAATCGAGACGCCAGTCGACTGAAGAAAGAGAAGATGGCGCTGCACGACAAGGCGGGTGAGCTGTCGGGGAAGGTAAAAGATCTGGAGGCTTATCTCGGTGGACTCGCCAAGAAGCTGTTTGTCATGCTCGAAGGTAATTATTCCAACCCGACTGTCTTGTAGTTGTCGAGCCTGCGTACGGCCACCGTCTTACCCTTGAATCGTGTTTGCAGAATTCTGCCAGAACTTTGAAGAGGAGACCAGTCGAGTGGAACCAGGCTTGGACCCTGTTAACTCTCTCGTGAAGGACGAGGCTGCAATGAACGTGCTCCGTCTGGAGTCTTGTACTGCCAGCGTCGTTGACTATCTGGCTCGGCTGAAAGTTGCGATGTCGCGGATCGACGCATCACTCTGGCCTGGGACGACGCTTCAAAACGACCTCGAGTCTCTAATGGCTCGACTGAACGAAGTCCCAGGTCGAGTGGCGGAATGGAAGAAATCTTCTGCTAGATGTGGTGCTGATGTCGCTCTGTCCCTGGTCCGCGTCCATTGCAAGGAGGCGCGAGAAGAAAAGCTGGCGGCCATCCAAATTGCCAATACCAGGAAGCACAGCTTTCAAGACTTCATGGAGACCTTCATCGCTGCTGCCACCCGTATTGCCGACGGGATCGACTTGGATGAGTTCGTCGCCCCTTCCAGCCCTCCTCCTGAGGAGTGAAAACTTTAAATTTACCTCGGAATGTTGAGTGGATTTGTAACCGTTTAAACTCTGCCTTAAATTTGCCTTGGGATGCCGAGTGGACTTGTAACAGTTAAACTCCGCCGAGCCGAGGGCTCAAGTACTTTGAGGTCTGGGACCTTTTAGGCTTTATCTGAACTTGATTTCTCGTTGGATACCTTCATGGTTTGATTCGTCGAGTGGAACTTGATCTTCACTCGGAATAACCTTGTATTTGTGGCGCAACTCCGAAGGCGAAGGTAGCAGTCGACTTGCGCCTCATCGTCCTTTCAGATTGGGTTGTGTTTGTATTTAGGCGAGCACTGGGCCGCAGCTAAGTCCCCAAGTGGGAGGTTTGCTCTCACCCGATAGGATTTTTAAATACTTAGGCGAGCGCTGGGCCGCAGCTAAGCCCCCGAGTGGGAGGTTTGCTCTCCACTCGGTAGGATTTTCAAACTTAGGCGAGTGTCTGACCGCAGCTAAGTCTCTTAGTGGGAGAACTTAGGCGAGTACTGGACTACAGCTAAGTCCCCGAGTGGGGGGTTTGCTCTCCACTCGGTAGGATTTTCAAACTTAGGC
>NC_041388.1:44147240-44201514 GCF_002162155.2 Triticum dicoccoides | reverse complement strand
GTCTGACCGCAGCTAAGTCTCTTAGTGGGAGAACTTAGGCGAGTACTGGACAGCAGCTAAGCCCCCGAGTGGGAGGTTTGCTCTCCACTCGGTAGGATTTTTTCAAACTTAGGCGAGTGTTTGACTGCAGCTAAGTCTCTTAGTGGGAGAACTTAGGCGAGTACTGGACTGCAGCTAAGCCCCCGAGTGGGAGGTTTGCTCTCCACTCGGTAGGATTTTTTCAAACTTAGGCGAGTGTCTGACTGCAGCTAAGTCTCTTAGTGGGAGAACTTAGGCGAGTACTGGACTGCAGCTAAGCCCCCGAGTGGGAGGTTTGCTCTCCACTCGGTAGATTTTTTCAAACTTAGGCGAAACGGATTCGCAGCTAAGTCACCCACTGGGGGATTTCGTATGTAAACAAAAGTGACAGCAATTATTGGAACACTCTTGCCTTTGATAAAAACAAACTGCAGAAATTTTTCTTGTTACATCTCTTCCAAGGGAGAACTCAAGTGTAAAAGGGGCGGAGTAGTTCTGCATTCCAAGCTCGTGGCTCGTCGATCTGGCGATCAACATTGTAGAGGTGATACGCTCCATTGTGAAGGACTCTGGTGACGATGAAGGGGCCTTCCCAAGTGGGAGCAAGCTTGTGCGGTTTCTGTTGATCCACTCGGAGGACCAAATCTCCTTCTTGGAAGGCTCGACTCTTCACATTCCGGGCGTGGAATCGACGCAAGTCTTGCTGATAAATGGTCGATCTGATCATGGTCATCTCCCTCTCTTCTTCTAAGAGGTCGACTGCGTCTTGCCGGGCTTGTTCTACTTCATCTTCGGTGTAAAGTTCGACTCGGGGTGCGTTGTGAAGAAGATCGCTCGGCAGAACTGCTTTGGCTCCGTTTGCCAGAAAGAATGGGGTTCTTCCAGTCGACCGGTTAGGGGTTGTTCTTAATCCCCATAGAACTGACGGAAGCTCGTCAACCCAAGCACCTGCCGCGTGCTTGAGATCACGCATCAGTCGAGGCTTTAGTCCTTTGAGAATCAGACCATTTGCTCTCTCAGCTTGTCCATTCGACTGGGGATGGGCGACCGATGCGTAGTCGACTCGAGTGCCTTGAGAGGCGCAAAAATCTCTGAACTTGTCCGAATCAAAGTTTGACCCACTATCAGTGATGATGCTATGCAGGACTCCATATCTGAATGTTAGCCCTCTGACGAAACTGATAGCAGTGCCAGCATCAAGATTCTTGATGGGCTTAGCTTCAATCCATTTGGTGAATTTGTCGACTGCCACAAGCACATGAGTGAAACCGCTCCTGCCTGTTCTCAGTGGACCAACCATGTCTAGTCCCCAGACAGCAAAGGGCCAGATGAGTGGAATGGTCTTCAGGGCTGATGCAGACTTGTGTGACATGTTGGAGTAGAACTGGCATCCTCCACACTTGTCGAATATCTCTTTTGCCATCTCATTTGCTCTTGGCCAGTAAAATCCTGCTCGGTATGCTTTAGCCACAATGGTCTGAGAGGACGCATGGTGACCACAAGTTCCCGAGTGGATATCATCAAGGATTATCTGACCCTCTTCTGGTGTTATGCACTTCTGACCGATTCCAGTCGCGCTCTCTCTAAACAACTGTCCTTTTATGACTGTGAAGGCCTTGGATCGGCGGACGATCCATCGAGCCTCTTCCTCGTCCTCTGGGAGTTCTTTCCTTAGGATATACGCGATGTACGGTATCGTCCAGTCGGGAGTGATTGTCAAGACTTCCATGATTAGGTCGACCACAGCAGGAACTTCAACTTCAGTCGGATCTGTGGCACTTTTCGGCTGCGAGGCTTCTTCTGTAAAAGGATCCTCTTGGACTGACGGCGAGTGAATGTGTTCCAGGAACACGTTGCTGGGAATGGCTTCTCTCTTGGAGCCTATCTTTGCCAAATCGCCAGCTGCCTGATTTTTCAGTCGGGGGATGTGATGAAGCTCTAACCCCTCGAATTTCTTCTCTAGCTTTCTCACTGCATTGCAATATCCAGTCATTGCCGGACTTCTGACGTCCCACTCCTTCATCACTTGATTAACCACCAAATTTGAGTCGCCATAGACCATGAGGAGACGGACGCCGAGTGAAATGGCCATGCGCAACCCATACAAAAGTGCTTCATATTCTGCTTCATTATTGGAGGAATCGAAGTGAATCTGGAGAACATATCTGAGCTTATCTCCTCGGGGGGAGACTAAGACTACCCCAGTACCGGAACCATTCAGCATTTTAGACCCATTGAAGAACATGGTCCAGTGCTCCGAGTGAACTTGAGTCGGAAGTTGCTGTTCAATCCACTCGGCGATGAAATCTGCGATTGCTTGGGACTTGATAGCCTTCTTTGCTTCAAACTTGATATCTAAGGGAAGGAGTTCAATCGCCCACTTGGCCACTCGACCAGTTGCATCTCTGTTGTGGAGAATCTCTGACAGTGGGGCATCGCTGACGACTGTAATGGAGTGGTCAGAGAAGTAATGTGCAACCTTCTTGGTGGTCATATAAATCCCATATACAAGCTTCTGGTAGTGAGGGTATCTTTGTTTTGAAGGTGTCAAAACTTCAGACACATAATAGACTGGGCGCTGAACTCTGAAGGCCTTTCCTTCTTCTTCCCACTCGACCGTAAGTACTGTGCTGACAACTTGCCTTGTGGCTGCAATGTAAAGCGGCAGAGGCTCTTTGCTGATTGGGGCAGCAAGCACCGGCTGGGTGGAGTCCACTCGAACTTGTCAGACTTCTTCATCAGTCGGTAAAGGGGCAACGCCTTTTCACCGAGGCGAGAAATGAATCGACTTAGGGCGGCCAAGCAGCCTGTAAGCTTTTGGACGTCGTGCACGCGAACGGGACACTTCATCCGGAGTATGGTGCCAACTTTTTCAGGATTGGCGTCGATCCCCCGTTCAGAAACGAGAAAACCGAGTAACTTTCTGCCTGGAACTCCGAATGTGCACTTTGATGGATTGAGCTTGATATCATACCTCCTGAGGTTGGCAAAGGTTTCGGCAAGGTCAACTCGCAGGTCTGAACCTTTGCGTGACTTGCCCACAATGTCATCCATGTATGCCTCCACATTCCGACTGATTTGAGTGAGTAAACACTTCTGAATCATTCTCATGAACGTGGCTCCGGCGTTCTTGAGGCCGAACGGCATGGTGACATAACAGAAGCATCCGAATGGGGTGATGAAAGTTGTTTTGATTTCGTCGGGTCCATACAGACGGATCTGATGGTACCCGGAATAAGCATCTAGAAAAGACAATCTCTCGCACCCCGCAGTCGAGTCGACTATTTGGTCGATGCGAGGGAGAGGAAAATGATCTTTCGGGCAGGCCCGATTGATATGTTTGAAATCAATGCACATGCGAAGTGACTTGTCCTTCTTGGGGACCATGACGACATTGGCGAGCCACTCGGAGTGGTAAATCTCTCGGATGAACTCCGCTGCTAAGAGCCGAGCCACCTCCTCGCCAATGGCTTTCCTCTTCTGGACGGCGGACCGTCGAAGATATTCTTTCACAGGCTTGAACTTCGGGTCGACTCGTAGACGGTGCTCAGCCAGCCCTCTGGGAACTCTAGGCATGTCAGAGGGTTTCCATGCGAAGATGTCCCAGTTCTCACGGAGGAGCTGGACGAGCGCTTCTTCCTATTTGGAGTCAAGCATCGTTGAGATGTGAGTCGGGGCAGCATCGGGGTCTGTCGGGTGAATGTGGACTATCTTTGTTTCACCGGACGACTGAAAAGCTGATTCTGAAGCAGGCTTCTTGGCTCGTAGCAACTCACCTAGATCGGCAGTCTTTTGGTACTCTTGCAGCTCGACCACTGCCATCTGAGCATCTGCAATCTTTGAGCCCTTCTGAAAGCACTCTTCTGCCTTCTTCCGATTGTCTGTAACAGTGATCACACCTTTGGGGCCAGGCATCTTCAGTTTGAGATACACGTAACATGGCCGGGCCATGAAGCGTGCGTAAGCTGGCCTGCCCAAAATGGCGTGATAAGCACTTTGGAAGTCCACAACCTCGAATGTCAACTTTTCCTTGCGGTAATTCTTTGAATCACCGAAAACCACATCAAGAGCGATCTGGCCGAGTGATTGGGCTTTCTTCCCATGAATGACTCCATGGAAACTCATGTTACTGGTGCTAAGCCTGGACATCGGAATGCCCATTCCTTTCAATGTTTCAGCATACAGTATGTTCAGGCCACTGCCACCATCCATCAGGACTTTAGTCAGTCGAGTGCCTTCAACAATTGGGTCGACCACCAAAGCTTGCCTCCCAGGGGTGGCAATGTGCGTGGGGTGATCAGACTGGTCGAATGCGATGGCAGTCTGAGACCACTTCAGGTAACTAGGTGTTGCCGGGGCAACCATGTTCACCTCTCGGTTAATGACTTTTAGTCGACTTTTGCTTTCGACATCGGCAAAAATCATCAGGGTGGACTTGACTTGGGGGTATCCATCGTCACTGTCTTCCTTGTCCTCGACTCTGTCCGACTCTTTTTCCTTATCCTTGGACTGCTTTCCTTGGAACTGCTGGATCAGGAGCCGGCACTGTCGAGTGGTATGCTTTGGGTAAATAAAATTACCCTCTTCATCCTTCTTGGTGTGGATGTGACATGGCAGATCCAAAACATCATTTCCGTCTTGATCCTTGACTTTCTTGGGCTTCCAGGGGCCTTTGGGGTTTCCCTTGAAATTTCCCTAGGTTGCGGCCAGGGCCTCCCCAGGGGCGGCTGGCTCGGCCTTCCGCTTCTGCTTCTGACTGGAATTGCCTCCAGTTTTCTGGGCGACTGCTTTCTGCTTGCCACTCCGGAGTCAATCTTCATCTTCTCCGTTAGCGTACTTGGTGGCAATCTCCATCATCCGATTCAGAGACATCTCTCCAGTTCGACCGAATTTCAGATTCAACTCTCTGTATTTGACACCTTCCTTGAAGGCACGAACCGCTTGATGGTCTGGCACATTCTCAACCGAGTGATGCAGCGTGATCCACCTCTGGATGTATTCCCTCAGAGTTTCATTCGGCTTCTGCACGCAAGACCGCAACTCTGTAAGGCCCGCAGGTCGCTTGCATGTTCCTTCAAAGGTCGTGATAAACACTCGGGAGAGGTCCTGCCAAGTGTAAATGCTGCTGGGTGCTAACTGATTTAGCCACGCTCTGGACGAGCCCTCTAACATGAGAGGCAAATGCTTCATGGCCACCTCATCATTGCCACCGCCAATCTGTACAGCCACTCGGTAATCTTCGAGCCAGGTGTAAGGCTTAGATTCACCGGTGAACTTGCTGATTCCAGTCGCCAGCCTGAAATTGGGAGGAATCACTGCGGCTCTGATGGCTCGACTTAAACACTCTGGCCCTGAAGCACGTACTCCGCTGCTGGCAGGCGCATCTCTGTTGTGGCCTCCTCGATGAGCTCTGTTCCTGTCAACCAAACCTTGAACGAGGATGGATCTTGCATCAAAGCCTGGGTCTCTGGGATCGACTGGAATCCTCTGCCCAACACTATGAGGGCGTCTGTCATCTTGCCGTCGAGGCGCATATGACCCACTCCTCGGGGGAGGGGTTGGCACTCGACGTCGATCATCACGGTCGAATCGGTGATCATACTGCTCATTCCTCCTGTACTAGTCACGCCAGTCACCACGTCCCTCATGCCTCGGGGGCGATCTCGGGCTGTGAGCTGACTCGACTGTATCTGTTGCGACAGATCGACTGTGGATCCTATTCCGCGACTGAGAGACAGCGGAATTCTGGTTTCCCGCCGCCCGGAGCAATGCTCTGATCTGTAACAAGCCCCTGCCAGCCTCCAACTGGGAGGGCTGAATCGATTCTGCTATACGGGCCGCGGCGGCCAAATTCTGAACTGTGGTTCAATATACCTGCGTCGGCGGGAAGAGCTGGCGTCGACTAGACTCGGGAGCCCGCTGACGCGCTTGCTCGTCGAGTGCTCGCTGGAGATTCTCCAGTCGAGTGCGCTCAGCCAAGTTGGCCAAACGCACGTCCTCCAAGGCCCGGGCCTCGGGGGTCTCTCCGACGATAGGAGTGCGGAGCGCGTCCATGCTCCGGGGACGAAGCTCCTCTCGCTGTAATGACGTGAGAGGTTCGGGGAGATACTCATCGTGGGGATGCGACGGATCGCCCCCACCCGCGCCTCCATCAGCGCGAGGGAAACCGGGAGGACTGTGCGTTCCGTCGACCGCCAGAATCTCAGCTGCTGGGTCGCTGCTGTCGCACTCGGATGTAGTCTCCGCGGAGCCAGTCGACAAGTCGAACAGGCCGCAGAGGGATTCATCGGGCTCGATTGCCGCGACTTGTGGGGCTGCCGACTAGAGGGCCACGGCATGCCTCACCCACCACTGGAGTCTTGACCGACCGGAGCGCTTGCGCTGGCGGGAGACAGGGCGGGGAGACGACGCAGGGGCCGCCCGATACTGAGTCGATGGCTGCCGCAGGAGGACGCCACGAATGCATGCGTGGAAGTGCGTCGCACCGCGGATGGGGAGCGCGTTGATGTCGAGTGGTGCCTCCTGAAGCCAGGCGGAGTCATCGACGATGAAGGTGAGCGCGCCGAGACGGATCTCGCGGTCCTCCACCAAAACTCCGCAAGAAAACATGATCAAAGGGATCGGAAAAGATCGCAACTTCTCCAACTAAGCGCTAAGATTCCTGCCCCACGGTGGGCGCCAACTGTCGTGGTTCTAACTCTGACAGTGATGTAGGGGGGTGAATATGGAGAGGCTAGATCTTAGCTATTGGGAAGTTGTTACACGCGAGGTTTACGAGTTCAAGCCCTTCTTAGAGGAAGTAATAGCCCTACGTCTCGGAGCCCGGAGGCGGTCGACTGGATTATGCGTGTATGGATACAGGGGTGCGAACCCTTCATACTGAGGAGGGGGTGGCTTATATAGAGTTCGCCGGACCCCTCCCGCCCTCAGTAATGCAGGGTTTAAGGTACATTTAAGGTTGGGCGTTTCTGGTAACGTCCCTAATAAAGTGCTATAATGATCATAAAGACTACTTAACAGCCGACCGTTTGCCTGCGGAGTGACTTTAGGTCTCCTGGCAGTCGAGTGGTTGGCTTCATGGTCGAGTGATAGCTTTTTGGTCGAGTGTCTTGAACCCGTCGAGTGGGATACCTTGTCGATTGAAAGGTGACTTCTCCTAGGGGTGTCCTAGGGTAGGACTCTTTGGTCAGGTCCGTGTCCCTACCCTAGGTACATGTCTTCATCACCTGCTGGCTGCGGGATACTGTAGCCGTGCTTCTGATGACACGGGCTTGGTCACGGGGCCGTGGCTACAGTGTCGCCGTCCGGCAGGCGAGTACAGTAGCCACGCCCCATCTCGTCTGATTAATGGCGTGTGGGGCACGTGGAGGAGTGGGCCGACCCTGCGCGGCCGACTCCCCTCGGGTCCATCTTCGCGTTGATCTTGCCGTCTTCGGGACTCTCGCCGACTGGTGGGGGCCATCGCCCGTAGGTCGTACAGACTGGCCATCGTGGGCTCGGGGCCCCACCAGTGACGCTGATGTCATGGGTAGCATGGCAACAGTGCCAGAGATCTCCTTAGTCAATTCGCACTGTTGCCACGCCTGCCTCGGGAAGGAGGAGGGAGTGGGTATTTCTTTTGTCTCTCCTCGTCCCGTCCCATCGATGAGGTCACGGGGTTGTTGGCTCCGTGGGTGACTCCCTACGGCCGTCTTCTCTGGAAGTCGCCTGACGGGAGTCGGCCCGTGTTGGCGCCGTCTTGGCGCCGTCTTCAGGACTCGGCTACGGGTAGGGAGTCGGCAGACCCCCCAGCCGACTCGAGAGGCGGATCTCCGTCTTGGAGTCTTTGAGGGGCGCAGTCAGCCCCGATGTCTTGAAAGGTCCCGGGGTTCGAGTTGGCCTACCCGTGGCCCAATACTCCGACAAAAAGTTCGACAGAATAACATGGTTACAACTAACAGTCTGACGGCCTAATGCAAGCATTTCCTACTGACGGGGACGGACTCCACCGTAGGTTCAAGAGCTTCCAGGGGAGGCCACCATTGAGGAAGGCGTTTCTAAAAGGAGGGACTTAACATGGGTGAGCAGAGACTACAATTGATAAGAACGGTCCGAGGGAAGCCTGACGGCACGGTTGCAGGTCGTGGCGGTTTCGGCACATCAGTTGCAATTGAAACCCGTGCAAGTTTTTTTTTTCATTTTTCAAGCCCCGTGGTTTGCCACGGGAAAAAGGCAAGGAAGGCCTCCAAGTAAGAAGGCGAGGAATGCCTCCAAATGCATACCTTCTAATTAGAGCATCTAATTCATTTTGAGTATGTGTTTCTAATTCTTAGTCATAGGCCTGAAACAGTCTGTCCATTTGTCACCATGAACCTGCAGTTTTTGAAATAAATACGAGTTTAGTTCCGTATGAACTGATTAAAGACGACCATTGATTTTATTTTCGCACTTGACTGAGTGAGAACGCTTGAGAAAGGATGGTAACGGATCTGGCTACACATTGCCTTTTTTTTCTTTTTGCGAGTAAAGCATTTCAAAAGTCCATTGTAGTTTCCACACTCATATTTTTAACCATAGGAGTGCCTTCCCCTAGTTACAGAAATAGTGATGGCAAAACAAATATCATTACGAACCGTGAGGGTGATAGACTAATAAAAAAGTGCAGCCTGCATTTTTTTTACCAAAAGTATTCATATTTCTGCAGTGCATCTATCCATTAGTAGTAATAACATTGTTCTGTAGTTTTTGCGGTATTGGTGGCTAATAAACAAATTCCCAAAGGTAACTTTTTTATAGAATTGAAGTCATGGCAAGTTCAATTCATCAAACAGTTGGAATACATTGCCAATGCCAGACAGCAAGCAACAAGGGAGCATTTAGACTGACAGAGGGAAGTGTGGATTGTATCTGAGAAGCGAAAGGAGTTGTTGGCTGGACAGAGTACAACTCGTTGTCGACGTTGATTGGGATCCCCAGGTCCGGCCACCTGCAGGGCATTTGTATGGTGTGTCTCGCCATGTCTATTGCTTGCATAATAGGTACTCACTAAAATACACAGTTCAGAAATGTAGTAGTACTTGGTTTCATGCTAAACTTTCTGGCACACGGGTTTTAATGGAAATTGCGAGGAGGCTTGCTGCTTTGTTTTTCTACAAATAGAAAACAAAATAGTCACATGAGAGAAGAAGAGAACCTTGATTCCCTCTTCATCGGATTGTGTACAGTTTGAAGAGGCATGAATCATCTCACTCCTTTCCAGCTTTAAATGAACAACATATGGTCTTCTAGCTCTACTGTGAAGATCAGTTAAGATACAAAATCCGCGAACACTCACACCAACAATTAATTTATCGGGATCAAAAGGCATTTCGTTCATGAAGATATTAATGGAAGAAAAGCAATGATCTATCTATCTAGTTAATCTGTGAGAACAATCCCTGGAGTGATGAAAGTGGAAGTGAAAGTGAAAAAAGGGCAAGAGAATGATAGGAAAAGGTAAAAACAATTCTACGTACGGAGACTGATGTTGTGCTAGCGGAGGTGATGTTGGAGCTGCGGCTAAGGAAAAAAGACGGAGACAGGACTCTTCTCCACCTCCCCTAAAAAAAAGGACTTCTTCAACCCGTCCTCCAGACTCGAGGAATCCTCCACCATGGCAACTCCGCCGCCCTCCTCCTTGCGCGAACCACCTGATTTGTCGAGATCGTGGTAACACCTATGGCGAGTGCGGCGCGGAACTCGCTCGAGGTCGATGCGCCCCGTGGATGGTGGCGCTCGAGGCGGTTAGGCCCGAGCTGGGTCGATCCAACCGCCGCAGCCAGCCATGGTTCTTGATCCCGTGGACGAACCGACAACAGGATAGCTGCGATGAATTGTCGACGGGCGCAGCAGCGTCCTATGGGCGGGCGCCGGCGACGTTCTTCGCCTCGTGGACGTGCTCCGCGTCGATCCCGACGAGGACGTCTACATCTCCCTCCCCAGGGCTCCTATCGACGCTGCGAGGTCGCCGACATCACCGCTGGATGGACTGCTGCTCTCCTAGGCGAGCTACAGTGGCCGCCCACAGGGTGTTTGACGAAATTCCCGTCAAGGATGGCCTCACGTGGGTTACACTATACTCTGATGGAGGTTTCCAAGATGAAGTAGTATGGCTTTTGACATGCATGTGTCACGAATGACAGGGACTGGCTGGTGGTCTGCTCGGCCATGCCATTGTGGTTGTGCTCAGCTGAGCAAACGAAGGAACTTCCGTGAGCTGGTGCACGCGCATAAAGAGAGACTGCAATGATATAGGTAGTTCGGGGAGGCACAGCTGCGTCTACTGTGGCCGCTACGCCGGACGTGAGGTCGCCATCAAGATGTCAGCAAGCCTGAGGGGGGCACCGCCCTCGCCGGCGAGCTCGAGCACCAGTTTGCTTCCAAACTTCCGCCCATACCGAACAAATCGATTTTTACGTATCGGCAGAAACAAACCATTTTTCGCATGGGCAGAAACATAAACGATTTTTGGATACATGCAGAAGTGTATTACGAAGGTGAGCGGGCAGAAGCAATAGCTGCTTTAATCTATACTAGTAAACATGCCCGTGCGTTGCAACGGGGTAACCAAATTACTTAGGTTTTGTCTTCCTCGACTTCGACCACCGTCCAACCAGAACCCGATGTGACATGACAACATTTGGATGGTACCGAAAGTTGGCAAGAATATCTTTCTCAACTCCAACCTCTATGTACAGTAGTGGCATGGCATGTCATGTAGATTGTGTCAAACATAAGCCGGAAGCAAGTATCTGAATATACTTTTTCCATCCTCATCTAAAGCAGAGCCGAACGCAGACATGTCAAAATGGCCTCTATTAGCATTCCCCGATATAAATTGTTAACATAAAGATTAATTCATTTCCTTTGCAATGAACACGACTGTCCCTCTATTAGCCGAAAAATGCTGATCGTATATCAAGTCTCCCGTCAACACCTTCCCATCGAGGCCAAAGAATCTGAGCATGTACCCTCACAAGTAAGCAGACTAATAAGAAACAGGGAAGTAAAAAAAAATATTGTACCCTTCTACTTTGGGAGCTTCAACAACAACAAAAGCTTGCCACAACTGTTTGCTGAAATTTGAGATGGGCTCTAGGCCCATATAGCAATTTCTGAAAAATCTCTGAGGGCCCATGTGGGTTATATGGCATTAGGTGTAGTGGGAAGTTTAGTCTCACCCCGGAAGTGGAAGAGGAGTTGAACCTCCTTATAAGGGTTTCTCTTCTACATGCTATTGGAGCTTGAGAAGAGAAGAGGCCCTCGCGCACTCCTCCTCCGCCTCCCGCCACGCCTCGTCACGACGCGCCGCGCCGCGGGTTGCGGGATTGAGCCGAGCTCACACCTACGCGCTTATTTTTGCCAGTCACTAACGGAGAGGGCAAATCATTGGTTCACTCAAATCATTGCTTAGCTTGCCTCGTCACGACGCGTCGCGGGTTGCGGGATTGATACTCTCAAATCATTGGTTCACTGATGTACCTAGCGAGCGCAACGAGGCCTGACATCGCGTTTGATGTGAGCAAACTGAGCCGGTTTGTTTCCAAACCGGGTGATGTACATTGACATGTTGTTGAGAGAGTTATGCGCTATCTGAAAGGTTTTATGAACTATGGACTTCACTATACCGGATACCCGTCGGTACTTGAAGGGTATAGTGATGCGAATTGGATCTCTGATGCTGATGAGATGAAGGCCACAACTGGGTATATGTTTACTCTTGGAGGTGGCGCTGTTTCCTGGAAGTCTTGCAAGCAAATGATCTTAACAAGATCGACAATGGAAGCAGAATTAACGGCATTAGACACATATGGTGTTGAAGCGAGATGGCTTCGAGATCTTTTGATGGACTTGCCATTGGTTGATAAACCGATTCCGGCTATCCTTATGAACTGTGACAATCAGACTGTCATCACCAAGGTGAAGAGTTCAAAGGACAACATGAAGTCCACCAAACACATAAGAATGAGATTAAAAGCTGTCAGAAAATTAAGGAACTCCGGAGTGATAGCGTTGGACTATGTCCATACGGCTAAGAATCTGGCAGATCCCTTTACGAAAGGGCTATCACGTGTTGTGATAGATAATGCATCGAGGGAGATGGGTATGAGACCCACATGAGTTGCCATGGTAGTAACCCAACCTATGTGATCGGAGATCCCGTGAAGTAGGACCTGGGAAAACAAGCCAGTGGTGAACTGAGGAGAGTAACTATACTAACCCACTCCGTTGGAGATGCAATACTCTCGATACTGTATGGTACGATGACTACTGTCTTAATGTGTTCTGAAGCTTATATAAGCAAGATGCTATCCTATAGAGCGATCTTTGGAGGAACAAACCTATATGAGCCCGACTGCTGGTCACAGTCTATGAGATTGGGGTGATCTCTAGTATGCTCATGAATAGGCCAGGAGTGTGACTTATATGCTCCACCCGAGGGGTCAGCCTTCGGCAGCCCAGTACTAGTAAGACATGTGGTGAAACTTCTTTACGCCAAACTGACAATTCAAGGCATAGTCCATTGTTCAGTTGTGAAGGAGTGTAGCTACTTGCTCTAGGTGAAGCTCAACCTTAACAGGTCTTCACTGAAACACTGGTATATCGAAACAGTAATTGGAACAGAGGACACAATGGGCCCTCGAGATCTGGTGGGGGATTGCTGAAATTTGAGATGGGCTCTAGGCCCATATAGCAATTTCTGAAAAATCTCTAAGGGCCCATGTGGGTTATATGGCACTAGGTGTAGTGGGAAGTTTAGTCCCACCGCGGAAGTGGAAGAGGAGTTGGACCTCCTTATAAGGGTTTCTTTTATACATGCTATTGGAGCTTGAAAAGAGAAGAGGCCCTCGCGCACTCCTCCTCCGCCGCCCGCCTCGCCACGCCTCGTCACGACGCGGCGCGGGTTGCGGGATTGAGCCGAGCTGAGCTCACACCTACGCACTTATTTTTGCCAGTCACTAACGGAGAGTTCTCTAACAGCTGGGCCACGATCTGAGATGTCGGATCGTGGGCTGTTACGGACTCGGAGGTGGGTCGAGCCCATGTCTCTCCACGCGGCTGCGTCTATATAAGTGTGCGGTGTCTCCTAACCCTAGCCGCCACGAACAGATCACATCTGCTCACGCGCACGCCCACCGTCGTTCCTTTGCTGCTGCTGCCGCTGGTGACTCCATCCCGTCCGCCGCGTACACGGTCGATGGGAGAGCAGGTCTTCGAAACCACGCCCTTCTGGTTCCTGTACAGGGTGAGGGGCGAATAGGTTTTTGGGCAGTGATTACGCGATTGCTCGCTTCCGGTCATCTACTTCCTCTACGTCCGCGTCGCCTTCATCATCACCATGTCCACTGACGCCGACCGTGTCGCCGCCGAGAAAGCTGAAGCCGACAAGAAGGCCGCTGAGGATGCCGCTGCTGCCACCAAAGCCGCGGCCTCTACATGGCCTACTGGAGGGTATAACTCATTTATCCCGCTCCTATTGTTTTCTGTTTTAGCCATACTAGCGTTATATGTAGATCTTTCTGCAATTAGCGTAGTATGTGCTAGTTTGACTGAATATCAGTATGCGTTTATTTCTGTCAATGCCATGCTAGTGATTTACTCGTGGATTAATTTAATCGAGAAATTGCCTATTTACTCAACAATCCAAAAACCTATTATGTGTAGGAATTTTTCGGCAAGTGGCTTTGCCGCTACACTGAAACCGGATAAGTTTACCGGTACATACTTTAAGCGTTGGTAGACTAAGACCACGTTATGGCTCACGGCTATGAACGTGTTCTGGGTCACCGGTGTCTCCACGGGAACAATTGCTCCTGAACAGGAGAAGGCGTTCAAGGAGGCTACCGTTGTGTTTCTCAAAGCAGTTCTTAGTATGATCGGAGATAAACTGGTCGACGCATATTTACATGTGCATGTCGCCAAGGACTTGTGGGAGGCGCTCGAATCTAAGTTCAGGGCAGCCGATGCCGAGAGCGAGATGTATATTATAGAGCAGTTCCACGATTACAAGATGGTTGAAAACCGTCCTGTATTGGAGCAGGCTCATGAGATAATATGCATTGTTAAGGAGCTTGAACTTCTTAAGTGCGAGTTACCGGGCAAGTTTGTCGCGGGCTACATAATCGCTAAGCTCCCTAATTCCTGGAGGAACTTTGCCACCACTCTGAAATATCAGAGGCGTGAATTCTCTGTGGAGGATGTCATTGGCCATCTGAGTGTTGAGCAGAATTCAAGGGCAAAAGACTCGCACGGAAAAGGGGCCGAAGGGACTTCTCTCGCCAACAAGGTGAACCAAAAGAAATTCAACTCCCATAAGCCCAAGGGAAAGAACAGTGTCCAACAAAATACCGACTTTAAGAAGAAGGGTAAGAAGACCTTCAAGAAGAACAAGAAGGATGAGGGCGGCTTTACGTGTGGTTCGATTGAACATTGGGCCAACAAGTGCCCAAACAAGTACAAGAAGCCAGGACAGGACTCCAAGTCTGTCAATATGATTGTGGGCAACAATCAGAATGGTGAATCTGGGTACGGTAATCTGTTTACTGTCTTTTCAGTGTTTCAGCCCAACGATTGGTGGGTGGACACAGGTGCAGGTGTTCATGTGTGTGCTGACATTTCATTGTTCACTTCTTACCAGGTCACAGGTCACGGGTCCGTATTGATGGGGAATGGCGCGAGTGCTTCTGTTCATGGTGTTGGCATGGTCGATCTGAAGTTTACTTCGGGAAGGATCGTGCAGCTGAAGAACATGCAGCATGTCCCCGCCATCAAGAAGAACCTTGTTAGTGGATCCCTTCTATGCAGAGAAGGGTTTAAGTTGGTTTTCGAGTCTAATAAATTAGTTGTTACGAAATATGGACTCTTTGTTGGAAAAGGTTATGAGAGCGAAGGGATGTTCCGCCTTTCCCTCGCAGATTTTTGTAATAAAGTCGTGAACCATATTCATTCGAATGTTAATGAATCTGAGGTTTGGCATTCACGTCTTTGTCACATTAGTTTCGGTGTTATGACGCGGCTAGCCAAGTTGGATTTAATTCCGAGTTTCACTTTAGCCAAAGGTTCTAAGTGCCTTTCATGTGTGCAAGCTAAGCAACCTCGCAAGCCTCACAAGGCTGCGGAGGAGAGACACTTGGCACCATTAGAACTCATACATTCTTATCTTTGTGAGATGAATGGTGTGTTAACTAAAGGTGGAAAGAAATACTTCATGACATTGATAGATGATTCCACTAGATATTGCTTTGTGTATCTGTTAAATACTAAAGATGAGGCTCTACACTACTTTAAAATCTATAAGGCAGAAGTTGAGAATCAACTTGAAAAGAAAATTAAACGAGTCCGGTCAGATCGTGGTGGAGAGTACTTCTCGAGTGAGTTTGATTCCTTCTGTTCGGAACATGGCATTATTCATGAGAGGACACCTCCCTATTCACCCTAGTCAAACGGGGTTGCCGAGTGGAAAAACCGTACTCTAACTGATTTGGTTAACGCCATGTGGGGGAGGCTATATTGACGGCATGTCATGTCCTGAATAAAGTTCCGACAAATGATATTGAGATCACTCCCTATGAGAAATGGGCAAAGAGGAGGACAACACTCTCGTACTTGCGCACTTGGGGCTGTCTGGCGAAAGTCAATGTGCCGATCCCCAAAAAGCGTAAGCTTGGACCCAAGACTGTGGACTGCGTTAATTTGGGCTACGCTAAGAACAGCGTTGGCTATAGATTTCTAGTAGTGAAATCTGAGGTGCCTGACCAGAAGGTCGGTACAACTATGGATTCTATGGATGCTACATTCTTCGAGGATATTTTTCCTATGAGAGATATGCAAAGCACTTCTAGACAGGAATCTAAGGAGACTCTTGAACCTGCCATCCCTATGGAATATTATGAACAAACACATGATGAAAATCCTGAGGAGGATGACGAGGAAACCCTTGGTAGGGGCAAGAGACAAAGGACTGCAAAGACCTTTGGTGATGATTTCTTCGTGTACCTCGTGGATGCTCCTACTTCTATTTCAGAAGCGTATGCCTCTCCAGAAGCTAACTACTGGAAGGATGCGGTCCGTAGCGAGATGGATTCCATCATGGCTAACGGGACATGGGAGATCACTGACCGTCCCTATGGTTGCAAACCACTGGGATGTAAGTGGGTGTTCAAAAAGAAGCTTAGGCCCGATGGTACGATTGAAAAGTACAAGGCTAGGCTTGTGGCCAAGGGCTATGACCAGCAAGAAGAGGAAGATTTCTTTGATACTTATTCACCTGTGGCTAGACTGACCACCATTCGAGTATTACTCTCGTTGGCGGCCTCACATGGTCTTCTCGTCCATCAGATAGATGTTAAGACGGCTTTTCTAAATGGAGAGCTAAAGGAGGAAATCTACATGCAACAGCCTGATGGCTTTGTGATAGATGGTCAGGAAAGAAAGGTGTGTAGGTTGATAAAATCTTTATATGGCCTGAAACAAGCACCTAAGCAATGGCATGATAAGTTTAATACAACTCTAACATCTGTTGGTTTCGATGTTAATGAGGCTGACAAATGTGTATACTATCGCCATGGTGGGGGCGAAGGAGTTATACTATGCTTGTATGTTGATGACATACTGATATTCGGAACAAACCTCAAAGTCATTGAGGAGGTCAAATCGTTTCTATCTCAGAACTTTGAGATGAAAGACCTTGGTGTGGCTGATGTTATCTTGAAGATCAAGCTACTGAGAGATAATGAGGGTGGGATCACACTTCTGCAATCCCACTATGTTGAGAAGGTGTTGAGTCGTTTTGGATATTCGGACTGCACACCATCTCAAACACCATATGATCCTAGCGTGTTGATTTGAAAGTCCAAAGGCATGTCTAAAGATCAATTGAGATACTCTCAAATCATTGGTTCACTGATGTACCTAGCGAGCACAACGAGGCCTGACATCGCGTTTGCTGTGAGCAAACTGAGTCGGTTTGTTTCCAAACCGGGTGATGTACATTGGCATGCTGTTGAGAGAGTTATGCGCTATCTGAAAGGTACTATGAACTATGGACTTCACTATACCGGATACCCGTCGGTACTTGAAGGGTATAGTGATGCGAATTGAATCTCTGATATTGATGAGATGAAGGCCACAACTGGGTATATGTTTACTCTTGGAGGTGGTGCTATTTCCTGGAAGTCTTGCAAGCAAACGATCTTAACGAGATCGACAATGGAAGCAGAATTAACGGCATTAGACACATCTGGTGTTGAAGCGAGATGGCTTCGAGATCTTTTGATGGACTTGCCATTGGTTGATAAACCGGTTCCGGCTATCCTTCTGAACTGTGACAATCAGACTGTCATCACCAAGGTGAAGCGTTCAAAGGACAACATGAAGTCCACCAAACACATAAGAATGAGATTAAAAGCTGTCAGAAAATTAAGAAACTCCGGAGTGATAGCGTTGGACTATGTCCATACAGCTAAGAATCTGGCAGATCCCTTTACGAAAGGGCTATCACGTGTTGTGATAGATAATGCATCGAGGGAGATGGGTATGAGACCCACATGAGTTGCCATGGTAGTAACCCAACCTATGTGATCGGAGATCCCGTGAAGTAGGACCTGGGAAAACAAGCTAGTGGTGAACTGAGGAGAGTAACTATAATAACCCACTCCGTTGGAGATGCAATACTCTCGATACTGTATGGTAGGATGACTACTGTCGTAATGTGTTCCGAAGCTTATATAAGCAATATGATATCCTACAGAGCGATCTTTGGAGGAACAAACCTATATGAGCCCGACTACTGGTCACAGTCTATGAGATTGGGGTGATCTCTAGTAAGCCCATGAATAGGCCAGGAGTGTGACTTATATGCTCCACCCGAGGGGTCAGCCTTCGGCATCCCAGTACTAGTAAGACATGTGGTGAAACTTCTTTACGCCAAACTGACAATTCAAGGCATAGTCCATTGTTCAGTTGTGAAGGAGTGTAGCTACTTGCTCTAGGTGAAGCTCAACCTTAACAGGTCTTCACTGAAACACTGGTATATCGAAACAGTAATTGGAACAGAGGACACAATGGGCCCTCGAGATCTGGTGGGGGATTGCTGAAATTTGAGATGGGCTCTAGGCCCATATGGCAATTTCTGAAAAATCTCTAAGGGCCCATGTGGGTTAAATGGCACTAGGTGTAGTGGGAAGTTTAGTCCCACCCCGGAAGTGGAAGAGGAGTTGGACCTCCTTATAAGGGTTTCTCTTCTACATGCTATTGGAGCTTGAGAAGAGAAGAGGCCCTCGCGCACTCCTCCTCCGCCGCCCGCCTCGCCATGATGCGCCGCGGGTTGCGGGATTGAGCCGAGCCGAGCTCACACCTACGCGCTTATTTTGGCCAGTCACTAACGGAGAGTTCTCTAACAGCCGGGCTACGATCTGAGACGTCGGATCATGGGCTGTTATGGACTCGGACGTGGGTCGAGCCCACATCTCTCAACGCGGCTGCGTCTATATAAGTGTGCGGTGTCTCCTAACCCTAGCCGCCACGAACAGATCACATCTGCTCACGCGCACGCCCACCGTCATTCCTTTGCTGCTGCTGCCGCCGGTGACTCCATCCCGTCCTCCACGTACACGGTCGACGGGAGAGCAGGTCTCCGAAACCACGCCCTTCTGGTTCCTGTATGGGGTGAGGGGCGAATAGGTTTTTGGGCAGCGATTACGCGACTGCTCGCTTCCGGTCGTCTACTTCCTCTACGTCCGCATCGCCTTCATCATCACCATGTCCACCGACGCCGACCGTGCCGCCGTCGAGAAAGCTGAAGCCGACAAGAAGGCCGCTGAGGACGCCGCTGCTGCCACCAAAGCCGCAGCCTCTGCATGGCCTACTGGAGGGTATAACTCGTTTATCCCGCTCCTATTGTTTTCTGTTTTAGCCATACTAGCGTTATACGTAGATCTTTTTGCAATTAGCGTAGTATCTGCTAGTTTGACTAAATATCAGTATGCGTTTATTTCTGTCAATGCCATGCTAGTGATTTACTCATGGATTAATTTAATCGAGAAATTGCCTATTTACTCAACAATCCAAAAACCTATTATGTGTAGGAATTTTTCGGCAAGTGGCTTTGCCGCTGCACTGAAACCGGATAAGTTTACCGGTACATACTTTAAGCGTTGGTAGACTAAGACCACGTTATGGCTCACGGCTATGAACGTGTTCTGGGCCACCGGTGTCTCCACGGGAACGATTGCTCCTGAACAGGAGAAGGCGTTCAAGGAGGCTACCGTTGTGTTTCTCGGAGCAGTTCTTAGCATGATCGGAGATAAACTGGTCGACGCATATTTACTTGTGCATGTCGCCAAGGACTTGTGGGAGGTGCTCGAATCTAAGTTCGGGGCAGCCGATGCCGAGAGCGAGATGTATATTATAGAGCAGTTCCACGATTACAAGATGGTTGAAAACCGTCTTGTATTGGAGCAGGCTCATGAGAGAATATGCATTGTTAAGGAGCTTGAACTTCTTAAGTGCGAGTTACCGGGCAAGTTTGTCGCGGGCTGCATAATCGCTAAGCTCCCTAATTCCTGGAGGAACTTTGCCACCACTTTGAAACATCAGAGGCGTGAATTCTCTGTGGAGGATGTCATTGGCCATCTGAGTGTTGAGCAGAATTCAAGGGCAAAAGACTCACACGGAAAAGGGGCCGAAGGGACCTTTGTCGCCAACATGGTGAACCAGAAGAACTTCAACTCCCATAAGCCCAAGGGAAAGAATGGTGTCCAACAAAATACTGACTTTAAGAAGAAGGGTAAGAAGACCTTCAAGAAGAACAAGAAGGATGAGGGCTGCTTTACTTGTGGTTCGGTTGAACATTGGGCCAACAAGTGCCCAAACAAGTACAAGAAGCCAGGACAGGACTCCAAGTCTGTCAATATGATTGTGGGCAACAATGAGAATGGTGCATCTGGGTACGGTAATTTGTTTACTGTCTTTTCAGTGTTTCAGCCCAACGATTGGTGGGTGGACACAGGTGCAGGTGTTCATGTGTGTGCTGACATTTCATTGTTCACTTCTTACCAGGTCACAGGTCACGGGTCCGTATTGATGGGGAATGGCGCGAGTGCTTCTGTTCATGGTGTTGGCACGGTCGATCTGAAGTTTACTTCGGGAAGGATCATGCAGCTGAAGAACGTGCAGCATGTCCCCGCCATCAAGAAGAACCTCGTTAGTGGCTCCCTTCTAAGTAGAGAAGGGTTTAAGTTGGTTTTTGAGTCTAATAAATTAGTTGTTACGAAATATGGACTCTTTGTTGGAAAAGGTTATGAGAGCGGAGGGATGTTCCGCCTTTCCCTCGCAGATTTTTGTAATAATGTCGTGAACCATATTCATTCGAATGTTAAGGAATCTAAGGTTTTGCATTCACGTCTTTGTCACATTAGTTTCGGTGTTATGACGTGGCTAGCCAAGTTGGATTTAATCCCGAGTTTCACTTTAGCCAAAGGTTCTAAGTGCCTTTCATGTGTGCAAGCTAAGCAACCTCGCAAGCCTCACAAGGCCGCGGAGGAGAGACACTTGGCACCATTAGAACTCATACATTCGGATCTTTGTGAGATGAGTGGTGTGTTGACTAAAGGTGGAAAGAAATACTTCATGACATTGATAGATGATTCCACTAGATATTGCTTTGTATATCTGTTAAATACTAAAGATGAGGCTCTACCCTACTTTAAAATCTATAAGGCAGAAGTTGAGAATCAACTTGAAAAGAAAATTAAACGAGTCCGGTCAGATCATGGTGGAGAGTACTTCTCAAGTGAGTTTGACTCCTTCTGTTCGAAAGACGACATTATTCATGAGAGGACACCTCCCTATTCACCCCAGTCAAACGGGGTTGCCGAGCGGAAAAACCGTACTCTAACTGATTTGGTTAACGCCATGTTAGATACATCGGGTTTATCCAAGGCATGGTGGGGGGAGGCTATATTGACGGCATGTCATGTCTTGAATAAAGTTCTGACAAAGGATATTGAGATCACTCCCTATGAGAAATGGGCAAAGAGGAGGACAACACTCTCGTACTTGCGCACTTGGGGCTGTCTGGCGAAAGTCAATGTGCTGATCCCCAAAAAGCGTAAGCTTGGACCCAAGACTGTGGACTGCGTTAATTTGGGCTACGCTAAGAACAGCGTTGGCTATAGATTTCTAGTAGTGAAATCTGAGGTACCTAACCAGAAGGTTGGTACAATTATGGAGTCTAAGGATGCTACATTCTTCGAGGATATTTTTCCTATGAGAGATATGCAAAGCACTTCTAGACAGGAATCTAAGGAGACTCCTGAACCTGCCATCCCTATGGAATATTATGAACAAACACATGATGAAAATCCTGAGGAGGATGACGAGGAAACCCTTGGTAGGGGCAAGAGACAAAGGACTGCAAAGACCTTTGGTGATGATTTCTTCGTGTACCTCGTGGATGATAGTCCTACTTCTATTTCAGAAGCGTATGCCTCTCCAGAAGCTGACTACTAGAAGGATGCGGTCCGTAGCGAGATGGATTCCATCATGGCTAACGGGACATGGGAGATCACTGACCGTCCCTATGGTTGCAAACCACTGGGATGTAAGTGGGTGTTCAAAAAGAAGCTTAGGCCCGATGGTACAATTGAAAAGTACAAGGCTAGGCTTGTGGCCAAGGGCTATGACCAGCAAGAAGAGGAAGATTTCTTCGATACTTATTCACGTGTGGCTAGACTGACCACCATTCGAGTATTACTCTCGTTGGCGGCCTCACATGGTCTTCTCGTCCATTAGATGGATGTTAAGACGGCTTTTCTAAATGGAGAGCTAAAGGAGGAAATCTACATGCAACAGCCTGATGGCTTTGTGATAGATGGTCAGGAAAGAAAGGTGTGTAGGTTGATAAAATCTTTATATGGCCTGAAACAAGCACCTAAGCAATGGCATGATAAGTTTAATACAACTCTGACATCTATTGGTTTCATTGTTAATGAGGCTGACAAATGTGTATACTACCGCCATGGTGGGGGCGAAGGAGTTATACTGTGCTTGTATGTTGATGACATGCTGATATTCGGAACAAACCTCAAAGTCATTGAGGAGGTCAAATCGTTTCTATCTCAGAACTTTGAGATGAAAGACCTTGGTGTGGCTGATGTTATCTTGAACATCAAGCTACTGAGAGATAATGAGGGTGGGATCACACTTCTGCAATCCCACTATGTTGAGAAGGTGTTGAGTCGTTTTGGATATTCGGACTGCACACCATCTCAAACACCATATGATCCTAGCGTGTTGATTCGAAAGTCCAAAGGCATGGCTAAAGATCAATTGAGATACTCTCAAATCATTGGTTCACTGATGTACCTAGCGAGCGCAACGAGGCCTGACATCGCGTTTGCTGTGAGCAAACTGAGCCGGTTTGTTTCCAAACCGGGTGATGTACATTGGCATGCTGTTGAGAGAGTTATGCGCTATCTGAAAGGTACTATGAACTATGGACTTCACTATACCGGATACCCGTCGGTATTTGAAGGGTATAGTGATGCGAATTGGATCTCTGATGCTGATGAGATGAAGGCCAAAACTGGGTATATGTTTACTCTTGGAGGTGGCGCTGTTTCCTCGAAGTCTTGCAAGCAAACGATCTTAACGAGATCGACAATGGAAGCAGAATTAACGGCATTAGACGCATCTGGTGTTGAAGCGAGATGGCTTCGAGATCTTTTGATGGACTTGCCATTGGTTGATAAACCGGTTCCGGCTATCCTTATGAACTGTGACAATCAGACTGTCATCACCAAGGTGAAGAGTTCAAAGGACAACATGAAGTCCACCAAACACATAAGAATGAGATTAAAAGTTGTCCGAAAATTAAGAAACTCCGGAGTGATAGCATTAGACTATGTCCATACGGCTAAGAATCTGGCAGATCCCTTTACGAAAGGGCTATCACGTGTTGTGATAGATAATGCATCGAGGGAGATGGGTATGAGACCCACATGAATTGCCATGGTAGTAACCCAACCTATGTGATCGGAGATCCCGTGAAGTAGGACCTGGGAAAACAAGCCAGTGGTGAACTGAGGAGAGTAACTATAATAACCCACTCCGTTGGAGATGCAATACTCTTGATACTGTATGGTAGGATGACTACTGTCTTAATGTGTTCCGAAGCTTATATAAGCAAGATGCTATCCTACCGAGCGATCTTTGGAGGAACAAACCTGTATGAGCCCGACTGCTGGTCACAGTCTTTGAGATTCGGGTGATCTCTAGTAAGCTCATGAATAGGCCAGGAGTGTGACTTATATGCTCCACCCGAGGGGTCAGCCTTCGGCAGCCCAGTACTAGTAAGACATGTGGTGAAACTTCTTTACGCCAAACTGATAATTCAAGGCATAGTCCATTGTTCAGTTGTGAAGGAGTGTAGCTACTTGCTCTAGGTGAAGCTCAACCTTAACAGGTCTTCACTGAAACACTGGTATATCGAAACAGTAATTGGAATAGAGGAACAATGGGCCCTCGAGATCTGGTGGGGGATTGCTGAAATTTGAGATGGGCTCTAGGCCCATATAGCAATTTCTGAAAAATCTCTAAGGGCCCGTGTGGGTTATATGGCACTAGGTGTAGTGGGAAGTTTAGTCCCACCCCGGAAGTGGAAGAGGAGTTGGACCTCCTTATAAGGGTTTCTCTTCTACATGCAATTGGAGCTTGAGAAGAGAAGAGGCCCTCACGCACTCCTCCTCCGCCGCCCGCCACGCCTCGTCACAACGCGCCGCGCCGCGGGTTGCGGGATTGAGCCGAGCCGAGCTTACACCTACGCGCTTATTTTTGCCAGTCACTAACAGAGAGTTCTCTAACAGCTGGGCCACGATTTGAGACGTCGGATCGTGGGCTGTTACGGACTCGGACGTGGGTCGAGCCCACGTCTCTCCACGCGGCTGCGTCTACATAAGTGTGCGGTGTCTCCTAACCCTAGCCGCCACGAACAGATCACATCTGCTCACGCGCACGCCCACCGTCGTTCCTTTGCTGCTGCTGCCGCCGGTGACTCCATCCCGTCCGCCGCGTACACGGTCGACGGGAGAGCAGGTCTCCGAAACCACGCCCTTCTGGTTCCTGTACGGGGTGAGGGGCGAATAGGTTTTTGGGCAGCGATTACGCGACTGCTCGCTTCCGGTCGTCTACTTCCTCTACGTCCGCGTCGCTTTCATCATCACCATGTCCACCGACACCGACCGTGCCGCCGCCGAGAAAGCTGAAGCCGACAAGAAGGCCGCTGAGGACGCCGCTGCTGCCACCAAAGCCGCGGCCTCTGCATGGCCTACTGGAGGGTATAACTCGTTTATCCCGCTCCTATTGTTTTCTGTTTTAGCCATACTAGCGTTATACGTAGAGCTTTCTGCAATTAGCATAGTATGTGCTAGTTTGACTGAATATCAGTATGCGTTTATTTCTGTCAATGCTATGCTAGTGATTTACTCGTGGATTAATTTAATCGAGAAATTGCCTATTTACTCAACACTGTTATCACAAAAGCTACTGAATGAGCCTAGCAAAAAAATAGAAAGGTTATAGGAACCAGTCTGTACGTCTCCCCTCAAAGCCATCAACGGTCCACCATGGATAAGACACTACAACTCTTCCTAGAATAAGTTTCTTCTTGACTTGTGTTATAATATCAGCATCCACATCACCTGAATGCCCCTCTTGGCTAGGGTAAACCTTATCTGGATCACAGAACTCATCATGTTGAGTCCGCTAGCACCGCTCTCTTCAACTGTCACAAGGTGGGTGGATTCCTTTGTCTGCAACCTGCCAGCAGATAAATACTTCTAGTACATTCTTAAATTCGGATAAGAAGCAATAATATGAAACACTATATGAGTGGAGACATTATTTAATATTATTAGAAGGAAATGATGACCGAGGTTTAGTTGAGGGAGCAGTCAGAAAGAATTCTGGAGTGTAGAAAAGAGCACTTCTAATACATCGTGAGTTGGTGTTGTTTTCTAATACATTCTTAAATTCGGGTAAGAAGCAATATTTTGAAACACTATATGAGTGGTGACATTATTTAATATTATTAGAAGGAAATGATGACCGAGGTTGAGTATGGGGAAGCAGTCAGAAATAATTCTGGAGTGTAGAAAAGAGCACTTTTACTGAATTTCTTCGAAATAAAATAATTTCGACCATAGATGGAGACACCCTACAACAAAGGGAACCTCTATATAAAAACCTGGATAACCGAAGTACTCGAAAAGTTATCGTAATTTTTTGCATGACAATGGTTTTAAAGTCTGACTACATATTGGTTGCATGGCAGCATGGACTACTAATTCTTATAACACACACCTAATATATATTTTCCTTTATTCTATTTTCAGTGAGATGCCATCACACTAACATACAAGTCAACACTCGTGGGTCATGCTGAATTAGCTTCCAGATACATACAAAATGTAAGTTGTAAAGACAATGGACAAATCAGAATCTATGGCGGTGCATAGAGAAATCTGGGAGATGAGTTTCAGTTTTGTCAAGTTTGTTACTTTGTTTGGTGTTAACAGAGTTGATGGATATGCCAGAAGCAAAAAAACAAACAGATACAGCAGGCTGAATTCCACCCAACTTGACAATGGTGTGTCATTTTTTCTGCAGTAGATTAACTCCTGAACATTGGCATCGTTGTAATCTGGAAATAATTGAAGAGGATAGTAAGCAAAGTATTCTGCCATCTCGAATGAATAGTAAGCAAAGTAGATTAACTCCTGAACATTTTTTCCTTACAGTTTGAAAATGCTTACTAATTGATACTGTAGAAGAGAAATCAATATTCTCACATTGAAGATATGTGGCAAGCACCCCCTACAATCTGTCCATCACCCCGTTGGCAGCCAAGCTCCCCTTTTGCTGGGTTCCTCACTGCTGCACGTACCGATTAGTGGGGTCAGATTTTTTTTGTCTTCTCTACTTTGGAAAAGAAGAGGTAAGGACCTACAGTACTGCAAATCCTCATATTTAAACATATTAATAATCCCTCGTTTTTCTTTCAAGAAAATAATCGCTTGTTTTATTATAATTATAGATTATCTTAAAATCGATTTCTGCTTTGTCATTTGTAAAAGCATAAACAATTGTGTAGAATCAGTGGTCGTATTTGAATGATTTGGATGTTCCATTGACATCGCATAATTACATACTGCATGTAATAGCTAGTGATCGATGGATGATGGATGCAAGTTGGTATAACTTTAATGTCAAATGTATAGGAAAATATCCAAAGTCTTGTCCTGGTGTTGCTGCAAGGATTAGTTGCTGGCATGTTGTGACTGGAACCAGCATAAATTGTACAAAATGTATAATTTTAAAATTTATGAACTAATCGAGGTTGTTTTTCTCTTCGTGTTACAGGTAAAAACAACATATAGATCAAATAAGTTAGATGAACCAGCAAATGTTATATTAGTGAGCTCTATAGGTGCAACAATCAGTAACAGACTATCTCCATGAGCTTTGACTCCATGATCACTACTTAATACAGGAAAAAGGAAAGGCCAATATTGCTCAATTGGTACTGAAATTTTAAAGGAAATCAAGTGGCACTACAATATCAGGACATATGTGTAGAATGAAATGTCCATTGGTTGCAGTAGAAGACAATTCACTTCATCTCCTTTCAGAATAACACATTTACTCTTGGAGCATGTACAACAAAAATAGAACATAAAGCTAACCAAGAATATACATATCCATGTGTGCCACTTTCAGACTATATGACATAGTACCTCTGAGATATCTAACTTTTTGTTTCCATGCATTCAAGAAGCACTTTATTACTTTCAGGGATCCTATTCCAAATTTAATTTGTTTGATTCAAACCTATGTAGTAGCATCGTAATTTTCTGTGACATCCAAAAAAATATGTTTACATACCAAATAGGCAATACCAGTAATTCTTGGTCCAAATCAAGCATGGACAGGTTTGCATCTGCTAAATAACACTATAATGTTTCTCCTATTCCACAACCAAATGACCACATTTAAGCATGGACAGATTTGTGTATATGATAAAAGAACAACATGCTCCAAGTAATAAACCACAGGCTGGGAGGAAGCGATGCAGATGTAGTGGATTAGCATACTTGTCAGTTGTCAGCAGTTGTGCTTGTCAGCCTGGTGGAGGAGGTGTTGGTAGGTGACGGAGCTTCTTCACCTCGGGTGACTGCACCGCCATGTTCTTACATAACATAATATTCTTGCAAATCTGCAATTTAGAACAGAAAGGTAAAATTATCAAGTTCAGTACCCTGTTCAGAACAGAAAAACAAATCTGCTTAATTGGGATGTACCTTATGCAGATATATAAAAGTTCAGTACCCTGTTCCTCCTTTCCAAATCTACCAGACTGCTTAATTTACAAACAAAGAAACTTGTGCTGCTTGCCATGGAAGAGATGGAGGCAGGGAAAACAAAACCTTACTCCCTCCGTCCCATAATATAAGAATGTTTTTGACACTACACTGGTGTCAAAAACGTTCTTATATTATGGGACAGAGGGAGTAGAAAACATGCTGCTTGTATAACCCCAGAAATGTCAAGGATTTGACATGAGTGTCACAGGCGGCCAAGCAAATCTGCTACTTATCAACACATGCACGCACGCACAGTACATATTATCTACCAAAGTAACAACAGATCAGAGACAGATGCCTCATGTTGTCCCCACGGTTCAATGGAATGGATGTTCAATTTGAGCGCTGGTTTTGCAGCCACAGTTTTTGATAATGAAACACTTTCCAGCGCATGGGCAACGCACGGGCACATTTACTTCCTTGATGTGGATGCATTGTCCACTCTGAATCTAAAGATCAAAATCTCGTCACCACGACTCGCCAGAGTTACGTATGCAAGTAGCAGCCTTCTGTGTGTTCTCTGTATAGATGTGTAGTACTCCCTCCGTCCGGAAATACTTGTCCTCAAAATGGATAAAATGAAATGTATCTATAACTAAAATAAGTCTAGATACAACCATTTCGAGGACAAGTATTTCCGGACGGAGGGAGTAGTAACCAAGCAACAGCATGAACAAAATCGCAGGAGCAGGCTGCTGCTCTCCTCCCTGATCTCCCTCTATATGCAATAGCAGTAGCAGAACATCATAATTAGCACCGGCAGAACAACCTCTGAAAAATAGTAGGGATAATTAAAAAGATTCTAATGCGTTTATTTTGGCATATCAGAACATTTAGTGTGTATATCTGAGTTCAACACCAGCTATCATGGTTACGCATCATAACTCAAAATGTCTTGTCATAATTCATAAGTCCGCACACAGTGCTTTACCATGTCAAATTCGCGACAAATATTTAAGAGTCTGGAAATGTTTGATAAGCATAATTATCTCATTCTGATGATTCAACAATGTTTGGCCAAGTGACTTCTACTCCTTCTAGCAATCTGTGGCAGTAGCAATTTACAAAAAAGTTTCAGATTTGTTTCAAAAGAAGAGGGAAATTACATTGGTGGCTGGTGCCTGTAGTCTGTAGATGGATGGGGGATGGCTGGATACAGTGTGCTGTACTAAATGTTTGGTAACCTCAGTTTGCAGCAAGCCTTATCACAGTACCTATTGTATATTCCATTTGGTTTTCCAACTCAATTTGTATTCTGATGGTAAGCTGCATGGCATCAAGTATTGCTGCAAAATTAGTAATTTGGTAGCAGTACATAATTAGAATTGTGGCGCGTGGCTTACTATCTAATGCTATTAGCAGGATGGTCTGTGGCATCAGATTTGACAGTAGTCTGCAACGGTGGAAAGGTGTACCAAGAAATTGCTGATTACCATGGGACGCGGTGCCGGATGTCGCTCGTGGAACTGATTGAAGACTGAAGAAGGTTCGCCTCTCTGGATGGATGGATGCGGAGGATGATAAAGGAGGTCCAAGGCGGGAAATATTGCCGGCGACAGCGAGCCATTGACGCAGCCGCTTCTCGGTGTCCCTATTTGGCGAGCTGGGCACCGGAAGTCATGGAAGCACGCACCCCGGGTCGATGAGATGGCTCCATTTGCTGCTTCGTCCATTTGCTACGGCCTCCTCGTCGGTCGTACCCGTCGTCCCGCCTGGACCGCTTGAAGGGCGGCGACGGGGACCTCCTGGACGGCGACGAGTGGCATAGGCGCGGCGGGGGCTGCAGGAGGCACGGCGGTAGCGGATGCGCTCGGGGCGCGAGGAGCCGATGGACGGTCGCGGATGCGCTCGGGGCGTGAGGAGCCGATGGACGGCAGCGGTAGGGAGGGCCGCGGGGGCAGCGGCTGATGAATAAATAGGCAGCTTTTCGATTAAATTAATCCATGAATAAATCATGAGCAAGACATGGACAGCATTGGTAACACACTGATTACGATCTAACAGAGCATGTACTACGCACATAGTAGAAACATCTACGCATATTGCTATTACTGCTATAACAGAAAGAAACACGAGAGGGATAAGCGATGTATACCATCCTCGACGGCCTTCTTGTCGGCCTCGGCCTTCTCAGCGGCGGCACGGTCGGCGTCGGTCGACATGGTGATGACGAAGGTGATGTGGACGTAGATGAACAGAAGCGAGCAGTCGCGTAGTCGCTGCCCAAAAACCTAATCACCCCTCTCCCGTACAGGATCCGGAGAGGCGGGGTTTCGGAGGCCTGCTCTCCCGTCTACGGTGTACGGGATGGAGTCGCCGGCGGCAGCAGCAGCAGAGGAACGACGTGGGCGCGGAGGCGGAGATGCGTTCTGTTTCGCTGCGGCTAGGGTTGGCAGCGCCCCACATATATATGTGCGGCCGCGTGGGCTGAACCCACATCCAAGTCGGTAGCCCATGATCTGACGTCTCAGATCGTGGCCCTACCTGTCAAAGACTCGGCAAAAAGAAGCACATAGGAGTGAGCTCGGCTCGGCTCAATCCCGCAACCCGCGTCGCGTCGCGTCGTGACGAGGCGTGGCGAGCGGAGGAGGAGGAGTGCGCGAGGGCCTCATCTCTTCTCAAGCTCCAATAGCATGAGGGAGAGAATCCCTTATAAAGCACTCCAACTCTCCTTCCACTTCCAGGGTGGGACTAAACTTCCCACCACCTTGTCATGCCACCTACATGGGCCCTTAGAGATTAAATCTGAAATTGTCATATGGGCTCTAGGCCCATCTCATTTTTCAACAATCCCCCACCAGATCTCAGGGGCCCACTTTGTCCTTTGTTCCAAACGTTGTTTCAATATACCAGCATCTCAGTGGAGACCGATTAAGGTTGAGCTCCACCTAGACCAAATAGTTACACTCCTTCACAACTGAACAATGGACTATGCCTTGAATTGTCAGTTTGGCGTCAAGAAGTTTCACCACAAGTCTCACTGATACGAGGCTGCCGAAGGCCGACCCCTCGGGTGGAGCATATTAGTCACACTCCTGGCCTGTTCATGAGCTTGCTAGAGATCACCCCAATCTCATAGAATGTGACCAGCAGTCGGGCTCATATAGGTGTGTTCCTCCAAAGATCACTCTGTAGGATAGCATCTTGCTTATACATATAAGCCTTGGAACACATTAAGACAGTAGTCATCCTCCCATACAGTTTTCGAGAGTATTGCATCTCCAACGGAGTGGGTTAGTAAAGTTACTCTCCTCAGTTCACCATTGGCTTGTTTTCCCAGGTCCTACTTCATGGGATCTCCGATCACATAGGTTGGGTTTCTACCATTGCAACTCATGTGGGTCTCATACCCATCTCCCTTGATGCGCTATCTATCACAACACGTGATAGCCCTTTAGTAAAGGGATCTGCCAGATTCTTAGCCGTTTGAATATAATCCAACGCTATCACTCCGGAGTTCCTCAATTTTCTGACAACTTTCAATCTCATTCTTATGTGTTTATTGGACTTCATGTTGTCCTTTGAACTCTTCACCTTGACAATAATTGTTTGATTGTCGCAGTTCATAAGGATGGCTGGAACCGGCTTCTCAACCACTGGCAAGTCCATCAACAGATCTCGAAGCCATTCCGCTTTGCCACCCGAGGTATCTAATGCTGTTAATTCTGCTTCCATTGTCGATCTTGTTAAGATCATTTGCTTGCAAGACTTCCAGGAAACAACACCACCTCCAAGAGTAAATATATACCCAGTAGTGGCCTTCATCTCATCAGCATCAGAGATCCAATTCGCATCACTATACCCTTCAAGTACCAACAGGTATCCGGTATAGTGAAGTACATAGTCCATAGTACCTTTCAGATAGCGCATAACTCTCTCAAGAGCACGCCAATGTACATCACCCGGTTTGGAAACAAATCGGCTCAGTTTGCTAATAGCAAATGCGATGTCAGGCCTCGTTGCGCTCGCTAGATACTGGAGTGAACCAACAATCTGAGAGTATCTCAATTGATCTATAGCTGTGCCTTTAGACTTTCGAATTAGCACACTAGAATCGTATGGTGTTTGAGATGGTTTGCAGTCCAAATATCCAAAGCGACTCAACACCTTCTCAACATAATGGGATTGCCGAAGTGTAATCCCACCCTCATCATCTCTCAATAGCTTGATGTTCAAGATAACATCAGCCACTCCAAGGTCCTTCATCTCAAAGTTCTGAGATAGGAAAGACTTAACCTCCTCGATCAACTTGACATTAGTTCCAAATATCAGTATGTCATCAATATACAAACACAGTATAACTCCTTCGCCCCCACCATAGTGATAGTATACACATTTGTCAGCCTCATTAACAACAAAGCCAACAGATGTCAAGGTTTCATTAAACTTGTCATGCCATTGTTTAGGCGCTTGTCTCAGGCCATACAAAGATTTCACCAACTTACACACCTTTTCTTCCTGACCATCCACCACAAAGCCATCAGGCTGTTGCATATAGATTTCCTCCTTTAGCTCTCCGTTCAGGAAAGCCGTCTTAACATCCATCTGATGAATGAGAAGACCATGCGAGGCCGCCAACGAGAGTAATACTCGAATGGTCGTCAGTCTGGCCACAGGTGAATGAGTGTCGAAGAAATCTTCTTCTTCTTTCTGGGTGTAGCCCTTGGCCACAAGCCTAGCCTTGTACTTTTCTATCGTACCGTCGGGCCTAAGCTTCTTCTTGAACACCCACTTGCATCCCAATGGTTTGAAACCATAAGGACGTTCAGTAAGCTCCCAAGTCCCGTTAGCCATGATGGAATCCATGTCGCTACGGACCGCATCCTTCCAGTAGACAACTTCTGGAGATGCATACGCTTCTGAAACAGAAATGGGATTATCCTCCATGAGGTATATGAAGAAATCATCACCAAAGGTCTTTACAGTCCTTTGTCTCTTGCCCCTACCAAGGGTTTCCTCATTATCCTCCTCAGGATTTTCATCATGTGTTTGTTTATAATATTCCATCAGAGTGGCAGGTTCAGGAGTCTCCTCAGATTCCTATCTAGAAGTGCTTTGTACATCTCTCATGGGGAAAATGTGCTCAAAGAATGTAGCATCCTTAGACTCCATAATTGTACCGACCTTCATGTCAGGTACCTCAGATTTCACTACTAGAAATCTATAGCCAACACTATTCATAGCGCAACCCAAATTAACACAGTCCACAGTCTTTGGTCCAAGCTTATGCTTTTTGGGGATCGGCACATTAACTTTCGCCAAGTAGCCCTAAGTACGTAAGTACGAGAGTGTTGTCCTTCTCTTGGTCCACTTCTCATAAGGAGTGATATCGTTATCCTTTGTCAGAACTTTATTCAGGACATGACATGATGTCATTATAGCCTCCCCCCACCATGCCTTGGATAAACCCGACGTATCTAACATGGCGTTAACCAAATCAGTTAGAGTACGATTTTTCCGCTCGGCAACCCCGTTTGACTGGGGTGAGTAGGGAGGCGTCCTCTCGTGAATAATATCGTGTTCCGCACAAAAGGCATCAAATTTTTTCGAGAAGTACTCTCTACCACGATCTGACCGGACTCGTTTAATTTTCTTTTCGAGTTGATTCTCAACTTCTGCCTTATAGATTTTAAAGTAGTGTAGAGCCCCATCTTTTGTATTTAACAGATACACATAGCAATACCTAGTGGAATCATCTATCAAAGTCATGAAATATTTCTTTCCATCTTTAGTCAACACACCATTCATCTCACAAAGATCAGAATGTATGAGTTCAAGTGGCGCCAAGTGTCTCTCCTCTGCTGCCTTGTGGGGCTTGCGAGGTTGCTTAGATTGCACACACGAATGGCACTTAGAACCTTTGGCTAAAGTGAAACTCGGGATTAAATTCAATTTTGCTAGCCGCGTCATAACGCCGAAACTAATGTGACAAAGACGTGAATGCCAGACTTCAGATTCATTAACACTCAATGAATATTTTTCATGACTTTATTTCATAGATTTGCAAGAGAAAGGCGGAACATGCCTCCGCATTCATAACCCTTTTCCAAAAAATAGTCCATATTTCGTAACAACTAATTTATTAGACTTGAATACCAACTTAAACCCTTCTCTACATAGAAGGGAGCCACTAACAAGGTTCTTCTTGATGGCGGGGACATGCTGCACGTTCTTCAGCTGCACGATCCTTCCCAAAGTAAACTTCAGATCGACCGTGCCAACACCAAGAACAAAAGCACTCACGCCATTCCCCATCAGTACGGACCCGTGAGCTGTGGCCTGGTAACAAAAAAAAATGAAATGTCAGCACACACATGAACACCTGCACCTGTGTCGACCCACCAATCGGTGGAAGGCCAAACTGACAATACATCAAATAAATTACCGTACCCAGATGCACCACTCTCATTGTTGCTCACAATCATATTGACAGACTTGGAGTCCTGCCCTGGCTTCTTGTACTTGTTTGGGCACTTGTTGGCCCAATGTTCAACCGAACCACAAGTAAAGCAGCCCTCATCCTTCTTGTTCTTCTTGAAGGTCTTCTTACCCTTCTTCTTAAAGTCGGCATTCTGTTGGACACCGTTCTTTCCCTTGGGCTTGTGGGAATTGGAGTTCTTCTGATGTACCATATTGGCCACAGAAGTTCCTTCGACCCCTTTTCCGTGCGAGTCCTTTGCCCTTGAATTCTGCTCAATACTCAGATGGCCAATGACATCCTCCACAGAGAATTCACGCCTCTGATGTTTCAGAGTGGTGGCAAAGTTCCTCAAGGAATTGGGGAGCTTAGCGATTATGCAGCCCGCGACAAACTTGCCCGGTAACTCGCACTTAAGAAGCTCAAGCTCCTTAACAATGCATATTATCTCATGAGCCTGCTCCAATACAGGACGGTTTTCAACCATCTTGTAATCGTGTAACTACTCTATAATATACATCTCGCTCCCTGCATCGGCAGCCCCGAACTTACATTCGAGCGCCTCCCACAAGTCCTTGGCAGACCGCATATGCAAATATGCGTCAACCAGCTTATCTCCAATCACGCTCAGAACTGCCCCGAGGAACACGACAGTGGCCTCCTTGAACGTCTTCTCCTGTTCAGGAGCGATCGTTCCTTTGGGAGTCACACCGGCGACCCAGAACACATTCATGGTCGTGAGCCATAAGGTGGTTTTAGTCTGCCAACGCTTAAAGTACGTCCCCGTAAACGGGGACGGTTTCAGTGCAACAGCAAAACCAGAATTCGAAAAACTCCTACACACATTAGGTTTTTGGATTGATGAATAAATAGGCAGTTTTTCGATTAAATTAATCCATGAATAAATCATGAGCAAGACATGGACATCATTGGTAACACACTGATTACGATCTAATAGAGCATGTTGAAAGAACATGCGGTGCCCCCATGTTTGGTTTTGGTAATTAATGACAATCTCTATGAACTAATGGTTGCCTTGAATTATATTTGAAGGATTTGTCCATAGGCATTTCTTGAGGTCCATGTGTTGGTTTCAAGCAGTTTATGTGGTGATCAAGGTGTTATTAAGGAATTATCCAAAGATTGGTCATGTGAGAGTTGAGCTTATTGCAAGCATGTCTTGAAGAAGAAGATTGTGTGATCATTCATGTTTACCTTCAAGACATCATCCAAATGAAGAGAGTTGGAAAGAGTCAAGGTTGATCAAGACTAAGTCAAGAGTGAATCAAGTTGATCAACACACAAAGCACACAAGATGTACCTGTTGGAAATATGCCCTAGAGGCAATAATAAAATGATTATTATTATATTTCCTTGTTCATGATAATTGTCTATTATTCATGCTATAATTGTGTTATCCGGAAATCGTAATACATGTGTGAATACATAGACCACAACATGTCCCTAGTGAGCCTCTAGTTGACTAGCTCGTTGATCAATAGATGGTTACGGTTTCCTGACCATGGACACTGGATGTCCATGATAACGGGATCACATCATTAGGAGAATGATGTGATGGACAAGACCCAATCCTAAGCATAGCACAAAGATCGTGTAGTTCGTTTGCTAGAGCTTTCCAATGTCAAGTATCATTTCCTTAGACCATGAGATCGTGTAACTCCCGGATGCCGTAGGAATGCTTTGGGTATGCCAAACGTCACAACGTAACTGGGTGACTATAAAGGTATACTAGGAGTGTCCCCGAAAGTATCTGTTGGGTTGACACGGATCGAGACTGGGATTTGTCACTCCGTATGACGGAGAGGTATCTCTGGGCCCACTCGGTAAGACATCATCATAATGAGCTCAATGTGATCAAGAAGTTGTTCACGGGATGATGTGTTACGGGAACGAGTAAAAGAGACTTGCCGGTAATGAGATTGAACAAGGTATCGGGATACCGACGATCGAATCTCGGGCAAGTATCATACCGATAGACGAAGAGAATTGTATACGGGATTGATTGAATCCTTGACATCGTGGTTCATCCGATGAGATCATCGTGGAACATGTGGGAGCCAATATGGGTATCCAGATCCCGCTATTGGTTATTGGCCGGAGAGGTGTCTCGGTCATGTCTGCATGGTTCGGGTCTACACACTTAAGGTTCGGTGATGCTAGAGTTGTTATGGGAAATAGTATGTGGTTACCGAAGGTAGTTCGGAGTCCCGGATGAGATCCCGGACGTCACAAGGAGTTCTGGAAGTGTTCCGGGGGTACTAGGCTATGGCCAACATGACCTAAAGGTGTTTTGGGAGCCTCGGCAAGCTTCCACCTTCTTGTCTTGGGAGGGAAGCCTCCTTGGCTTGGGAGGCAAGCTTCCACCTTCTTGGCTTGGGGGGAAGCCTCCTTGGCTTAGGAGGCAAGCTTCCACCTTCTTGGCTTGGGAGGGAAGCCTCCTTGGCTTGGGAGGCAAGCTTCCACCTTCTTGGCTTGGGAGGGAAGCCTCCTTGGCTTAGGAGGCAAGCTTCCACCTTCTTGGCTTGGGAGGGAAGCCTCCCTGGCTTGGGAGGCAAGCCTCCACCTTCTTGCCTTGCCCCTATATATAGTGGAGGGGTGGGAGGGCAGCGGTGGCCTCTTCCCTGGTGCAGCCCTCCCTCCTCCTACACCTCCTCCTCCTCCATAGTGCTTGGCGAAGCCCTGCCGGAGAACCACGAGCTCCACCACCACCACGCCGTTGTGCTGACGGAGCTCTCTTTCAACTTCTCCTCTCCCCTTGCTGGATCAAGAAGGAGGAGACGTCCCCGGGCTGTATGTGTGTTGAACGCGGAGGTGCCGTCCGTTCGGCACTTGGATCGGATCTTCCGCGATTTGAATCGCCGCGAGTACGACTCCATCAACCGTGTTCTTGTAACGCTTCCGTTTTGCGATCTTCAAGGGTATGAAGATACACTCCCTCTCTCGTTGCTAGCATCTCCTAGATTGATCTTGGTGACACGTAGGAAAATTTTGAATTATTACTACGTTCCCCAACAGTGGCATCATGAGCTAGGTCTATGCGTAGATTCTATGCATGAGTAGAACACAAGTAGTTGTGGGCGATGATTTGTTCAATTTGCTTGTCGTTACTAGTCTTATCTTGATTCGGCGGCATCGTGGGATGAAGCGGCCCGGACCGACCTTACACGTACGCTTACGTGAGACAGGTTCCACCGACTGACATGCACTTGTTGCATAAGGTGGCTAGCGGGTGTCTGTCTCTCCCACTTTAGTCGGATCGGATTCGATGAAGAGGGTCCTTATGAAGGGTAAATAGCAATTGGCATATCACCGTTGTGGCTTTTACGTAGGCAAGAAATGTTATTGCTACAAACCCATAGCAGCCATGTAAAACATGCAACAACAATTAGAGGACGTCTAACTTGTTTTTGCAGCAAGTGCTTTGTGATATGATATGGCCAAAGGTTGTGATGAATGATATATGTGATGTATGAGATGATCATGTTATTGTAATAGGAATCACGACTTGCATGTCGATGAGTATGACAACCGGCAGGAGCCATAGGAGTTGTCTTAATTTGTTTATGACCTGCTTGTCAACATAAACATCATGTAATTACTTTACTTTATTGCTAAAGCGTTAGCCATAGTAGTAGAAGTAATAGTTGACGTGGCAACTTCATGAAGACACGATGATGGAGATCATGGTGTCATGCTGGTGACGACGATGATCATGGCGCCTCGAAGATGGAGATCGAAGGAGCGAAATGATATTGGCCATATCATGTCACTATTTGATTGCATGTGATGTTTATCATGTTTTACATCTTATTTGCTTAGAACGGCGGTAGCATACATAAGATGATCCCTCGTTAAAATATCAAGAATGTGTTCTCCCTAACTATGCACTGTTGCTAAGGTTCGTCGTTCCGAAGCACCACGTGATGATCGGGTGTGATAGGTTCTTACGTTCGCATACAACGGGTGTAAGCCAGATTTACACACGCAATACACTTAGGTTGGATTGACGAGCCTAGCATGTACAGACATGGCCTCGGAACACGGAAGACCGAAGGTCGAACATGAGTCGTATAGAAGATACGATCAACATGGATATGTTCACCGATGATAACTAGTCTGTCTCACGTGATGATCGGACACGGCCTAGTTGACTCGGATCATGTATCACTTAGATGACTAGAGGGATGTCTAATCTGAGTGGGAGTTCATTAAATAATTTGATTAGATGAACTTAATTATCATGAACTTAGTCTAAAATCTTTACAATATGTCTTGTAGATCAAATGGCCCACGCTAATGTCAACCTCAACTTCAACGCGTTCCTAGAGAAAACCAAGCTGAAAGATGATGGCAGCAACTATACGGACTGGGTCCGGAACCTGAGGATCATCCTCATAGCTGCCAAGAAAGCATATGTCCTAGAAGCACCACTAGGTGAAGCTCCCATCCCAGAGAACCAAGACGTTATGAACGCTTGGCAGTCTCATGCTGATGATTACTCCCTCGTTCAGTGCGGCATGCTTTACAGCTTAGAACCGGGGCTCCAAAAGCGTTTTGAGAAGCACGGAGCATATGAGATGTTCGAAGAGCTGAAATTGATTTTCCAAGCTCATGCCCGGGTCGAGAGATATGAAGTCTCTGACAAGTTCTACAGTTGTAAGATGGAGGAAAATAGTTCTGTCAGTGAGCACATACTCAAGATGTCTGGGTTACACAACCGCTTGTCCCAGCTGGACATTAACCTCCCGGACGAGGCGGTCATTGACAGAATCCTTCAGTCGCTCCCACCTAGCTACAAGAGCTTTGTGATGAACTACAATATGCAGAGGATGGAAAAGACCATTCCTGAGGTATATTCAATGCTGAAATCAGCAGAGGTAGAAATCAAAAAGGAACATCAAGTGTTGATGGTGAATAAAACCACTAAGTTCAAGAAAGGCAAGGGTAAGAAGAACTTCAAGAAGGACGGCAAGGAAGTTGCCGCGCCCGGTAAACCAGCTACCGGGAAGAAGTCAAAGAATGGACCCAAGCCTGAGACTGAGTGCTTTTATTTCAAGGGAAAGGGACACTGGAAGCGGAACTGCCCCAAATACTTAGCGGACAAGAAGGCCGGCAACACTAAAGGTATATGTGATATACATGTAATTGATGTGTACCTTACCAGTACTCGTAGTAGTTCCTGGGTATTTGATACCGGTGCGGTTGCTCATATTTGTAACTCAAAACAGGAGCTGCGGAATAAACGGAGACTGGCGAAGGACGAGGTGACGATGCGCGTCGGGAATGGTTCCAAGGTCGATGTGATCGCCGTCGGCACGCAACCTCTACATTTACCTATGGGATTAGTTTTAAACCTTAATAATTGTTATTTAGTGCCAGCTTTGAGCATGAACATTGTATCAGGATCTTGTTTAATGCGAGATGGCTACTCATTTAAATCCGAGAATAATGGTTGTTCTATTTATATGAGAGATATGTTTTATGGTCATGCCCCGCTGGTGAATGGTTTATTCTTGTTGAATCTCGAACGAAATGTTACACGTATTCATAGTGTGAATACCAAAAGATGTATGGTTGATAATGATAGTCCCACATACTTGTGGCACTGCCGCCTTGGTCACATCGGTGTCAAACGCATGAAGAAGCTCCATACAGATGGACTTTTGGAGTCTCTTGATTTCGAATCATTTGACACATGCGAACCATGCCTCATGGGCAAGATGACCAAGACTCCATTCTCCGGAACAATGGAGCGAGCAACCAACTTATTGGAAATCATACATACTGATGTGTGTGGTCCAATGAGCGTTGAGGCTCGCGGTGGCTATCGTTACGTTCTCACTCTCACTGATGACTTAAGTAGATATGGGTATGTCTATTTGATGAAATACAAGTCTGAGACCTTTGAAAAGTTCAAGGAATTTCAGAATGAGGTAGAGAATCAACGTGACCGAAAGATAAAATTCTTACGATCAGATCGTGGGGGGGAATATTTAAGTCACGAATTTGGTACGCACTTAAGGAAATGTGGAATCGTTTCACAACTCGCACCGCCTGGAACACCTCAGCATAACGGTGTGTCCGAACGTCGTAATCACACTCTATTAGATATGGTGCGATCTATGATGTCACTCACTGATTTACCGCTATCATTTTGGGGATACGCTCTAGAGACAGCCGCATTCACTTTAAATAGGGCTCCGTCGAAATCCGTTGAGATGACACCGTATGAATTATGGTTTGGGAAGAAACCTAAGCTGTCGTTTCTAAAAGTTTGGGGATGCGATGCTTATGTCAAGAAACTTCAACCTGAAAAGCTCGAACCCAAATCAGAAAAATGCGTCTTCATAGGATACCCCATTGAAATAGTTGGGTATACCTTCTACCTCAGATCCGAAGGCAAGATCTTTGTTGCCAAGAACGGGTCCTTTCTGGAGAAAGAGTTTCTGTCGAAAGAAGTAAGTGGGAGGAAAGTGGAGCTTGATGAAGTACTGCCTCTTGAAACAGAAGGCAGCGCAGCTCAGGAAGATGTTCCTGTGATGCCTGCACAGGCTAGAGAGGAAGTTAATGACGATGATCAAGGTACTTCGGATCAAACTCCTAATGAACTTTGAAGGTCCACAAGGACACGTTCCGCACCAGAGTGGTACGGCAATCCTGTCTTGGAAATCATGTTTTTAGACAACGGTGAACCTTCGAACTATGAAGAAGCAATGGCGGGCCCAGATTCCAACAAATGGCTAGAAGCCATGAAATCTGAGATAGGATCCATGTATGAAAATGAAGTATGGACTTTGACTGACTTGCCCGATGATCGGCGAGCCATAGAAAATAAATGGATCTTTAAGAAGAAGACAGACGCGGATGGTAATGTGACCATCTATAAGGCTCGACTTGTCGCTAAGGGTTATCGAGAAGTTCAAGGGGTTGACTACGATGAGACTTTCTCACCCGTAGCGAAGCTGAAGTCCGTCCGAATCTTGTTAGCAATTGCCGCATACTATGATTATGAGATATGGCAAATGGACGTCAAAACGGCATTTCTCAACGGCTTTCTTAAGGAAGAATTGTATATGATGCAGCCGGAAGGTTTTGTCGATCCTAAGAATGCTAACAAGGTATGCAAGCTCCAATGCTCGATCTATGGGCTGGTGCAAGCATCTCGGAGTTGGAACATTCGTTTTGATGAGATGATCAAAGCGTTTGGGTTTACACAGACTTATGGAGAAGCCTGTGTTTACAAGAAAGTGAGTGGGAGCTCTGTAGCATTTCTCATATTATATGTAGATGACATACTTTTGATGGGAAATGATATAAAACTTTTGGACAGCATTAAGGCCTACTTGAATAAGTGTTTTTCAATGAAGGACCTTGGAGAAGTTGCTTATATATTAGGCATCAAGATCTATAGAGATAGATCGAGACGCCTCATAGGTCTTTCGCAAGGCACATACCTTGATAAGATATTGAAGAAGTTCAATATGGATCAGTCCAAGAAAGGGTTCTTGCCTGTATTGCAAGGTGTGAGATTGAGCACACCTCAATGCCCGACCACGGCAAAAGATATAGAAGAGATGAGTGTCATCCCCTATGCCTCAGCCATAGGGTCTATTATGTATGCCATGTTGTGTACCAGACCTGATGTAAACCTTCCCGTAAGTTTGGTAGGTAGGTACCAATGTAATCCCGGCAAGGAACACTGGACAGCGGTCAAGAACATCCTGAAGTACCTAAAAAGGACTAAGGATATGTTTCTCGTTTATGGAGGTGACGAAGAGCTCGTCGTAAAGGGTTACGTCGACGCTAGCTTTGACACAGATCTGGATGACTCTAAGTCACAAACCGGATACGTGTATATTTTGAATGGTGGGGCAGTAAGCTGGTGCAGTTGCAAGCAAAGCGTCGTGGCGGGATCTACATGTGAAGCAGAGTGCATGGCAGCCTCGGAGGCAGCGCATGAAGCAATATGGATGAAGGAGTTCATCACCGACCTAGGAGTCATACCCAATGCGTCGGGGCCGATCACTCTCTTCTGTGACAACACTGGAGCTATTGCCCTTGCCAAGGAGCCCAGGTTTCACAAGAAGACCAGGCACATCAAGCGTCGATTCAACTCCATTCATGAAAATGTTCAAGATGGAGACATAGAAATTTGTAAAGTGCACACGGATTTGAATGTCGCAGATCCGTTGAGTAAACCTCTTCCGCGAGCAAAACATGATCAACACCAGAACTCTATGGGTATTCGATTCATCACAATGTAACTAGATTATTGACTCTAGTGCAAGTGGGAGACTGTTGGAAATATGCCCTAGAGGCAATAATAAAATGATTATTATTATATTTCCCTGTTCATGATAATTTTCTATTATTCATGCTATAATTGTGTTATCCGGAAATCATAATACATGTGTGAATACATAGACCACAACATGTCCCTAGTGAGCCTCTAGTTGACTAGCTCGTTGATCAACAGATGGTTACGGTTTCCTGACCATGGACACTGGATGTCATTGATAACGGGATCACATCATTAGGAGAATGATGTGATGGACAAGACCCAATCCTAAGCATAGCACAAAGATCGTGTAGTTCGTTTGCTAGACCTTTCCAGTGTCAAGTATCATTTCCTTAGACCATGAGATCATGTAACTCCCGGATGCCGTAGGAATGCTTTGGGTATGCCAAACGTCACAACGTAACTGGGTGACTATAAGGGTATACTACGGGTGTCCCCGAAAGTATCTGTTGGGTTGACACGGATCAAGACTGGGATTTGTCACTCCGTATGACAGAGAGGTATCTCTGGGCCCACTCGGTAAGCATCATCATAATGAGCTCAATGTGATCAAGAAGTTGTTCACAGGATGATGTGTTACGGGAACGAGTAAAAGAGACTTGCCGGTAACGAGATTGAACAAGGTATCGGGATACCGATGATCGTATCTCGGGCAAGTATCGTACCGATAGACGAAGAGAATTGTATACGGGATTGATTGAATCCTTGACATCGTGGTTCATCCGATGAGATCATCGTGGAACATGTGGGAGCCAATATGGGTATCCAGATCCCGCTATTGGTTATTGGCCGAAGAGGTGTCTCGGTCATGTCTGCATGGTTCCCGAACCCGTAGGGTCTACACACTTAAGGTTCGATGACGCTAGAGTTGTTATGGGAAATAGTATGTGGTTACCGAAGGTAGTTTGAAGTCCCGGATGAGATCCCGGACGTCACAAGGAGTTCCGGAAGTGTTCCGGGGGAACTAGGCTATGGCCAGCATGACCGAAAGGTGTTTTGGGAGCCCCGGCAAGCTTCCACCTTCTTGGCTTGGGAGGGAAGCCTCCTTGGCTTGGGAGGCAAGCTTCCACCTTCTTGGCTTGGGAGGGAAGCCTCCTTGGCTTAGGAGGCAAGCTTCCACCTTCTTGGCTTGGGAGAGAAGCCTCCTTGGCTTGGGAGGCAAGCTTCCACCTTCTTGGCTTGGGAGGGAAGCCTCCTTGGCTTAGGAGGCAAGCTTCCACCTTCTTGGCTTGGGAGGGAAGCCTTCCTGGCTTGGGAGGCAAGCCTCCACCTTCTTTCCTTGCCCCTATATATAGTGGAGGGGTGGGAGGGCAGGGGTGGCCTCTTCCCTGGCGCAGCCCTCCCTCCTCCTACACCTCCTCGTCCTCCATAGTGCTTGGCGAAGCCCTGCCGGAGAACCACGAGCTCCACCACCACCACGTCGTTGTGCTGACGAAGCTCTCCTTCAACTTCTCCTCTCCCCTTGCTGGATCAAGAAGGAGGAGACGTCCCCGGGCTGTACGTGTGTTGAACACGGAGGTGCCGTCCATTCGGCACTTGGATCGGATCTTCCGCGATTTGAATCGCCGCGAGTACGACTCCATCAACCGCGTTCTTGTAACGCTTCCGTTTTGCGATCTTCAAGGGTATGAAGATACACTCCCTCTCTCGTTGCTAGAATCTCCTAGATTGATCTTGCTGACACGTAGGAAAATTTTGAATTATTACTACGTTCCCCAACAGTACCGAGGGATCAAGCGATCCCATGGTATGGTAAGCATTGTCAATTACGCTTTGTGTACTAACCCATGGTCTTCGTGAGAGTTCTTTGTGGGGTTAGGTTGCGGTGTGCAAGTTCAAGTGAAGCGGGCAAGTTCAAGTAAAGCATCATGAAGAGATCAAATGCTTGAAGCTTGCCATCCATTGTGGTGACAACGGACTTGTGAAGATGTGCGGAAGGGTGACTCACCCATAGTGGAGTATGGGGGAGCAATCAACTAGTCTTCATCGAGCCAGCGCAATCGATGGTTCATCTTAAGGGAGTCAAGATCGTCATCATCTAGCTCAAGTGGACCATGTGCAAGGCAAAGTTTTGCTCTTAATAGGTTTTCTATTTTACCAGTCTCATGATGGTAGTTGGGAGACCGGGTTATAGGATCGATTGTCGTACTATCAAGGGGGGCTCTCGATGAGTAGCTTGATCGTATCGTTCATAGAGAGCTCAAACCATTGCATCCTTGCATCATATTTATTGGTTCTTGTTTGGTTCTTCTCTTTGTGAGTTTTGGAGCTTATGGTCATCTTGATGACAAGCTCGAGTTCATCGAAAACGGAGTTCACTCGCATCTTCAATGATGTTTTCGATGTTGGAGGTTATGTCGCTGTTTTGATGCTACTCGTCGTCTTGTTTCCAACAAGCTTGAGTTTGCTCAATTCAGAGCTCATATGAAGAAGTTGTGGCAGTTCTGGTTGGTCCCAGCGGTAGTACCGCTTGGGTGCTACAAGCGGCAGTACCGCTCCACAGCGGTAGTACCGCTGGTAGCCCCCAGCCGTAGTACCGTTGCGGCTTCGTGCTAGTACCGCCTCGATTTGAGGGGTCTTTTTCGTGTCGGGTTTTACGGTGCTAGCCGCGGCAGTGGAGGCGGTAGTACCGCTCGTGTGCGGTAGTACCGTCCTGACCACCGCGGTAGTACCACTCTGGGCCCAGCGGCAGTACCACGAAGGGGAGCGGTAGTACCGCTGGCCAAGCGGTAGTACCGCAGTAGTCAAAGCGGTAGTACCGCTCTCTGCGGGGCTGATATGGGGGTAACGGTTGGATTTTTCCCCCTCCTATAAAAGGGGGTCTTCTTCCCCAATGAACCTTATCCTTTGAGCTCGTGTTCTTCCCCCATTGTTGACCTTCTTCGAGCTTGCTAACTCTCAATCCCTCCATGGATTCTTGCTAGTTTTTGAGGGAAAAGAGAGAGGAGATCTAGATCCACATTTCCACTAATCACTTTCTCCTCTATGTGAGGGGAACCCCTTGGATCTAGATCTTGGAGTTCTTGGTGTTCTCCTTCTTGTTCTTCCTCTCATTTTCCGCCCTAGCATTAGTTGCTTCGGTGGGATTTGAGAGAGAAGGACTTGGGCACTCCGTGTGCCCTTGCCATTGCATTTGGTGCATCGGTTTGAGTTCTCCACGGTGATACGTGGAAGTTTCAAGTTGAGAAGCTTATTACTCTTGGGTGCTTGGTACCCTTGAGCTTGTTCCTCTTGGGTGCTTGGGTGCCCTAGACGGTTGGTGGTATTCGGAGCTCAATCATTGTGGTGCAAAGCTCCGGGCAAGCGTCGGGGTTTCCAACTAGGTTGTGGAGATCGCCCCGAGCAATTTGACGGGTACCGATGACCGCCCCCAAGGGTTGCCAAAGTGTACGGGTTCGGTGAACGCCCCCAAGGGTTGCCATTTGTACGGGTTTGGTGACCGCCCTCAAGGGTCCCTTAGTGAAATCATGGCATCTTGCATTGTGCGAGGGCGTGAGGAGATTACGGTGGCCCTAGTGGCTTCTTGGGGAGCATTGTGCCTCCACACCGCTCCAAACGGATATTAGCATCCGCAAGGGTGTGAACTTCGGGATACATCATCATCTCCGTGTGCCTCGGTTATCTCTTACCCGAGCCCTTTACTTATGTACTTTACTTTGTGATAGCCATATTGTTTCTTTTCATATATCTTGCTATCACTTAGTTGTTTATCTTGCTTAGCATAAGTTGTTGGTGCACATAGGTGAGCCTAGTTGTTGTAGGTTTTGTGCTTGTCAAATTAACCGCTAGGTTTATTCCGCATTTGTTCAAGCCTAAACCGTAATTATTTTAAAGCGCCTATTCACCCCCCTCTAGGCGATGTGTACCCTCCAATTGGCCACGCGGCGGCGGTGACGGTGGCAGCAGCCGCGGCATCCTCGGCGGCCTTCTTATCGGCCTCGGCCTTCTTAGCGGCGGCACGGTCGGCGTCGGTCGACATGGTGATGACGAAGGTGGTGTGGACGTAGATGAACAGAAGCGAGCAGTCGCGTAGTCACTGCCCAAAAACCTAATCGCCCCTCTCCCGTCTACCGTGTACAAGGTGAACAGGATGGAGTCGCCGGCGGCAGCAGCAGCAGAGGAACGACATGGGCGTGGAGGCGGAGATGCGTTCTGTTTCCCTGCGGCTAGGGTTGGCAGCGCCCCACATATATATGTGCGGCCGCGTGTGGAGAGACGTGGGCTGAACCCACATCCAAGTCAGTAGCCCATGATCTGACGTCTCAGATCGTCCCTACCTGTCAAAGACTCTCCGTCCCTGACCGGCAAAAAGAAGCGCATAGGAGTGAGCTCAGCTCGGCTCAATCCTGCAACCCGCAACCCGCAACCCGGCGCGTCGTGGCGAGGCGAGCGGAGGAGGAGGAGTGCGCGAGGGCCTCATCTCTTCTCAAGCTCCAATAGCATGAGGTAGTGAATCCCTTATAAACCACTCCAACTCTCCTTCCACTTTCGGGATGGGACTAAACTTCCCACCACCTTGTCATGCCACCTACATGGGCCCTTAGAGATTAAATCTAAAATTGTCATATGGGCTCTAGGCCCATCTCATATTTCAACAGCGGCGGCTGGTGCGGTGGCAGCGGCACGGGGCGGTCCTCGGGGCTGTCTGGCAGCGGAGGCAACGGGCGGGGCGCCCCGGAGCAGGGCGGAATTCTTTCAGATCCAAGGGCTTATTTGTAAAACTGAATCGTTTCCCAGATATAATCACTTAAAGAGGGACTGCGGGTGCAATTTCCAGAAAACAAGAGGACCTTTTTGCAAAAGTGTCGTGATGACAGACGACCAGAAGCAAGTGGTTTATTAGTACGTAACTAGCACATATGTCCGTGCGTTGCAATGGAAGGATTATGACTATGTTTTAAAAAATTGGAACCGTGTAAAATCACACATGTTGTGCTATGGAGTAAGTAAATGCTAGCTGTCATGAATTAGGATTGCCTGAGTAACAAACTGGATCGTAGGAGAAGAGTTGCTAGCGACAAAAATGCGTCATCAATGTGTTCTTGGAGATGGGACTCATGGAACATGATAGCACTTGCTAGAGAATGATAGTCTGACGTTCCTCCAACATCATGTTGAGAACCCACCCGATGGCAAGCCAAGCAGCAATTCAGGTTGCTAATGTTATGGGCATCGCCGTCGCGGCTAAAGGAGACCATGTGAGGGAGGAGTTTGGACATGGGCGCACGAGGAGGGGTTAATATTATAGATGTTGGTACACAAACAATTCAGTCCATGCACTTAAGATTTACGGCCCCGGAAGAAATTTAGCACACCAAAAACAATGCATTATCTGAAAATAGCTTCAACGGGGGGTACGCAAAGGCAGGATACAATCCCGTTTAAATGTCAAATGCATACAGCAGGGTGTATGCCCTCATATAGCCTCATTTAATCCCACAAATTGTTCCGATTAATATCCATGCATGCTCACAAGTTATACTCTTGTTTCGCACCCTTATTCCTTATTCAGCCCACAATTGACTCACCTTTAATCCATGTTTAATGTCATGCAGCCTCCTATAGCCTCTTTTAATCCCATAAATTATCTCAATTAATATCCATGCATGCTCATGATTAAAGGCTGCCCACAATTCCTGTATGTAATGTCATTCACAGAGAGGCACCTCCTCCGTCCTGGTTAATTCCTGAGTTCTCTTGTTGGCAGGCTATTCGCGAACGTATAAGAATTGGTAGAATTTGATGTAAGAAGTTGAGGTGGGATTATTAAACTATGGAACCTGTGCGTCCTTCATCTGTAATATATTTTTCCAAAGTTTTCCAATGTAAACTCGAATAGATGCTTAGCCTAGTTGGCAGCTGCAGCTACTCCTAGTACACAAGGTCCTGAGTTCGATTCTTCACCTTGCCAGCTAATTTTTTCCTTGTTTTGCTGTAGTAGGCCCACTTGCGTGCCTGATGACCCATAACAGTAGCGCGGAGCAACTACCTGGCCCTGTACGTGAATATTTTTCGTTTTCATAGAACAAGAAAATTAGTACCACCTCGGATTTTCAAAATTCTCAAAAAATATAATATGGGTGAACGGATGAAAATTTTGTATAAACGCACCTTACTTTATTAGTAGGTATAGAGGTATAGATTATTTCTTTTCAATATTCCACTCAGTTTTAATTATTATATCTGATATGTATTTGTAAGATGTGATAGGTACATGAATATTATGACATCCAGCAGCAAGTAATTATAATGGGTGCGCTCATCCAAAAATATTGTAAGGGCATGTACAACGGCATCTAGTCGTATGTAACAAAGGACACGTAGGAAAAACGTGACGTGGGGGGAGTTAGAGCATTTTACGGCTGGCCTAACAGACAGCCTGCTATGTGGTTTATTTCTAATGGAGTATATAGATGACATGTACGGATGGTGCGTCTATACTGATGTACATGCCTCCGGATGGGCTCTCCTGCTGGGATCCCTGCACGCACTATCGTGCAGGGCCAACCAGCGGCCAACACGTGGCCTGGTGGACCCCATCACTAAAACAACCAGCCCGTATCTCTCTAATTACATAAAATCAGTAAAACTGCCTTTCTTTCTCGCGCGTATCAACAGATTGCCGCCAAAATCTCCAACATTCTTTCTCCTATCTATCTACTCCATTGTGGATCACACGAGAATAGATCAGGATCGGCAGAGAATTGCCCTCTCACGTGGACCAGCATCTACGGTGTTCTTCGGCATGGAAGGAGCTCCTGCGACTTCATCCATAGGTTTGTTGTTGTGTCTTGAATCTGCAAATTATCAACACTCTCATCATATGGAGGAGACAAGATTAAACAGAAACAAAGGAAGAGCTTAATCTATGACATGCAAATTAATCCTTGAGACTTAGCTCCACGTACTTCATCTTCCATAGGTCTGTTTCTTGTGTCTTCTTTGCCAATTGTAATGATAGAGATTATTGTATCTAAGAAAAAGGACAATGTTTTTCTAATGCTCCTATGAATACAGTGTGATATTTGGCAAAATATGTTGTCCCATCTTCAAGTGTTGTTCAGGTTTCACTACAACAGGACTCTGAATATTGTGTTTTGTTTTAACAAAACTGTGTCGTCCATGAACTAATTAGTATATGATATTTTTATGTTGTGTAGATCATGAGACCACTAATGTGGGAGAGGCAGGTCGAAACATAGATGATTATTACAGCAAAAGGTTAAAACCAGAGATAGGAATGGAATTTGAGAATGAAGATATAGCATATGAGTTTTATAATGCATATGCAGGACATGTAGGTTTCAGTGTTAGGAAATTTTGGCATGATAAATCCTCAACGAATGTTATTCGAACAAAGAAATTTGTAGGCTCAAAGGCAGGTTTCAAGGACAAGAGCAAGGAACAATGCCAGCGGAAGCGAGCAGATACAAGAGTTGGCTGTCTGGCAGAGATGACCATCAAAATAAGTGCTAACAGAAAATATGTTGTAAGCAGCTTGGAGGATGCCCATAATCATGAACTCGTAACTCCAAGCAAATCCCATCTACTGCGATCCCAAAGAAGAATTACAGAAGCTCAAAAGGCCCAGATTGACATATTGAATGATTCGGGTATTAGACCAAAATCTAGTCATGAAGTGATGAGTAGGCAAGCAGGGGGCCGACAAAGTCTTTGCTTCGGTCACAAATCCTAGCTTCACCATGTCAAATCAGTACTCCAACTTGCAAGTACTGCAGAGTGCCATGCCTCTAGTACCACATGCTACGAACTACAGTTTGCAAGTATCGTCGCATGCTATGCCTCCACTACCACATGCTGCGAACTACAGTTCGCAAGTATTGTCCCATGCTATTCCTCCGAACCCACAAGCTATGAACTACAATTCGCAAGTATTTCCGCGCGCTATGCCTCCGCGCCCACAAGCTACAAACTCCAATTTGCAAGTATTGCCGCGTGCTATGCCTCTGCAACCACAGGCAGAAAACTACAATTTGCATCTACTTCCTCAGACTATGACACCAGTGCCATAGCCACAGAATTATAATTTGCAAGTACTGCATCACGGACTGCCTCAACTACCGCAGGCAGATGCTACTTTTTTTCAGCAGTTACTCAGCTTGCAACCACAGCAACCATATTTCTGTTATGGCACTCAACCAAGTCAGGTATATTTACTTGGTTAGTCGTTAAAAATTAAGACGAACATGCATAGGTCATTCACTTCCATTAACTTTAAACTGTATGTAGAGTTCTGTATTGATACCGAACTCGGAATGGCCAGCATATCAAATGACCAGCTGCCGACTAAGGTATTGTTTCACTTACAAGTCAGACTCTCAAATTCAAGTTTATTTCTCACACGAAATCGTTCCTTTTTTTTATTTCAGGACTTGGGTAGCCAATCAAGCCATGGACAAGATAGCACTTTTAAATAGCTCATTCGCAAAAAAAATAGCTCTATATAAACTTTGCTTCTGAGGATTGCTCTACAAAACAATTATGTCCCCATGTAATAGTTTATCTTACTGTTCCTTTTGGTGTGAGATGTATAACGGATTTATTCTAAATGGGTATATATAGGTGCACCGATTAGTTGCTGGTTGTTTCTCCGTGGTTCCATCCACAAGGATCTTTCACCAATTTGAGATTTCTGTGACTGTCGTGTGACTAAAAACAGAGAACGTAGCTGAACATAGCTACATGACGCTGCCTAGTTTGAAGTCATTGAAAGCTAGTTTAATCTCAAATTAACGGTTATCTTAGCAACATACTAGCAGTAATTAATTGGATAGCCCTTGTACTAGTTTGAAGCCATCGTAAGCTAGCTACACGATAGATGAAGAAATCAGCTACCACTAACCTGTAACCTCTGTCCGGCGAGTGTGCATCTGGCTCCCGTCTTGATGTGCGCCTGCACGGCCTCTTGCGGCATCCCAGCGAAGCAGTGCTGCAGCCAGCCGGCCGCATGCCCTGCAGTTCCCCACCTTCTCCAAGGGATCTGGTCGGTCCAGGAGGGGAATGGCGGCATGCCAGAGCAGCTGCTCCAGCCTTGGCCGGGGCTTGGGCGCGCCGGAGTCAGGCAGCGGCAGCCGCGGCTGCTCCCTCTGTCGCTCGCCACGACCACGACGCTGCCGGACGGCGGACCTCACTTTCTGGAACTCTCTATCTCTCTCACTCACGGAGCTTAGTTCAGTGGAATAATGGTAGTACTAGCTCGAAGCGTCCGCGGCGGATAAGGCAAGGAGAAGGACTTTTCAGAAAATTAAACAAAACAAAATCTAGTTATTAAGTGGTGGGGTCCACCAGGCCACGTGTTGGCCGCTGGTTGGCCCTGCACAATAGTGGGTGCAGGGCTCCCAGCAGGAGAGCCGAACCCCACATGCCTCAACCCCGCTGTTTCTTTTGCTCGCAGCTTGCGAGGAGGCCAGGGCGCGCCTTCGTCCAGCCGCGGCCTACCTGCTGTGTCAGTCAGCCCAGCCGCCTCGACTCGGCCTTCTCTGCTCCCACTTTTTGGAAATCGCGTGTCCTCCGTCGAGCGAGGGCGCCGGTGGTGGTGTTCGCTCGGTGGACTCTGTTCCATTTTCTTCGCTCCTTCACGCTTTGGCGATTCCTTCCGTTCCCTTTCTCTGCTTGTTTTGATTTCTAATGTAGCTTGTTGATTCTCATGGCAGCTCTCGTACACATATAAATTGGTGAGAATATATGTATATCAGCGAGGTGGGACAATTTAATTGAAGTGCAGTTGCAAAGCTCGTTGTATCTGAATTTAGCCACCTAAAAAGGACAGCGGGTTGAATACTCAAAAGCATAGGGTCTTTTCTGTAAGAACGAAACGTTTTCTTCGAGAGTCACTTAAAATAGGACTGCGGGTTGAATACCTGAAACAGTAGGGACTTTTGTAGATGCCCTTACAATGTTTTTGGATGAGCGCACCCATTATAATTACTTGCTGCTGGATGTCATAATATTCATATACCTACCACATCTTATAAATACATATCAGATATAATAATTAAAACTGAGTGGAATATTGAAAAGAAATAATATTTATTAAGGGAAATGATATTTGGGGCTCACAGGTATTTGCTGATCATCAAGGATATTCCTCAACTAAGAACGAAACGTTTTCTTCGAGAGCCACTTAAAATAGGACTGCGGGTTGAATATCTGAAACAGTAGGGACTTTTTTACAAAAAACGTTGACGACGTACGACCAGAAGCACTTGGTGCTTTATTAGTAGATAAAGATAAAGACTAGTACAAATGCCCTACGTTGCAACGGGCATAGAAACTCGCAAAATCTGATCTATCTGCTATTACGTTCCATTTTTTTATTCAATTATGATAAACATCGATAATAAGGTTACATTGATTATTACCTTTTAGAGTCTGCATTTTGGACGTTAAGAAGCCACCTTAGCTTTGTTCATCGGATAGAAGAGTAATGGCCCATGGAATAGTCTGTGAATACTTTTTTTTCAAAAAAACATGACTATTTATTTATTTTTATATAAGAGTAGTGAACGCTTTATTCAAATTGAATTTTTTAAGGAAAACATTTTCTGAACTGAATTTTTAAAAATGTGAATATTTTAATTTTCTTTGAATATTTCTATATGTATTTTTTAAATGGAACATTTTTTGTGGTTTTGACCAGTTTTTAAAGAGTGTTACATATACATCTATGTGCAAATTTTAAACTATTTTTCTTACTATATTAAAATGTTTTTAGATATAGTTCGTAGTTTGGTTGGGAAGAGTTATTGTTTTTTTTTCATTATTTGGGTTTGGCCCAAACAAAGAAGGCATATGGCAATAAAAATATTATACACATAACATTTTTGTTGAAGTAATTTAACTAGACGCAATTGTTCCTTCGCACGCTAAGCATGGCATCTTCTTGTCGGAAACAACAACTTGAGTTTGATCAGACTCTATGGCCATGACTTCTAACTGTGTTTTGGCATTGGTGGTATATCAACATGTATATATAGGCAAGCTCAGCAGTGTCCGTTTGCAAAACACATTGGTGGTATATATCAACGTGTATATATAGGCAAATTCAGCAGTGTCCGGCGGATCTCATGGGGTCCGGTCGGTTTTTGTCTTCGGTGGGTCTGACTGGATCCGGTCTTCGTTCATCTACGTCTATGTGTTTGCAGGTTGGATCCTTCCGATCTATGCTTCTCTTCATCGGCGGCGGTTGCTGTTCTGGTGTGCTGGTCCTATGAGACCTTAGCACGCCGACTTCCCTACTGTCTACTACAACAATGTTTGTCCGGCTCCGACGAGGGAGGGGTGATGACGATGGCGCGCCTTCGGCTCGCTCCACTGATTGTTGTCTTCGCTAGGTGGTCTACGGACCTGCATGTAAATTTTACTTTTTGTGCTTTTTGTACTACCTTGACAGTTGATGAATAGATCGAAAGTTTTCTTGCAAAAAAATTCAGCAGTGTCCGAAAGAAGTTCACTTTCCCGTTGTACGTCGTAGGTCCGTGTTCGTTTGCTTTCTGCCTGTACGTTTTGTTTTTGTTGGGCATGAGCAACGCATGCAGTAGCAAACCTGCATGCAATGCATCACACAAGAGGTCGGGGCTTGCCTGCTCCTGCCTCCTTGTTGTTCCTTTTAGCACTGATCCAGCAAAAAATTTCTCCCACGTTTCTTTTTTATTGCCAAAAGAGAAAGCAAGAAATACCTCATCCAATTGGCGATATATGCATATCGTTGAAACCTCCTTTGGCCAATACGTCCATGGGATAAAGTCCGTTCACAGTAGCCATGCCATGTTGACGCCGTCCTGGCGCCCAAAGCTGCAAGTTCTTGAATCTCGATACTGGCATGTTCGCGCCCCAGCGAGCTCGCCGTGCTTAATGTTGGCTGGCCGTCCTCCAAGAGATCACCGGCATGCAACTGAGCATGGTGCAAAATTATGGAGACCATCCACTCTCCAGTGATAGCATGCTCGAGTACCCGTGTAGCACCCGCCGAATTCTGCCCGCCCTCGCCCTTGCATGTACAGCCTCATGCCCTCATCCACGGCCTTTGGCGTCCCCATTGCCACTCTATCCGCCTCAACG
>NC_041388.1:44088159-44146975 GCF_002162155.2 Triticum dicoccoides | reverse complement strand
CAGTTCAGAACTTCAGATACCGATCTTTTGCTGCTGAAATTCCACCGTGTATCAAACGCCAACATCCATCTTATTATCTTCAGTAAAAAAAAAGGCTGACCACTTGAAGCATAACTGACATTCAATCTCTTATATATATATATATATATATATATAGGTATATATATATATATATATAAGAGATAAAAAATAAAAAAATAAAAAAAAAGAAAAGATAAAGATAAAGGTTAGGTCAAGATAAGATTTGTATTGGCCGAGCGAACGAGCGTGTCAGGGTTGGTGTTGGGGGCGTCGGTGCGCCTGAAGCGGCCTACACATTAGTCTGTGGTCTGTGCGGAATTAGTCTGTGCTCGACTCGACCTACACGGAATTAGTCTGCGGCTTACGCATTAGTCCAGGCGGTCATTTTTAAAAGGCGATGCTAAGCGCCGGTGCGCCGGCCGAAACATTTCGGCCGGTCGCACCCTAGCCGTCACATCGGCCCGTCCCGAGCCATTAAATCCTTATCCAACCAGGTCGTCGTCTTCCTCTCGCGAGCGCGTAACGAGCGTCGTCTTGCTCTCGCGAACCCCGTCTCGCCGGCCGCACGCGTCCTTCCTCGTCGCCGCCCCTCCCTCGCCTGCCCTCCTCGTCCTTGGTCACCGTCCTCGCCGGCCGTCTTTCCCGGCCGCCCTGGTCGCCGGTCCAGTCCTCGACGGCCATCCTCGTCACCGGCTTCGCCCCATGCAACAGCCCACCCCTGCGATTGAAGCTTTCATGGCCACCGTTGCAGCTCCGGTGGCGACGACCGGAGCTCACCGGTGTGCTCGCCGCGCGCTCATATCCAGGTTGCAAACAAAAAAATCGAGCTCCAGGGAAGATGCCCAGTGCTGCAACCGACGATGGAAAAAGCTACAATCGCTGACGAAAAAAGCTTCAACCAGCTATGAAAAAAGTTTCAACTCTTACGACGGAAAACTATGAACGACCAAAGAAAAGCTACAACCAGCGATGAAGAAAAGCTTTATCCGACGACCAAAAAAGCTTCAACCGGCTATGAAAAAAGTTTCAACTCGTATGACGAAAAACTATGAACAATCAAAGAAAAGCTACAACCGGCGACGAAAAAAGCTTCATCCGACGACGAAAAAAGCTTCAACCGTGGAGCGTAAGCCATGGACGACAAACGAAAAGCTACAACCGGCGGTTACAAAAGCTACAACCGGCATTGAAAAAAGCTTCAAACTAATTGTCTTAGCTGTGAATCCCGCGATGGCGATGACGTCGTTTTGCTGCAACCATAGTTGGTTTTTCTACAAACGGCGTTGGAATTTGCTACAACCATTTTTCACAGCTACTTGCTGCTGCTCCGCGGAGCTCCCACGCCTGCCCATGGCCATCCTCACCGCGGTGCCATTCCGGGAGGAAAAAGGTTCAACGGTTGCAGCTCCGCGCGTGGTGGTTTGCAGCTCAGATGTGTGGTCGGGTCCGACGAGGGCAGGCAGAGCTCCGGCGGCGCAGATCCGAGCAGATCTGGCCGAGGGCAGCTGGATCAGCTGATTCCCATGGCGCCGACGCCCTAGGAGGTCTCCGGACGGCGAAGCTTGGCCATGGCAGCTGGGAGAGAGAGAGACAAGCGACGGGAAGAAGAGAAACAGGAGGAAGAAGACGCACGTGGGCGGGCCCCCCGTCCTACGTGTCGCTAGGTGAGTCGCTTGATATGTTCGCGCGTGGACGCACCGGCCGAAGCTTCGGTCGGTGTCCCGTCGTGAAACGTTTCCCTTTTTAAAAAGAACTAAATAGGCTTGAGCTACTTAAAATAAAGCCATGCATGTGAATCAACCGGTCAAAGTCCACTTAGACCATGATTAAAAATAAAATATTAATAATAAAACTAAAGAAAAAGGACCAAGGACATCCTAGTTCGGGGAGTTTGGCGCGTATGTGGCGTTGCGGTGTTGCTTCGGCGTGAGGAGAGCCCACCGCTTGCGGATCTCTTTGGCACGCACGTAATTGGACTACGACACAGTCGACACTGGAATGCGGTGGGGGTCGAGTGCCAGCCGTGGGGAGATTCACGTCCGGCCACGACAGCGGGACGCGGTACTCCCAGTGGTACTCCGCGCGGTGCACCTGGATGTACGGTTGGTCGCGTGGTCGTGCCCTCCCCACGGCACCAACTTGAAGCCGTCTGGCCTCGCGATGAGCCGACCTCATGGTCATGCTTGCCCTTGCCCTTGCCGAAGAAGCTCATAGTGACAGCGTGGCTAGGGTTTGTGTCGGCCGGTGTGGGAGCACAACGGTCGGTCTCGTGTCCATGTGGACGCAAATCATGTGCAAATTTGGACCAGAAATGCATCCAGACGGACAACGAGCGGACATGATTTTAGTTTAGGTCAGCGAGTTGGGTGAATGTTTTTGTCCATTTCAACACAAACAAACATGCACAGACAAAATGCTTCGGCGTGTTGGAGTTGTCCCGAATCGACCACAATTATGGACACTTTTTAGCCATCCAATGTGGGTCATCTAAAATGTTCAAAATGATTATCTGAAATCCCACAAATCAACATATTGATTTTATGTGGAACCAAAAACAAATAGAAAACATGAATCAAATAACAGGTTAGCCTAGAAAATAATATAAATTGTTATAAGAAGTATATAAAGGTACTAACATAATAGCATGAAACAATAAAAATTTATAAATATGTTTAAGACGTATCAAGCGCCTATTAGATTAGAATTCTCTCTTTATTAAAAAGATAATCATACTAGTATTATTTATGTTTTCATCCACCTCGTTCTTCGGCTCCGGGCCGGTTTTCTCGCCCGTGTCGGTTGGGCCCATACACCCGGTTGACTGGGAGTGGTGTGTGGCCGTATGATCCGAGATGGCCAGCCGGTTGTGTCGGTAGGGTCGGTCGTCTAGGTAGATATGGCCAGCCGACCGTATCGAGAGGGTCAACCGGGTAGAGATGGTCAGGCGGACAGAGATGGCCAGCCGTCCAGACGGGTAGAGATGGCTAGCTAGGAAGAGATGGTAAACTGGCTGGATCGAGAGGGCTAGCTGGCGGAGGTGCAGCTGTAAGGACCCGGGCAACCAGCGTGTCTCTAGTTGGAGGGACCAGGTGAGTGGGTCACCAGTCGTCGGTGTGTATATCAGTTTGAAGTAAATTGCAAGAATCCACCACTTTGAAGGTTAGGTTTGCAGAGAATACTACGTTACATTTCTTTTACAGAAAACACCATGTATTGTGTAATCGTTTTGCAAAAAACACTGATCAGCGGATATGGCTATGTTAAGTGAGCTTGTGACAGATGGACCCTGCTTTTTGCATATGTGGCACTCCTAACCGCCCCGACAGCCGTTAGACGGCACCGTCGGGACCAAATCCATTTCCTCCCGCTCACGCCACACACCATTTTTCCCCTTCCCACTCCCTTCTCGTTGCCCGCTCCCTCCCTCCATCCTCGCGGTACAGAGATGGCTACTTCTGCGAGACCAGGTGATGCTAGCGGCGGCGGGTGATACATCTCCATCGTATCTATAATTTTTGATTGTTCCATGCCAATATTATTCAACTTTCATATACTTTTGGCAACTTTTTATACTATTTTTTGAGATTAACATATTGATCCAGTGCCCAATGCCAGTTCCTGTTTGTTGCATGTTTTATGTTTCACAGAAAACTCATATCAAACGGAGTCCAAACGGGATAAAAACGGATGGAGAATATTTATGATTTTTGGAAAGAAGAATCAACACGAGACGATGCTCGAGGGGCCCACAAGGCAGGGGGCGCGCCCCAGGGGGGTGGGCGTGCCCCCGACCCTCGTGGACACCCCGTAAGGTGCTGCTCTTCTTTTGCCGCAAGAAATCTAATATCCGGAAACAAATCGTGTTGAAGGTTTCAATCCAATCGGAATTACGGATCTCCGGTAATATAAGAAACGGGTAAAGGGCAGAATCGGGAAACGCAGAAACAGAGAGAGACAGAGAGACAGATCCAATCTCGGAGACCATGGACCAGAGGGGAAACCCTTCTCCCATCTAGGGAGAAGGTCAAGGAAGAACAAGAAGAAGGGGGGGCTCTCCCCCTCTCTCCCGGTGGCGCTGGAATGCCGCCGGGGCCATCATCATCACCGCGATCTACACCAACACCCCCGTCATCTTCACCAACATCTCCATCACCTTCCCCCATCTATATTCAGCGGTCCACTCTCCCGCAACCCGCTGTACCCTCTACTTGAACATGGTGCTTTATGCTTCATATTACTATCCAATGATGTGTTGCCATTCTATGATGTCTGAGTAGATTTTCATTGTCCTTTCGGTTATTGGTGAATTGCTATGATTGGTTTAATTTGCTTGTGGTTATGTTGCTGTCCTTTGGTGCCCATCATATGTGCGCGCGCATGGATCATAGCATAGGGTTAGTTGTATATTGATAGGACTATGTATTGGAGGGCAAGAGTGACAGAAGCTTCAACCTAGCATAGAAATTGATGCATACGGGATTGAAGGGGGACCAATATATCTTAATGCTATGGTTGGGTTTTACCTTAATGAACGTTAGTAGTTGCGGATGCTTGCTAATAGTTTCAATCATAAGTGCATAGAATTCCAAGTCAGGGATGACATGCTAGCAGTGGCCTCTCCCACATAAAACTTGCTATCGGTCTAGTAAAGTAGTCAATTGTTTAGGGACAATTTCACAACTCCTACCACCACTTTTCCACACTCGCTACTAACTTTATTGCTTCTTTATCTAAACAGCCCCTAGTTTATATTTGTGTGCTCTTTATATTCTTGCAAGCCTATCGAACAACGCCTACAAAGCACTTCTAGTTTCATACCTGTTCTAGGTAAAGCGAACGTCAAGCGTGCGTAGAGTTGTATCGGTGGTCGATAGAACTTGAGGGAAGATTTTTTCTACCTTTAGCTCCTCGTCGGGTTCGACACTCTTACTTATCGAAAGAGGCTACAGTTGATCCTCTATACTTGTGGGTTATCAATACCGTTTTCTGGCGCCGTTGTCGGGGAGTTATAGCGTGGGGTGAATATTCTCGTGTGTGCTTGTTTGCTTTATCACTAAGTAATTTTTAATTGTTGTTCTTAGTTGTTCTCTATCTTTAGTTATGGATATGGAACACGAAATACCAAAAAAATTAGGTGTACTTGCTACTCATGGAGATGGGGAACCTCCTAAAACCCTCGATGCTCATTATGTGAAAGATATTATGTACTACTTTGATAATCTTGAGAAAACCCCATTCAATTATGTTATGGGAGACACGTTGGATCAACGTGAATACTTTAGGGATTATCGCTTGACACAAAAAGGGAAACTATTATGGGATCAAATTTATATGTTGCATTGGTATGCTCGGCAACTATGCTTGAGATATGATTATACTTGTTGCTCTAGGATGAAGGCTCCACACCTTCCCTTTTCATGCAAATTTAATGATGATAAAACCTTGGCTTCTTATGCTAATGGTATATATGATTACTATGATGTGGAACAAATAGAAGAATTTGTTGCTTTTATGGGTGCTTATGAAATTGAATCTCTGTTTAAAGAGTGTGAAAATCTTGATGATGTTGTTTACAGACCTGGAAATTTTGCTATACTTAAATATTGTTATGAGAATTATGAATACAATGCCGATATTGATGCGTTTATTGAGAAAGTCTCCGATGTGCAAGAAGAGACTAATATTTTGCAGGAATCTATGGAAGAAGAAATTGATGAAACTATGAGCTCATTGAATGAAAAAGATGAGGAGGAGAGCGAAGAACAAAAGGAGGAAGAGCGGATTGATCACCCGTGCCCACCTTCTAATGAGAGTAACTCTTCAACTCATACATTGTTTAATTTCCCTTTGTGCTTACCGAAGGATGATAGCTATGATGATTGTTATGATCCCGTTGATTCTCTTGTCGTGGAATTGTCACGTCAGATGTCCTAGTGTGAGGACTTAGTCATGAGGCCAACGCATCTATGCGGTAGCTTGAAGGGGTTGGTCGGAATCGACAGACGCGGGGCGGATCAACACACAAGACAAGGATTTAGATAGCTTCGGGCCCCGGGAAACATCATCCGGTAATAACCCTACATGTTGTTTGTGGCTAGGTCTCATTATGATCATGAGAGAGTTGCCGGTAAGTCGGCTCTTTTTGTCTAGCCCTAGAGATTGTTTCCTGCCCTCTTGGGGTGCCCCGCCCCTCCTTATATAAGATGAAGGGGAGGGTTAAATGTAGAGTCCAACCCGGACTTAATACTTAACCTTATTTTGATGTCTTACCATGGGCTTCTGACCATGGGCTTCTTTAACGTCTTGGGCTTCTTACGGACTGGCTTACCATCTGGCTTACCGTCTGTCGGGTTACATGACTGTGTCTGCCGGGTTATATGACTATGTCTGTCGGGTTATATGACTGTGTCTGCCGGATTATATGACTGTGTCTGCCGGCTTACAATGCTTAACTGTTCCCGCCGGTCTTATAGTCTGCTGGGTCACCAATGAAACATCAAGCCCCAGCCGGGTCATATCTCCGGCCGGGTCATACCGCGGGGTATATCCCCGACATTAGCCCCCAATTTAATTTGGATTCATCCATGTTAAACTGATCCTATAAAACGAACACAAGAACAATTTTGACAGATTATGCTCCGGGTAAAACATCTTTGTGAGCCAGCACCCGATCATCCTTAACTCTTTGTTATTTCCTTTTTAACAAATCCGGGTCAATAAGCCAACTTCGTAATCAATTTGCTGACGTTGGTTTCTCACAGAGAAAGACTGAAGAATAACTCATTTGACCCAGCTCCCAATGTTTAAAAATATAGGTCTTGAAATACTCATGTGACCTTCAACCGGCTTAAAGATGAAAAAACTTGTCGGGTTATAAATAGATGATGCCGAGTCATAATTGTTGCCGACGCTGGGTCAAAACTGAGAATTTTGAAGATTTCTCTCCCTCATATCCATATTACCTGTAGCCCCCAAGTCTTGAGTAGAGCAAAGTGATGACTTAAGACTTGCTTCAATATAAATATTACCACTTTGAAGAAATCCATGTTGCTCATCTCAATCACTAGTCAAAACTGAGTATTCCACATATGTAGGCCCCAAGTGCCGGGTCATTATGCAATAATGAGCAGAGACTTTATGGATATGATCATGTAGACTTGAGCAGCAACGTGTAGCCCCCAAGGACCGGCTCAGTAAGATAATATTGAGCTGGGACTTTATGTATACTTCTTTGCAAAGAACATCTTATGCCGTAACCCTCACCATGGGGCTCGAACCCACGTCCATAAGGTTAAGAGCTTTTTACTCTACCAACTGAGTAGTAGACCGTTCAATATAATGGATTAATGCTTATGTACCTTGAATTTTTGACAGGAGCAATTGATAGCCCCCAAGGGCCGGCTCATTAAAATGGGATGAGTCGGGTCTTCGATAAGTTGATCAAAAAATGACTTTACATTAGCACCCAAGTGTCATGGCGCATGCTTGCAGCAACATGAAACTTGCATATTTGATTTAATCTCAACTTGAGTAATGTAGCCCCCAAGTGCCAGGTCGTAAGCCTGCAGCAACTCGGGACTATTCCCTCCATTGTAAAAATAAATCATGTCCATTAATAAAATAATAACCATTGCGCTGAAGCGACTTTGAAAACCTCCATCATAATATTGGCTATTGATAACCATAAAAAAATCCACCCATGTTTGCTATTAAAGATTTGAATAATATAATCTAGTTTGGAAAACCGGTTCCTGTGATATTGAATCGTACTGCTGGTTTAAGATACCTGTGCAGTAAGGGTGATAACCCAATTTTTTGAAGCCAAAAACTTCCAAATGTTTATGATTTTCATATATGGCGACTTATCATCCAAAGTCAAGTCGGGTTAATAGAAATCACATATTTGCTTCAAATATGAACAAAAAGGTCTCAAGATAAAACCAAAGATTGCTTTCAAAAAACTTAAGCCAAATAGAAAGAAAAATCGAGGCTTCTGATTCGAATACGATCAGTAAACCGTTCCAAAGGGGTTAAGCTAGGATTCGAATACGATCATGTAGCCCCCAGTGGCTTTGGCGTTGTGCCAATCAAGAGGGTACCGACAGCTGTGTTCTCTTTGGTTCGAATACGACCTATGTTTGAACAGGAAGCCCCAAATGACCTTGAGAGGTTTTTCACGACCCTGATTCGAATACGATCCAAGTCGGTCCCAAAAGGGGTTAAGCTATGGTTCGAATACGATCAAGAAGCCCCCTAGTGAGTTTGGCAGTGTGCCGATCAAGAGGGTACCGACAGCTGTGTTCTCTTTGGTTCAAATACGACCTATGTTTGAATAGGAAGCCCCCAAGTGACCATATAAATTTTGCCATCGCGCCGATCAAGAGGGTACCGACAGCTGTGCTCGATGAGCAAGAAGCCCCCAAGTGACCATAATAAGATAAGCCGTAAGGCAGGATACCCATGTTTGAGCCGCGCAGCATGGCATCAAGTTCTCTTTGGCAACCTTTAATTTTCCTTGTGCCGGATGTTTGAACCGAATTTGAGAGCTTCAAAGCTTTGCAGGAGAGAGATGTCTCTTGAACCAGATTTTAAACCAAAATCTTTATTTTGAACCGACAATCTTCTAACGGCCTTTAAATTTTCATTAATATGGCGGTGTCCTCCGGAACCGGGTTATCATTCCCTCCAATGACCCGGAATTCCCGATTCATGCCATTGTAGCCCCCAAGTCTTAAGACGACTCAAAGAGTTGGCTTAAGATTCTCTGTAGTTGACTGTGATATAAACCGGTTTGAGTCCTGCATGGGAGAACTTGCAAGCCAAAGTAATTGCTCTTTTAAAGAAAATAATATGCAATATAAATATACTGGATGGATTTCACATGGTATGCCAGGCTAGTGATTATCCACCGCAGAGTTGATGATCACCATAGTGAAACTGAAAATCAATCACGGGTGAGCCATCCGCGGCAGTGTGAGCCAGTGCGGACGGGCGAGTCAACCACGTTATGTTGATGTAGCCCTTTGCGACACCTTTGTAATGAATAGTGGTCCTACGAGAGAAATACCACGAACCCAAAGTAATGTCTCTTAAAAGAATAAAAACATATATTGATGAAATTCATAAGAAAAATAGCACCTGGTATTTTTTGTTGGATGACCGTGCTGGATAATGCATAACACCGCTTTGGCTTTTGACAGAAGAATTGCTCTGATGTGTGTAAAGACAGTGATTGGAGACTGAAATCTGCCAACACGTCTCATTTGGTTCCTTGAAAATCGTGCCATGTTGAGAGGAGCAATAATACTGATTCTCCTGTCTTCAAATGCCCGGGATGATTGAGGTCTCTTTATATAGCTTCTTTTGACCGCGACTTACTTGATCGTGAAATCTTTCGCGTGAACAGTGGCAGGAGTGACTGAAGGAACTTTGCTTCTGCCCCACTGTTGCTTTTAACCTCACGTGCATGTGTAGCAGACTTCTATTTGTTTTACTCATCATCAGGATATCCACGCAGATTGATAAACCAGTCTTTCCAGCATCAAGCAATATACAAGTGTCGAAAACTATGACACAGCGTAGTAACGGGCGGCTCATGGTTGTGAAGACGACGACTGTGAGGCGGAATCGAAGTTGACTTGGAAACGAGGCAGGACTGTCCGCGACCCGGATCCAGACCCGTGGCCATCTTTTCGTTGGAGGGGCCGACGACAGCGACTCGGACGATGGCGGCTCTGCCGCGGGCGACTCGTGCGAGGGCGAAGGTGACTCGGATGACGGCGGCTCTGATGCGGGCGATTGTGAGCCGGCGGCGACTCGGACGACGGCGGTTCTGCCCCGGGCGACTCGTGAGCCGGCGACGGTGACTTGGTTGACGACAGCTCTGGTGCGGGCGATTCTTGAGCCGGCGGCGACTCGGACGACGGCGGCTCTGCCCTGGGCGATCGTGAGCCGGCGACGGCGACCCGTATGACGGCGGCTCTGTCGTGTGCGATTCGTGAACCGGCAGTGACTCGGACGACGTTACGGGGCCAACCACGGTGCGAGAGGCCAGCGGCAGAGGGCATGGGGCCAGCCCCGGACGGGTGCAGCAGCGAGGTTGAGCACCCGGTCGCGGGCGGTTCCACACGGGGTAAGGCCGGCTCATCCTCGCCCCGAGGATGTTTTAACACTGACGGGAGTGAGGCGCGGCGGCGGCTCTCATAGTAGGGGCAAGCGGCTCGAGGCCGGAGCCAGGCGAAGCTGCAGCAGCGGTTCAAAGTCAAGGGCATTTGGAGTAGAAGTAGAGAACACTCGATGGATAGGGCGGCCCGCAGCGGTGAAGGCGTCCGGCGGCTCAAGGCACGGGCAACGAGTGAGGCCGCGGCAGCGACTCGACACTGCGGAGGCGGTTGGGCATGTCGGCGAGCCCGCGGTGGCGAGGCGGAGCAGCTTGAGGCAGAGCCTGCCCAGCGCGGCCGCGACTTGAGGCTGCGGTGGCACAAGGCCGAGACGGCGGCCAGCGACGCAAGGCTGGATAACTTATGGCAGAACAGGGGTGGCAAGACCACACGGCTGAGGTCAGTGGAGGCAACTCGAGGCTGGTGACCCGGGGGCGGCGACTTGAGGCCGGATGGCAGCCCGTCAGTAGCGGCATCTCACAAGCAGCAGTTGTGGCCTGAGGTGCATCGATTTAGAGGTGACGGCGACTCACATCCGGGGCAGCCCAGTAGATGGTGACGGTGACTCAATACATTAGGCCAATTCGAAGTGCGGCGGCTGATTTGACCACTGCGACGGCTCGCACAGAGTCTGGAAGAGACAACCAGGGCGGCGACTTTCAAAACGAGTGCAAACGCAGCGAGGCGGCTTGGAGACCAAGGCGGTGCAGGGCGCTTGGACAAACCGAGGACCGCCGCGGCCAGAGGCGGCTTGCGAGGCTAGGCTGCACAGGGCGCTTCAGATAAAGGTGAGTGACGAGGCGGGGTCCCGGGCCATCATGGGAGGAGCGCTTAGGCGGGGCGACTTTGGCAGCGATGAACCGAGGCGGAGCGATGAATCGTACTAACGAAACAGCGGCTTGACCACGGTCTAGTGAGGCAAAACAGCCGGCGTAGGAGAGGCGTCAGGGCACCGCAGCGGCTTAACTCGGCTGCGTGGGCGGCGGCTTGAGACCGGAGCAAGGTGATTGCGGCAGCTCGACAGGGCCCGGTAGAGGAGATCACGACGGCGACTCTGCGGTCATGGCGATTTGATGCATCGGGTGGATTTTAATGGTGATGTCTCTGGTCACTTTAGATTTTGATGGTTGTATATGCGGAGCAGCTACGGCGACTATAAAGTGGCGATAGAGAGGCACCGTGGCGAGACGAGGTCGAAGCAAAAGCGAGCGGCTTGCGACAGGGTCGGGCCCGCGAAGCCACGGTGGCAAAGGCCAGTGGCAGCTCATAAACAGGGCACAGTTCAGAGGCAGCTCTGGCAAGGCCACAGTGGTGGCGGCGAGTTTGGAAGTAGAAGCAGGGTGAGGCAAGTCCGGGTTGTGATCGGCCCCATTTCCGCGTCTTCAGAAAATTCACGTCTGCCTCTTCCCTTTTCCTTGACTTTTTCCTTTGCGGTTGATGGTTGAACGGTGAACGGCAACTCCAACCGTACTGGTTTTGGCGAGTTACCGACAGAAACCTGACACGCCGATGATTTTGGCGACTTTGTGATTTTTTTCTTGGCGACTTACGACAGCCATCAGATCGCAACCTTAATTTTCCTTAAATCTCCTAGACTATGAATCTGGACCAATAAACTCGAAGCTGATGCAGATCCTTCCAAACCGGCTCTTCTTCAACCAGAAATTGCGAACTTTTCGATCCCTGTGAGAGATCCCTCCAAGAACTCAACACCACCGTGCGCTAGCCCTATGGTGGGCGCCAACTGTTGTAGAATTGTCACGTCAGATGTCCTAGTGTGAGGACTTAGTCGTGAGGCCAACGCATCTATGCGGTAGCTTGAAGGGGTTGGTCGGAATCGACAGACGCAGGGCGGATCAACACACAAGACAAGGATTTAGACAGCTTCGGGCCCTGGGAAACATCATCCGTTAATAACCCTACATGCTGTTTGTGGCTAGGTCTTATTATGATCATGAGAGAGTCGCCGGTAAGCCGACTCTTTTTGTCTAGCCCTAGAGATTGTTTCCTGCCCTCTTGGGGTGCCCCGCCCCTCCTTATATAAGCTGAAGGGGCAGGTTACATGTAGAGTCCAACTCGGACTTAATACTTAACCTTATTTTGACGTCTTACCATGGGCTTCTTTAACATCTTGGGCTTCTTACGGACTGGCTTACCATCTGGCTTATCGACTGCCGACTTACATGACCGTGTCTGTCGGGTTACATGACTGTGTCTGCCGGGTTATATGACTGTGTTTGCCGGGTTATATGACTGTGTCTGCCGGGTTATATGACTGTGTCTGCTGGCTTACAATGCTTAACTGTTCCAACCGGTCTTATAGTCTGCTGGGTCACCAATGAAACATCAAGCCCCAGCCGGGTCATATCTCCGGCCGGGTCATACCGCTGGGTATATCCCCGACATCTCTTGAAATACCCCTTTTTGATGATGCTTGCTATGCTTGTGGCCATGATGCCAATATGAATGATGCTTATGGAGATGAACTTGCTATAGTCCTTATGTTAAACATGAAATTGTTGCTATTGCACCCACACATAATAGTCCTATTATCTTTTTGAATTCTTCAAACTACACTATATCGGAGAAGTTTGCTCTTATTAAGGATTATGTTGATGGGTTGCATTTTACCGTTGCACATAATGATTTTGATAGATATAATATGCATGTGCTTGCTGCTCCAACTTGCAATTATTATGAGAGAGGAACTACATCTCCGCCTCTTTATGTTTCCAACACGATAGGATTGCAAGAAACTGCTTATACTATGCATTGACCTTTACTTGGTGTGCATGAATTGTTCTTTTATGACATGCCGATGCATAGGAAGAGAGTTAGACTTCGTTGTTGCATGATATATGTTACTTTGTGCTCACTACTAAATCACAAATAATTGTTAATTAAAATTGGCTTTGATATACCTTGGGATCCAGGTGGATCCATTACTTGAGCACTATATGCCTAGCTTAATGGCTTTAAAGAAAGCGCTGCAAGGGAGACAACCCGGAAGTTTTAGAGAGTCATTTATTTCTGCTGAGTGCTTTAATAATGTTTAAAAACAAAAAATAAAGAGGGGAACCCAAAAAATTTCATCAAAAATAATTATCCCCTTGTACAATTCCATTGTATTATAAAAATAATGTGCCAAGGTTTGCCTTTAGAATGTTTACAATGCTTGTTGGTTTGTGCGGTGCAGGACATAAACTTTGGCTGTAGTGCGCAATTTTACATTTTTTTACTGGAACTTCAAATGATTCTGAAACTTTTTGCACTGTCTTTCTATACAAATTGTTTATTTTTCCTAATTTTGGTAGAATTTTTGGAGTACCAGAAGTATGGTGAATGTTCAGATTACTACAGACTGTCCGGTTTAAGACAGATTCTGTTTTTGATGCATAGTTTGCTTATTTTGATGAAACTATCAATTTCTATCAGTGTATTAAGCCATGGAAAAGTTATATTACAGTAGCTACAATGCAAAAACAAAATATGAATTGGTTTGCAACAATACTTAGAGTAGTGATTTGCTTTATTATACTAACGGATCTTACCAAGTTTTCTGTTGAAGTTTTGTATGGATGAAGTGTTCGAAGATCGAGGAGGTCTCGATATGAGGAAAAGGAAGAGAGGCAAGATCCAAGGGACCCCAAGTGAATATTCAAGGAGACTCAAGCGTCTAAGCTTGGGGATGCCCCGGAAGGCATCCCATCTTTATACAAGTATTGGTATGTTTTCAGATTCGTTTCATTCATGTGATATGTGCAAATCTTGGAGCGTCTTTTGCGTTTAGTTTTCACTTTTATTTTATGCACCATTCTGGTATGAGATAGTCCTTGGTTGATTTATAGAATGCTCTTTGCACTTCACTTAAATCTTTTGAGTATGGCTTTATAGAATGCTTCATGTGCTTCACTTATATCTTTTGAAGTTTGGATTGCCTGTTTCTCTTCACATAGAAAACCGCCATTAGTAGAATGCTCTTTTGCTTCACTTATATTTGTTAGAGCGTGGGCATATCTTTTGTAGAAAGAATTAAACTCTCTTGCTTCACTTATATCTATTTAGAGAGATGACAGGAATTGGTCATTCACATGGTTAGTCATAAAATCCTACATAAAACTTGTAGATCACCGAATATGATATGTTTGATTCCTTGTAATAGTTTTGTGATATAGAGATGATAATATGTGGGAGGTTCTAGTAAATGGTTGTGTTTAGTAAGGATATTGGTGTTAAGTTTTTGATTCCCGAAGCATGCACATACGGTCTCCTAACTATGTAACCAAATTGGCGCGCAATGCATTTTGATTCTTTATCTTTGCGTGAAGGTCGGGGGCGCGCGATGGTTAACTCCTACCAACGTCCCCCCTAGGAGCATGCGTAGTAGTACTTTGCTTCGAGGGCTAATAAATTTTTGCAATAACTATATGAGTTCTTTATGACTAATGTGAGTCCATGGATTATACGCACTCTCACCCCTCCATCATTGCTAGCCTCTTCGGTACCGTGCATTGCCCTTTCTCACCTCGAGAGTTGGTGCGAACTTCGCCGGTGCATCCATATCCCGTGATACGATACGCTCTATCACACATAAGCCTCCTTATATATTCCTCAAAACAGCCACCATACCTACCTATCATTGCATTTCCATAGCCATTCCGAGATATATTGCCGTGCAACTTTCATCATCATCATATACATGACTTGAGCATTCATTGTCATATTGCTTTGCATGATCGTAAGATAGCTAGCATGATGTTTTCATGGCTTGTCCGTTTTTTGATGTCATTGCTATGCTAGATCATTGCACACCCAGGTACACCGTCGGAGGCATTCATATAGAGTCATATTTTTGTTCTAGTATCGAGTTGTAATATTGAGTTGTAAGTAAATAAAAGTGTGATGATCATCATTATTAGAGCATTGCCCCAGTGAGGAAAGGATGATGGAGACTATGATTTCCCCACAAGTCGGGATGAGTCTGGACTTTATGAAAAATAAAAGAGGCCAAAGAAGCCCAAATAAGAAAAAAGAGGCCAAACAAGCCCACCAAAAAAATATAAAAAAGAAAAAAGAAAATAAAAAAATGAGAGAAAAAGAGAGAAGGGACAATGTTACTATCCTTTTACCACACTTGTGCTTCAAAATAGCACCACGTTCTTCATATAGAGAGTCTCTTGAGTTATCAGTTTTATATACTAGTGGGAATTTTCATTATAGAACTTGGCTTGTATATTCCGATGATGGGCTTCCTCAAATGCCCGAGGTCTTCATGAGCAAGCAAGTTGGATGCACACCCACTTAGTTTCAGTTTTAGCTTTGATACACTTATAGCTCTTAGTGCATCCGTTGCATGGCAATCCCTACTCCTCGCATTGACATCAATTGATGGGTATCTCCATAGCCCGTTGATTAGCCGCGTCGATGTGAGACTTTCTCCCTTTTTGTCTTCTCCACACAACCTCCACCATCATACTCTATTCCACCTGTAGTGCTATATCCATGGCTTGCGCTCATGGAAATGCAATGATAGGTAGTCCATGCCAATATTATTCCTCAAAATAGTCTCCATCGTATCTATAATTTTTTATTGTTCCATGCCAATATTATTCAACTTTCATATACTTTTGGCAACTTTTTATACTATTTTTGGATGTTTTATGTTTCGCAGAAAACCCATATCAAACGGAGTCCAAAGGGAATAAAAACATATGGAGAATATTTTTGGAATATTTATGATTTTTGGGAAGAAGAATCAACGCGAGACGATGCTCGAGGGGCCCACGTGTTGGGTAACGCAGTAATTTCAAAAAAATTCCTACGCACACGCAAGATCATGGTGATGCATAGCAACAAGAGGCGAGAGTGTTGTCTACGTACCCTCGTAGACCGGCAACGGAAGCGTTGACGCAACATAGAGGAAGTAGTCGTACGTCTTCCCGATCCGACCGATCAAGCACCGAAAATACGGCACCTCCGAGTTCGAGCACACGTTCAGCTCGATGACGATCCCTGGACTCCGATCCAGCAAAGTGTCGGGGATGAGTTCCATCAGCACGACGGCGTGGTGACGACCTTGATGTTCTACCGTCGCAGGGCTTCGCCTAAGCACCGCTACAATATTATCGAGGATTATCGTGGAGGGGGGCACCGCACACGGCTAAGAGAACGATTACGAAGATCAACTTGTGTGTCTATGTGGTGCCCCCCACCCCCGTATATAAAGGAGTGCAGGGGAGGGGCGGCTGGCCAGGAGGAGGCACGCCAGGGAGGAGTCCTACTCCTACCGGGAGTAGGACTCCCTCCTTTTCCTTGTCCAACTAGGAGAGGGGGAAAGAAGGGAGAGAGGAGAGGAAGGAAAGGGGGGCGCCGCCCCCCTCCTTGTCCAATTCGGACTAGAGGGAAAGGGGCCGCGCGGCCTGCCCTGGCCGCCCCTCCTCTTCTCCACTTTGGGCCCATGAGGCCCATTAACCCCCGGGGGGGTTCCGGTAACCCCCCGGTACTCCGGTTTTATCCGAAACTCTTTCGGATCACTTCCGGTGTCCGAATATAGCCGTCCAATATATCAATCTTTATGTCTCGACCATTTCGAGCTCCTCGTCATGTCCATGATCACATCCGGGACTCCGAACAACCTTCGGTACATCAAAATATATAAACTCATAATGAAACTGTCATTGTAACCTTAAGCTCGCGGACCCTACGGGTTCGAGAACAATGTAGACATGACCGAGACACGTCTCCGGTCAATAACCAATAGCGGAACCTGGATGCTCATATTGGCTCCCACATATTCTACGAAGATCTTTATCGGTCAGACCGCATAACAACATACGTTGTTCCCTTTGTCATCGGTATGTTACTTGTCGGAGATTCGATCGTCGGTATCTCAATACCTATTTCAATCTCGTTACCGACAAGTCTCTTTACTCATTTCGTAATACTCATCTCGCAACCAACTTATTAGTTGCAGTGCTTGCAGTGCTTGCAAGGCTTAGGTGATGTGTATTACCGAGAGGGCCCAGAGATACCTCTCCGACAATCGGAGTGACAAATCCTAATCTCGAAATACGCCAACCCAACATGTACCTTCGGAGACACCTGTAATGCTCCTTTATAATCACCCAGTTACGTTGTGACGTTTGGTAGCACCCAAAGTGTTCCTCCGGCAAACGGGAGTTGCATAATCTCATAGTCATAGGAACCTGTATAAGTCATGAAGAAAGCAATAGCAACATACTAAACGATCAAGTGCTAAGCTAACGGAATGGGTCAAGTCAATCACATCATTCTCCTAATGATGTGATCCTGTTAATCAAATGACAACTCATGTCTATGGCTAGGAAACATAACTATCTTTGATCAACGAGCTAGTCAAGTAGAGGCATACTAGTGACACTTTGTTTGTCTATGTATTCACACATGTATTATGTTTCCGGTTAATACAATTCTAGCATGAATAATAAACATTTATCATGGTATAAGGAAATAAATAATAACTTTATTATTGCCTCTAGGGCATATTTCCTTCAGTCTCCCACTTGCACTAGAGTCAATAATCTAGTTCACATCGCCATGTGATTTAACACCAATAGTTCACATCAACATGTGACCAACACCCAAAGGGTTTACTAGAGTCAATAATCTAGTTCACATCGCCATGTGATTTAACACCAATAGTTCACATCATCATGTGATTAACACCCATAGTTCACATCGCTATGTGACCGACACCCAAAGGGTTTACTAGAGTCAATAATCTAGTTCACATCACTATGTGATTAACACCCAAAGAGTACTAAGGTGTGATCATGTTTTGCTTATGAGAGAAGTTTAGTCAACGGGTCTGACATATTCAGATCCGTATGTATTTTGCAAATTTCTATGTCAACAATGCTCTGCACGGAGCTACTCTAGCTAATTGCTCCCACTATCAATATGTATCCAGATTGAAACTTAGAGTCATCCAGATCAGTGTCAAAACGTGTATCGACGTAACCCTTTACGACGAACCTTTTGTCACCTCCATAATCGAGAAACATATCCTTATTCCACTAAGGATAATTTTGACCGCCGTCCAGTGATCTACTCCTAGATCACTATTGTGCTCCCGTGCCAAACTCAGGGTAGGGTATACAATAGGTCTGGTACACAGCATGGCATACTTTATAGAACCCATGGCCAAAGCATAGGGAATGACTTTCATTCTCTTTCTATCTTCTGCCGTGGTCAGGCTTTGAGTCTTACTCAACTTCACACCTTGTAACATAGGCAAGAACTCTTTCTTTGACTGTTCCATTTTGAACTACTTCAAAATCTTGTCAAGGTATGTACTCATTGAAAAACTTATCAAGCGTCTTGATCTATCTCTATCGATCTTTGATGCTTAATATGTAAGCAGCTTCACCGAGGTCTTTTTCTTTGAAAAACTCCTTTCAAATACTCCTTTATGCTTTGCAGAATAGTTCTACATTATTTCCGATCAACAATATGTCATTCACATATACTTATCAGAAATGTTGTAGTGCTCCCACTCACTTTCTTGTAAATACAGGCTTCACCGCAAGTCTGTATAAAACTATATGCTTTGATCACACTATCAAAGCGTATATTCCAACTCCGAGATGCTTGCACCAGTCCATAGATGGATCGCTGGAGCTTGCTCACTTTGTTAGCACCTTTAGGATCAACAAAACCTTCTGGTTGTATCATATAAAAAAATACATCCATTAAGGAATGCAGTTTTGACATCCACTTGCCAGATTTCATAAAATGCGGCAATTGCTAACATGATTCAAACAGACTTAAGCATAGATACGAGTGAGAAATTCTCATCGTAGTCAACACCTTGAACTTGTCGAAAACCCTTTTTGCGACAATTCTAGCTTTGTAGATAGTAACACTACTATCAGCGTCCGTCTCCCTCTTGAATATCCATTTATTTTCTATGGCCTGCCGATCATCGGGCAAGTCAACCAAAATCCATACTTTGTTCTCATACATGGATCCTATCTCAGATTTCATGGCCTCAAACCATTTTGCGGAATCTGGGCTTACCATCGCTTCCTCATAGTTCGTAGGTTCGTCATGGTCAAGTAACATGACCTCCAGAACAGGATTACCGTACCGCTCTGGTGCGGATCTCACTCTGGTTTAGCTACGAGGTTCGGTAGTAACTTGATCTGAAGTTACATGATCATCATCATTAGCTTCCTCACTAATTGGTGTAGTAGTCATAGGAACAGATTTCTGTGATGAACTACTTTCCAATAAGGGAGCAGGTACAGTTACCTCATCAAGTTCTACTTTCCTCCCACTCACTTCTTTCGAGAGAAACTCCTTCTCTAGAAAGGATCCATTATAAGCAATGAATGTCTTGCCTTTGGATCCGTGATAGAAGGTGTACCCAAACGTTTCTTTTGGGTATCTATGAAGACGCACTTCTCCGATTTGGGTTTGAGCTTATCAGGACGAAACTTTTTCACATAAACATTGCATCCCCAAACTTTAAGAAACGATAGCTTAGGTTTCTTGCGAAACCATAGTTCATATGGTGTCATCTCAACGGATTTAGATGGTGCCCTATTTAACGTGAATGCAGCTGTCTTTAATGCATAATCCCAAAACGATAGTGGTAAATCAGTAAGAGACATCATAGATCGCACTATATCTAGTAAAGTGCGTTTACGGCGTTCGGACACACCATTACGCTATGGTGTTCCAGGTGGCATGAGTAGTGAAATTATTTCACATTGTTTTAACTAAAGACCAAACTCGTAACTCAAATACTTTTTTTCACGATCAGACCGTAGAAACTTTATTTTCTTGTTACGATGATTTTTCACTTCACTCTGAAATTATATGAACTTTTCACATGTTTCAGACTTCTATTTCATTAAGTAGATATACCCATATTTGCTCAAATCATCCGTGAAGGTCAGAAAATAATGATACCCGCTGCAAGCCTTAATATTCATCGGACCACATACATTAGTATGTATGATTTCCAACAAATCTGTTGCTTGCTTTATTGTTCCGGAGAACGGCGTTTTAGTCATCTTGCCCAAGAGGCATGGTTCGCAAGCATCAAGTGATTCATAATCAAATGATTCCAAATTCCCATCAGCATGGAGTTTCTTCATGTGCTTTACACCAATATGACTTAAATGGCAGTGCCACAAATAAGTTGCACTATCATTATTAACTTTGCATCTTTTGGCTTCAATATTACGAATATGTGTATCACTACGATCGAGATCCAACAAACCATTTTTGTTGGTGTGTATGACCATAGAAGGTTTTATTCATGTAAATAGAACAACAATTGTTCTCTAACTTAAATGAATAACCGTATTGCAATAATCATGATCAAATCATATTCATGCTCAACGCAAACACCAAATAACACTTATTTAGTTTCAACACTAATCCCGAAAGTATAGGGAGAGTGCGATGATGATCATATCAATCTTGGAACTATTTCCAACACACATTGTCACCTCGACTTTTACTAGTTTCTGTTTATTCTGCAACTCCCGTTTTGAGTTACTACTCTTAGCAACTGTACCAGTATCAAATGCCGAGGGGTTGCCATAAACACTAGTAACGTACACATCAATAACCTGTATATCAAATATACCTTTGTTCGCTTTGCCATCCTTCTTATCCGCCAAAATACTTGGGGTAGTTCCGCTTCCAATGACCAGTCCCTTTGCAGTAGAAGCACTTAGTCTCAGGCTTAGGACCAGACTTGGGCTTCTTCACTTGAGCAGCAACTTGCTTGCCGTTCTTCTTGAAGTTCCCCTTCTTCCGTTTGCCCTTTTCTTGAAACTAGTGGTCTCGTCAACCATCAACACTTGATGTTTTTCTTGATTTCTACCTTCGTCGATTTTAGCATCATGAAGAGCTTGGGAATTGTATCCGTTATCCCTTGCATATTATAGTTCATCACGAAGTTCTACTAACTTGGTGATGGTGACTAGAAAATTCTGTCAATCACTATCTTATCTGGAAGATTAACTCCCACTTGATTCAAGCGATTGTAGTACCCAGACAATCTGAGCACATGCTCACTGCTTGAGCGATTCTCCTCCATCTTTTAGCTATAGAACTTGTTGGAGACTTCATATCTCTCAACTCGGGTATTTGCTTGAAATATTAACTTCAACTCTTGGAACATCTCATATGGTCCATGACGTTCAAAACGTCTTTGAAGTCCCGATTCTAAGCCGTTAAGCATGGTGCACTAAACTATCAAGTAGTCATCATATTGAGCTAGCCATTCATAACGTCTGCATATGCTCCTGGAATAGGTTTGTCGCCTAGCGGTGCATCAATGACATAATTCTTCTGTGTAGCAATGAGGATAATCCTCAGATCACGGATCCAATCCGCATCATTGCTACTAACATCTTTCAATATAATTTTTCTCTAGGAACATATCAAAATAAACATAGGGAAGCAACAACGCGAGCTATTGATTTGCAGAATACTATCAGGACTATGTTCATGATAAATTAAAGTTCAATTAATCATATTACTTAAGAACTCCCACTTAGATAGACATCCCTCTAATCTTCTAAGTGATTACGTGATCCATATCAACCACACCATGTCCGATCATCACGTGAGATGGAGTAGTTTCAATGGTGAACATCAATATGTTGATCATATCTACTATATGATTCTCGCTCAACCTTTTGGTCTCCGTGTTCTGAGGCCATATCTGTTATATGCTAGGCTCGTCAAGTTTAACCTGAGTATTCTGCATGTGCAACTGTTTTGCACCCGCTGTATTTGAACGTAGAGCCTATCACACCCGATCATCACGTGGTGTCTCAGCACGAAGAACTTTCACAACGGTGCATACTTAGGGAGAACACTTATCTTGATAATTTAGTAAGGGATCATCTTATAATGCTACCGTCAATCAAAGCAAGATAAGATGCATAAAAGATAAACATCACATGCAATCAATATAAGTGATATGATATGGCCATCATCATCTTGTGCTTGTGATCTCCATCTTCGAAGCACCGTCATGATCACCATCGTCACCGGCGCAACACCTTGATCTCCATCGTAGCATCATTGTCGTCTCGCCGATCTTATGCTTCTACGACTATCGCTACCGCTTAGTGATAAAGTAAAGCATTACAGGGCGATTGCATTGCATACAATAAAGCGACAACCATATGGCTCCTGCCAGTTGCCGATAACTTCGGTTACAAAACATGATCATCTCATACAATAAAATTTAGCATCATGTCTTGACCATATCACATCACAACATGCCCTGCAAAAACAAGTTAGACGTCCTCTACTTTGTTGTTGCAAGTTTTACGTGGCTGCTACGGGCTTAGCAAGAACCGTTCTTACCTACGCATAAAAAACCACAACGATAGTTTGTCAAGTTGGTGCTGTTTTAACCTTCGCAAGGACCGGGCGTAGCCACACTCGGTTCAACTAAAGTTGGAGAAACTGACACCCGCCAGCCACCTGTGTGCAAAGCACGTCGGTAGAACCAGTCTCGCGTAAGCGTACGCGTAATGTCGGTCCAGGCCGCTTCATCCAACAATACTGCCGAACCAAAGTATGACATGCTGGTAAGCAGTATGACTTATATCGCCCACAACTCACTTGTGTTCCACTCGTGCACAACATCAACGCATAAAACCAGGCTCGGATGCCACTGTTGGGTAACGTAGTAATTTCAAAAAAATTCCTACGCACACGCAAGATCATGGTGATGCATAGAAACGAGAGGGGATAGTGTTATCTACGTACCCTCGTAGACCGGCAACGGAAGCATTGACGCAACATAGAGGAAGTAGTTGTACGTCTTCCCGATCCGATCGATCAAGCACCGAAACTATGGGACCTTCGAGTTCGAGCACCCGTTCAGCTAGATGACGATCCCCGGACTCTGATCCAGCAAAGTGTCGGGGATGAGTTCCGTCAGCACGACGGCGTGGTGAAGATCTTGATGTTCTACCGTCGCAGGGCTTCGCCTAAGCACCGCTACAATATCATCGAGGATTATCGTGGAGGGGGGCACCGCACATGGCTAAGAGAACGATCACGAAGATCAACTTGTGTGTCTATGTGGTGCCCCCCCACCCCCGTATATAAAGGAGTGGAGGGGAGGGGCTGTCGGCCAGGAAGAGGCGCGCTAGGGAGGAGTCCTACTCCTACCGGGAGTAGGACTCCCTCCTTTTCCTTGTCCAACTAGGAGAGGGGGAAGGAAGGGAGAGAGGAGAGGAAGGAAAGGGGGGGCGCCGCCCCCTCCTTGTCCAATTCGGACTAGAGGGGGAGGGGGCGCGCGGCCTGCCCTAGCCGCCCCTCCTCTTCTTCACTTTGGGCCCATGAGGCCCATTAACCCCCGGGGGGGTTCCAGTAACCCCTCGATACTCCCATTTTATCCGAAACTCTTCCGAAACAGTTTCGGTGTCCGAATATAGCCGTCCAATATATCAATCTTTATGTCTCGACCATTTCGAGACTCCTCGTCATGTCCGTGATCACATCCGGGACTCCGAACAACCTTCGGTACATCAAAATATATAAACTCATAATGAAACTATCATCGTAACCTTAAGCGTGCGGACCCTACTGGTTCGAGAACAATGTAGACATGACCGAGACACGTCTCCGGTCAATAACCAATAGCGTCACCTGGATGCTCATATTGGCTCCCACATATTCTACGAAGATCTTTATCGGTCAGACCGCATAACAACATACGTTGTTCCCTTTGTCATCGGTATGTTACTTGTCCGAGATTCGATCGTCGATATCTCAATACCTAGTTCAATCTCGCTACCGACAAGTCTCTTTACTCGTCCCATAATACATCATCTTGCAACCAACTTATTAGTTGCAGTGCTTGCAAGGCTTAGGTGTTGTGTATTACCGAGAGGGCCCAGAGATACCTCTCCAACAATCGGAGTGACAAATCCTAATCTCGAAATATGCCAACCCAACATGTACCTTCGGAGACACCTGTAATGCTCCTTTATAATCACCCAGTTATGTTGTGACGTTTGGTAGCACCCAAAGTGTTCCTCCGGCAAACGGGAGTTGCATAATCTCATAGTCATAGGAACCTGTATAAGTCATGAAGAAAGCAATAGCAACATACTAAACGATCAAGTGCTAAGCTAACGGAATGGGTCAAGTCAATCACATCATTCTCCTAATGATGTGATCCTGTTAATCAAATGACAACTCATGTCTATGGCTAGGCAACATAACCATCTTTGATCAACGAGCTAGTCAAGTAGAGGCATACTAGTGACACTTTGTTTGTCTATGTATTCACACATGTATTATGTTTCCGGTTAATACGATTCTAGCATGAATAATAAACATTTATCATGATATAAGGAAATAAATAATAACTTTATTATTGCCTCTAGGGCATATTTCCTTCACCACGACGCAGGGTGGCGCGCCCCTGACCCTCGTGGACACCCCGTAAGGTTCTGCTCTTCTTTTGCCGCAAGAAAGCTAATGTCCGGAAACAAATCGTGTTGAAGGTTTCAATCCTATCGGAGTTACGGATCTCCGGGAATATAAGAAATGGTGAAAGGGCAGAATCGGGGAACACAGAAACAGAGAGAGACAGAGAGACAAATCCAATCTCGGAGGGGCTCTCGCCCCTCCCATGCCATGGAGACCATGGACCAGAGGGGAAACCCTTCTCCCATCTAGGGAGAAGGTCAAGGAAGAAGAAGAAGAAGGGGGCTCTCTCCCCCTCTCTCCCGGTGGTGCCGGTACACCGCCGGGGCCATCATCATCACTGCGATCTACACCAACACCTCTGTCATCTTCACCAACATCTCCATCACCTTCCCCCATCTATATTCAGCGGTCCACTCTCCCGCAACCCATTGTACCCTCTACTTGAACATGGTGCTTTATGCTTCATATTATTATCCAATGATGTGTTGCCATCCCTATGATGGCTGAGTAGATTTTCGTTGTCCTTTCGGTAATTGGTGAATTGCTATGATTGGTTTAATTTTCTTGTGGTTATGTTGCTATCCTTTGGTGCCCATCATATGAGCGCGCGCGTGGATCACACCATAGGGTTAGTTGTATGTTGATAGGACTATGTATTGGAGGGCAAGAGTGATAGAAGCTTCAACCTAGCATAGAAATTGATGCACTCAGGATTGAAGGGGGACCAATATATCTTAATGCTATGGTTGGGTTTTACCTTAATGAACGTTAGTAGTTGCGGATGCTTGCTAATAGTTCCAATCATAAGTGCATAGAATTCCAAGTCAGGGATGACATGCTAGCAGTTGCCTCTCCCACATAAAACATGCTATCGGTCTAGTAAAGTAGTCAATTGCTTAGGGACAATTTCATAACTCCTACCACCACTTTTCCACACTCACTACTAACTTTATTGCTTCTTTATCTAAACAGCCCCTAGTTTATATTTACGTTCTCTTTATATTCTTGCAAGCCTATCCAACAACACCTACAAAGTACTTCTAGTTTCATACTTGTTCTAGGTAAAGCGAACATCAAGCATGCGTAGAGTTGTATCAGTTGGTCGATAGAACTTGAGGGAAGATTTGTTCTACCTTTAGCTCCTCGTTGGGTTCGACACTCTTACTTAACGAAAGGGGCTACAATTGATCCGTATACTTGTGGGTTATGAGCGGGCCGCCCGGAAGTGGCGCGAGCGACGTGGATCCAGAGCCAGGCAAGCTTTGCGGGAGGTCAAACCCTATCAAGCCGCCGAAGAAAGCACAACTGCAATATTCGGTAGAATACGCTGCAGTAGAGCATTCGCCGCTGTTGTGAAGGCCAATCTGACGGGAAGCCACCACATCGTGTCATCCTTCGACGCATATAGTGATATTTGTTTCCCCTTCCCCCATCTCTTCTACTTTTACTAGGGTTAGGGTTTCTGTTGCTTTTCCATGCTGTGATGGTCATATTGTTTAATTTGTACACTGTTTGTATGCGATTTAGTTCAAATTAGGTGATGTTTAACCCCAACGTTAGGACTACTATGTCATATTAGTTGTTGTTGAAAGCTTTGGTTAGTGTACTGTGTTGCTTTGTATTGCACAATTTTTTAACTAAAGCTTTGTATTGCTCTGTGTTTTGTTGTTCTACTTTTAATTTAAGCAAATATTTGTATTGCAGTGCTAGGATATGTTTCATTTGTTTTAATTAAGTTTGTATTGGTATGTTTGCTTGTATTGCTCTACTTTGACTAAGCACTTATACTGCACAACTATGTTGTTTTTATTATTTGCAGTCTAGATGATGAGGTTTGAGAACCGTGGATGCATTTTCATGACAGAGACAATCTTGAGATAACTATGATGCCAGACATCCCATTTTACAACCTAGTAGCACTGATAGAGACTAAAGGATATGGTTTGGGTGATTACATGTACTATGGTAGGGATCCTGGGCTAGGGATAGAAGGAATCGAAGAAATAGATGATGATGACAAGCTGGACAAAATTCTAGACCACAATCATGCAGAAGTAGAAGATATTGAATGTCACAGTTGTTACGGCTAGTTCGCCCAAACCTACAGATATAAACACCAGTGCCAATGTCATTGAGCAGCAGACTACTCTCGAAGAAATTGGAGAGCCCCAACTATATCAGATAAATGATGAAGGTGTTGGGGAACACGGTAATTTCAAAATTTATCCTATGATCACGCAAGATCTATCTAGGTGATGCATAGCAACGAGAGGGGAGAGTGTTTCCACGTACCCTCTTAGACCGAAAGCGGAAGCGTTTCAATAACGCGGTTGATGTAGTCGAACTTCTTCGCGATCCAATCGATCAAGTACCGAACGTACGACACCTCCGTGTTCAGCACACATTCACCTCGATGACGTCCCTCGTGCTCTTGATCCAGTTGAGGATGAGGGTGAGTTCCGTTAGTACGACGGCGTGGCGACGGTGATGATGATGCTACCGGCGCAGGGCTTCGCCTAAGCACTACGATGGTATGACCGAGGTGTGTAACTGTGGAGGGGGCACCGCACACGGTTAAGAGAAACTTGGGTGTTCTAGGGTGCCCCCTACCCCCGTATATAAAGGAGCAAGGGGGAGGCCGGCCGGCCCCTAGGGCGCGCCCCAAGAGGGGAGTCCTACTTGGACTACTAGTCCTAGTAGGATTCCACCAAGAGGGAGAGAGGGGGAAGCAAGGAGAGGGAGAGGGAGTAGGAAAGGGGGGCGCCGCCCCCCTTCCCTAGTCCAATTCAGACCCAAGGGGAGGGGGCACGCGGCCTGCCCTGGCCACCCCTCTCTCTCTCCACCAAGGCCCAATGTGGCCCATTAGTTCTCCGGGGGGTTCCGGTAACCCCTCCGGCGCTCCGGTTTTACACGAAACTTTCCGAAACACTTCCGGTGTCCGAAAATAGATGTCCAATATATCAATCTTTATGTCTCGACCATTTCGAGACTCCTCGTCATGTCCATGATCTCATCCGGGACTCAGAACAAACTTAGGTCATCAAAAACACATAACTCATAATACATATCGTCATCAAATGTTAAGCGTGCGGACCCTACGTGTTCGAGAACTATGTAGACATGATCGAGACATATCTCCAATCAATAACCAATAGAGGAACCTGGATACTCATATTGGCTCCCACATAATCTACGAAGATCTTCATTGGTCAAACCGCATAACAACATATGTTGTTCCCTTTGTCATCGGTATGTTACTTACCTGAGATTCGATCATCGGTATCATCATACCTAGTTCAATCTCGTTACCGGCAAGTCTATTTACTCGTTCTGTAATACTTCATCCCACAACTAACTCATTAGTTACATTGCTTGCAAGGCTTATAGTGATGAGCATTACCGAGAGGGCCCAGAGATACCTCTCCGAAACACGGAGTGACAAATCCTAATCTTGATCTATGCCAACCCAAGAAACACCTTCGGAGACACCTATAGAGCACCTTTATAATCACCCATTTACGTTGTGACGTTTTGTAGCACACAAAGTGTTCCTCCGGTATTTGGGAGTTGCATAATCTCATAGTCTGAGGAACATGTATAAGTCATGATTAAAGCAGTAGCAATGAAACTGTAACGATCATAATGCTAAGCTAACATATGGGTCATGTCCATCACATCATTCTCCTAATGATGTGATCCCGTTCGTCAAGTGACAACATATGTCTATGGTTAGGAAACATAATCATCTTTGATTAACAAGCTAGTCAAGTAGAGGCATACTAGGGACACTATGTTTTGTCTATGTATTCACACATGTACTAAGTTTCTGGTTAATACAATTCTAGCATGAATAATAAACATTTATCATGAAATAAGGAAATAAATAATAACTTTATTATTGCCTCTAGGGCATATTCCCTTCAGTCTCCCACTTGCACTAGAGTCAATAATCTAGTTCACATCGCCATGTGATTTAACATCAATAGTTCACATCTGTATGTGATTAACACCCATAGTTCACATCGCCATGTGACTAACAACCAAAGGGTTTAGATTCAATGATCTAGTTCACATTGATATGTGATTAACACCCAAAGAGTACTAAGGTGTGATCATGTTTTTCTTGTGAGAGAAGTTTAGTCAACGGGTCTGTAACATTCAGATCCGTATGTATTTTGCAAATTTCTATGTCTACAATGCTCTACTTGAGCTACTCTAGCTAATTGCTCCCACTTTTAATATGTATCCAGATTGAGACTTAGAGTCATCTGGATTGATGTAAAACCTTGCATCGACGTAACTCTTTACGACGAGCTCTTATATCACCTCCATAACCGAGAAATATTTCCTTAGTCCTCTTAGGTAACTAAGGATAACTTTGAACGCTATACAGTGATCCACTCCTGGATTACTATCGTACCCCCTTGCCAAACTCACATCAAGGCACACAACTGGTTTGGTACATAGCATGGCATACTTTATAGAACCTATGACTGCGGCATAGGGAATGACTTTCATTCTCTTTATATCTTCTATCGTGGTCGGGTTTTGAGTCTTACTCAACTTTACACCTTGTAATACAGGCAAGAACTCCTTCTTTGACTGATCCATTTTGAACTCTTTCAAAATCTTGTCAAGGTATGTACTCATTTGAAAAATCTTATCATGTGTCTTGATCTATCTCTATAGATCTTGATGCTCAATATGTAAGCAGCTTCACTGAGGTCTTTCTTTGAAAATCTCCTTTCAAATTCTCCTTTATGCTTTCTAGAAGATTCTACATCATTTCCGATCAACAATATGTCATTCACATATACTTATAAGAAAGGCTATAGTGCTCCCACTCACTTTCTTGTAAATACAGGCTTCACTGCAAGTCTATATAAAACTATATGTTTGGATCACACTATCAAAGCGTTTATCCCAACTCCGAGAAGCTTGTACCAGTCCATAGATGGATCACCGGAGCTTGCACACCTTGTTAGTACCTTTAGGATCGACAAAACCTTCTGGTTGCATCATATACAACTCTTCTTTAAGAATCATCCATTTAAGGAATGCAGTTTTGACATCCATTTGCCAGATTTCATAAAATATGGCAACTGCTAACATGATTCGGACGGATTTAAGCATCACTACAGTTGAGAAAAACTCACTGCAGTCAACACCTTGAACTTGTCGAAAACATTTTGCGATAAGTCGAGCTTTGTATATAGTAACACTACTATCAGCGTCCGTCTTCCTCTTGAAGATCCATTTATTTTCTATGGCTTGCCGATCATCGGGCAAATCCACCGAAGTCCATGCTTTGTTCTCATACATGGATCCCATCTCAGATTTCATGGCCTCAAGCCATTTCGCGGAATCTGGGCTCATCATCGCTTCCTCATAGTTCGTACGTTCATCATGGTCTAGTAACATGACTTCCAGAATAGGATTACCATACCACTCTGGTGCGGACCGTACTTTGGAAGACCTACGAAGTTCTGTAGTAACTTGATCGGAAGTTTCATGATCATCATCATTAGCTTCTTCACTAATTGGTGTAGGAATCACTGGAACTGATTTCTGTGATGAACTACTTTCCAATAAGGGAGAAGGTACAATTACCTCATCAAGTTCTACTTTACTCACACTCACTTCTTTTGAGAAAACTCCTTCTCTAGAAATGATCCATTCTTAGCAACAAACATTTTGCCTTCGGATCTGTGATAGAAGGTGTACCCAACAGTTTTCTTTGGGTATCCTATGAAGACGCACTTCTCTGATTTGGGTTCGAGCTTATCAGGTTAAAGCTTTTTCACATAAGCATCGCAGCCCCAAACTTTAAGAAATGACAACTTTGGTTTCTTGCCAAACCACAGTTCATAAGGCATCATCTCAATGGATTTTGATGGTGCCCTGTTCAACGTGAATGCAGCTGTCTCTAATGCATAACCCCAAAACGATAGTGGTAAATCGGTAGAGACATCATAGATCGCACCATATCTAATAAAGTGTGGTTACGATGTTCGGACACACCATTATGCTGTGGTGTTCCAGGTGGCGTGAGCTGTGAAACTATCCCACATTGTTTTAAATGAAGGCCAAACTCGTAACTCAAATATTCACCTCCACGATCAGATCGTAGAAACTTTATTTTCTCATTACAATGATTCTCCACTTCACTCTGAAATTCTTTGAACTTTACAAATGTTTCAGACTTGTGTTTCATTAAGTAGATATACTCATATCTCCTCAAATCATCTGTGAAGGTCAGAAAATAATGGTACTTGCCACGAGCCTCAACACTCATCGGACCGCATACATCGGTATGTATTATTTCCAATAAGTCATTAGCTCGTTCCATTGTTCCGAAGAACGGAGTTTTAGTCATCTTGCCCATAAGGCACGGTTCGCAAGTATCAAATGATTCATAATCAGGTGATTCCAAAAGCCCATCAACATGGAGTTTCTTCATGCACTTTACACCAATATGACCTAAACAGCAGTGCCACAAATATGTTGCACTATCATTATAAACTTTGCATCTTTTGGCATCAATATTATGAATATGTGTATCACTATTATCAAGATTCAATAAACCATCAACATTGGGTGTATGACCATGGAAGGTTTTATTCATGTAAATAGAATAACAATTATTTTATGTCCTAAATGAATATCCGTATTTGCAATAAACATGATCTAATCATATTCATGCTCAACATAAACACCAAATAACATTTATTTAGGTTCAACACTAATCCCGAAAGTATAGGGAGTGCACGATGATGATCATATCAATCTTGGAACCACTTCCAACACTCATCGTCACTTCATCCTCAACTAGTCTCTATTTTCTCTGCAACTCCTGTTTCGAGTTACTAATTTTAGCAACCGAACAAGTATCAAATACCCAGGGGTTACTACGAGCTCTAGTAAGGTACACATGAATAACATGTATATCAAATATACCTTTGTGCACTTTGCCATCCTTCTTACCCGCCAAAATATTTGGGACAGTTCCGCTTCCAGTGACCATTTCCTTTGCAATAGAAGCACTCAGTTTCAGGCTTAGGTCTAGCTTTGGGCTTATTCACGGGAGTAGCAACTTGCTTCCTATTCTTCTTGAAGTTCCCTTTCTTCCCTTTGCCCTTTTCATGAAACTAGTGGTCTTGTCAATCATCAACACTTGATGCTCTTTCTTGATTTCTACCTTCGTTGATTTCAGCATCACGAAGAGCTCGGGAATCGCTTTTGTCATCCCTTGAATATTATAGTTCATCAAGAAGTTCGAGTAACTTGGTGATGGTGACTATAGAACTCTGTCAATCACTATTTTATCTAGAAGATTAACTCCCACTTGATTCAAGCGATTGTAGTACCCAGACAATCTGAGCACATGCTCACTAGCTGAGAAATTCTCCTCCATCTTTTAGGCGAAGTACTTGTCGGATGTCTCATACTTCTCGACATGGGCATGAGTCTGAAATACCAATTTCAGCTCTTTGGAACATCTCATATGCTCCGCGGTGTTCAAAACATTTTTGAAGTCCCTGTTCTAAGACGTAAAGCATGGTGCACTAAACTATCAAGTAGTCAACATATTGAGCTAGCCAAACATTCATAACGTCTGCATCTGCTCCTGCAATAGGTTTGTCACCTAACGGTGCATCAAGGACATAATTCATCTGTGCAGCAATGAGGATAAACCTCAGATCACGGACCCAGTCCGCATCATTTCTACTATCATCTTTCAACTTAGTTTTCTCTAGGAACATATAAAAAACATAGGGAAGCTACAATGCGAGCTATTGATCTACAACATAATTTGCAAAATACTATTAGGACTAAGTTCATTATAAATTAAAGTTCAATTAATCATATTACTTAAGAAGTCCCACTTAGATAGACATCCCTCTAGTCATCTAAATGATCACGTGATCCATATCAACTAAACCATGTCCGATCATCACGTGAGTTGGAGTAGTTTTCAAGGGTGAACATCTCTATGTTGATCATATCTACTATATGATTCACGCTCGACCTTTCGGTCTCTAGTGTTCCGAGGCCATATCTGCATATGCTAGGCTCGTCAAGTTTAACCCGAGTATTCTGCATGTGCAAAACTGGCTTGCACCCATTGTATGTGAATGTAGAGCTTATCACACCCGATCATCATGTGGTGTCTCGGCACGACAAACTGTAGCAACGTTGCATACTCAGGGAGAACACTTATACCTTGAAATTTAGTGAGGGATCATCTTATAATGCTACCGTCGTACTAAGCAAAACAACATGCATAAAAGATAAACATCATATGCAATCAAAATATGTGACATGATATGGCCATCATCATCTTGTGCCTTTGATCTCCATCTCCAAAGTACCATCAAGATCTCCATCATCACTGGCATGACACCATGATCTCCATCATCTTGATCTCTATCAACGCGTCATCACATGGTCGTCTCGCCAACTATTGCTTTTGCAACTATTGCTATCGCATAGCGATAAACTAAAGCAATTATATGGCACATGCATCTTATGCAATAAAGAGACAACCATAAGGCTCCTACCAGTTGACGATTACTTTAACAAAACATGATCATCTCATACAACAAATTATATCACATCATGTCTTGAACATATCACATCACAACATGCCCTGCAAAAACAAGTTAGACCGTCCTCTACTTTGTTGTTGCAAGTTTTGCGTGGCTGCTATGGGCTTCTAGCAAGAACCGTTCTTACCTACGCATCAAGAGCACAACGATTTTTCGTCAAGTGTGTTGTTTTAACCTTCAACAAGGACCGGCCATACTCAAACTCGATTTAGTTAAAGTTGGAGAAACAGACACCCGCCAGCCACCTATGTGCAAAGCACGTCGGTAGAACCAGTCTCATTAACGCGGTCATGTAATGTCGGTCTGAGCCGCTTCATTCAACAATACCGCCGAATCAAAGTAAGACGTTGGTGGTAAGCAGTATGACTATTATCTCCCACAACTCTTTGTGTTCTACCCATGCATATAACATCTACGCATAGACCTGGCTTGGATGCCACTGTTGGGGAACGGGATAATTTCAAAATTTATCCTACGATTATGCAAGATCTATCTAGGTGATGCATAGCAACGAGAGGGGATAGTGTGTCCACGTACACTCGTAGACGGAAAGTGGAAGCGTTTCAATAATGCGGTTGATGTAGTCGAACTTCTTCGTGATCCAACCGATCAAGTATCGAACGTATGACGCCTCCGCGTCCAGCACACGTTCCGCTTGATGACGTCCCTCATGCTCTTGATTGCTACCTCTTGAGCATTGTGTTGGTTTTCCCTTGAAGAGGAAAGGGTGGTGCAGTAAAGTAGCGTAAGTATTTCCCTCAGTTTTTGAGAACCAAGGTATCAATCCAGTAGGAGGCTCCACGCAAGTCCCTCATACCTATGCAAACAAACAAGAACCTCGCAACCAACGCGATAAAGGGGTTGTCAATCCCTTCACGACCACTTGCGAAAGTGAGATCTGATAGAGATAATAAGATAAGATAAATATTTTTGGTATTTTTATGATATAGATTGGAAAGTAAAGATTGCAAAATAAGATAGATCGGAAACTTATATGATGGAAAATAGACCCGGGGCCATAGGTTTCACTAGTGGTTTCTCTCAAGATAGCATAAGTATTATGATGGGTGAACAAATTACTGTCAAGCAATTGATAGAAAAGTGCATAGTTATGAGAATATCTAGGCATGATCATGTATATAGGCATCATGTCCGCGACAAGTAGATCGAAATGATTCTGCATCTACTACTATTACTCCACACATCGACCGCTATCCAGCATGCATCTAGAGTATTAAGTTCATAAGAATAGAGTAACGCATTAGGCAAGATGACATGATGTAGAGGGATAAACTCAAGCAATATGATATAAACCCCATCTTTTTATCCTCGATGGCAACAATACAATACGTGCCTTGCTGCCCCTGCTGTCACTGGGAAAGGACACCGCAAGATTGAACTCAAAGCTAAGCACCTCTCCCATTGCAAGAAAGATCAATCTAGTAGGCCAAACCAAACTGATAATTCAAAGAGACTTGCAAAGATAACCAATCATACATAAAAGAATTCAGAGGAGATTCAAATATTTCTCATAGATGAACTTGAGTATAAACCCTCAATTCATCGGATCTCGACAAACACACCGCAAAAAGAGTTACATCGAATAGATCGCCAAGAATATCGAGGAGAACTTTGTAGTGAGATTCAAAGAGAGAGAGAAGAAGCCATCTAGCTAATAACTATGGACCCGAAGGTTTGTGGTAAACTACTCACAACTCATCGGAGAGGCTATGGTGTTGATGTAGATGCCCTCCATGATCGATTCCCCCTCCGGCGGAGCGCCGGAAAAGGCCCCAAGATGGGATCTCACGGGTATAGAAGGTTGCAGGGGTGGAAATAGGGTTTCTTGGTGCTCCTAGATGTTTTCGGGGTACGTAGATATATATAGGCGAAGGAAGTCGGTCAGGGGAGCCACGAGGGGCCCACGAGTGTGGGGGGCATGCCCTCCTGCCTCGTGGCTTCCTTGTGTGTTTATTGACCTCCACTCCAAGTCTCCTGGATTGTGTTTGTTCCAAAAAGATCTCTCCCGAAGGTTTCATTCCATTTGCACTCCGTTTGATATTCCTTTTCTTCGAAACACTAAAATAGGCAAAAAAACAGCAATTTGGGCTGGGCCTCCAGTTAGTAGGTTAGTCCCAAAAATGATATAAAAGTGTATAGTAAAGCCCATAAACATCCAAAACGGGTAATATAATAGCATGGAACAATCAAAAATTATAGATACGTTGGAGACGTATCAAGCATCCCCAAGCTTAATTCCTGCTCGTCCTCAAGTAGGTAAATGATAAAAACAGAATTTTTGATGTGGAATGCTACCTAGCATATTTCTCAATGTAATTTTATTTATTGTGGCATGAATGTTCAGATCCAAATGATTCAAAATAAAAGTTCATGCTGACATAAAAATAGTAATACTTCAAGCATACTAACAAGTAATCATATCTTATCAAAATAGCATAGCCAAAGAAAGCTTATCCCTACAAAATCATATAGTTAGGCTATGCTTCATTTTCATCACACAAAATACTCCCATCATGCACAACCCCGGTTTCAGCCAAGCAATTGGTTCATACTTTTTAACACACTTCAGCTTTTTCAACTCTCACGCAATACATGAGTGCAAGCCATGGATATAACACTATATGTGGAATAGGATGGTGGTTGTGGAGAAGACAAAAAGGGAGAAGATAGTATTGAAGGAAATATGCCCTAGAGGCAATAATAAAGTTATTATTTATTTCCTTATTTCATGATAAATGTTTATTATTCATGCTATAATTGTATTAGCCGGAAACATAATACATATGTGAATACATAGACAATAAAGTGTCACTAGTATGCCTCTACTTGACTAGCTCGTTGATCAAAGATGGTTAAGGTTTACTAACCATAGACATGACTTGTCATTTGATAAACGGGATCACATCATTAGGAGAATGATGTGATTGACTTGACCCATTCTGTTAGCTTAGCACTTGATCGTTTTAGTTTACTGCTGTTGCTTTCTTCATGACTTATACATGTTCCTATGACTATGAGATTATGCAACTCCCGATTATCGGAGGAACACTTTGTGTGCTACCAAACATCACAACGTAACTAGGTGATTATAAAGTTGCTCTACAGGTGTTTCCGATGGTACTTGTTGAGTTGGCCTAGATCGAGATTAGGATTTGTCACTCTGATTATCGGAGAGGTATCTCTGGGCCCTCTCGGTAATGCACATCACTATAAGCCTTGCAAGCAATGTGACTAATGAGTTAGTTATAGGATGATGTATTACATAACGAGTAAAGAGACTTGCCGGTAATGAGATTGAGCTAGGTATTGAGATACTGACGATCGAATCTCGGGCAAGTAACATACCGATGACAAAGGGAACAACGTATGTAGAATATGTAGGAGCCAATATGAGCATCTAGGTTCCGCTATTGGTTATTGACCGGAGACGTGTCTCGGTCATGTCTAAATAGTTCTCGAACCTGTAGGGTCCGCACGCTTAACGTTCGATGACGATCGGTATTATGAGTTTATGTGTTTTGATGTACCGAAGGTAGTTCGGAGTCCCAGATATGATCACGGACATGACAAGGAGTCTCTAAATGTTCGAGACATAAAGATCGATATATTGGACAACTATATTTGGACTTCGGAATGGTTCCGGGTGAAATCGGGATTTTACCGGAGTACCGGGAGGTTACCGGAAACCCCCGGTAAGTGTATGGGCCTTATTGGGCCTTAGTGGAATAGAGGAGGAGGAAGCCTAAGAGGGGGCGCCCCCCCCAAACCCAATCCGAATTGGGTGAGGGGGCCGCCCCCCTTTCCTTCTTCTCTCCCTACTCTTTCCTACCTCTCCTACTCCAAGTTGGAAGGGGGAGGAATCCTACTCCCGGTGGGAGTAGGACTCCCCTTGGCGCGCCCTCCTCCTGGCTGGCAGCCTCCCCCTCCTCTACTCCTTTATATATGAGGAGGGGGCACCCCATGGAGACACACAAGTTGATCATTGATCTTTAGCCATGTGCGGTGCCCCCTCCACCATAATCCACCTCGGTTATAACGTAGCGGTGCTTAGGCGAAGCCCTGTGTCGGTAGCTTCATCAACACCGTCATCACGCCGTCGTGCTGACGAAAATCTCCCTCGAAGCTCTACTGGATCGTGAGTTCGTGGGACGTCATCGAGCCGGACGTGTGCAGATCACGGAGGTGCCGTATGTTTGGTACTTGGATTGGTTGATCGTGAAGACGTACGACTACATCAACCGCGTTGTCATAACGCTTCCGCTTATGATCTACGAGGGTACATGGACGACACTCTCCCCACTCGTTGCTATGTATCACCATGATCTTGCGTGTCTGTAGGAATTTTTTTGAAATTACTGCGTTCCCCAACAGTGGTTTCAGAGTAGGTTTATGCGTAGATGTTATATGCACGAGTAGAACACAAGTGATTTGTGGGCGATACAAGTCATACTACTTACCAGCATGTCATACTTTGGTTCGGCAGTATTGTTGGATGAAGCGGCCTAGACCGACATTACGCGTATGCTTACGCGAGACTGGTTCTACCGACGTGCTTTGCACATAGGTGGCTAGCGGGTGTCAGTTTCTCCAACTTTAGTTGAACTGAGTGTGGCTACGACTGGTCCTTGAGAAGGTTAAAACAGCACTAACTTGACAAAATATTGTTGTCATTTTGATGCGTAGGTAAGAACGGTTCTTGCTCAGCCCATAGCGGCCACGTAAAACTTGTAACAACAAAGTAGAGGACATCTAACTTGTTTTTGCAGGGCATGTTGTGATGTGATATGTTCAAGACATGATGCTAAACTTTATTGTATGAGATGATCATGTTTTGTAACAAAGTTATCGGCAACTGGCAGGAGCCATATGGTTGTCGCTTTATTGTATGCAATGCAATCGCCCTGTAATTGCTTTACTTTATCACTAAGCGGTAGCGATAGTCGTAGAAGCAATAGTTGGCGAGACGACAATGATGCTACGATGAAGATCAAGGTGTCGTGCCAGTGACGATGGTGATCATGACGGTGCTTTAAAGATGGAGATCAAAGGCACAAGATGATGATGGCCATATCATATCACTAATATTGATTGCATGTGATGTTTATCTTTTATGCATCTTATTTTGCTTTGATTGACGGTAGCATTATAAGATGATCTCTCACTAAATTTCAAGGTATAAGTGTTCTCCCTGAGTATGCACCGTTGCAAAAGTTCGTCGTGCCGAGACACCACGTGATGATCAGGTGTGATAAGCTCAAGGTTCACATACAACGGGTGCAAGCCAGTTTTGCACACGCAGAAATACTCGGGTTAAACTTGACGAGCCTAGCATATGCAGATATGGCCTCGGAACGCTGGGACCGAAAGGTCGAGCGTGAATCATATAGTAGATATGGTCAACATAGTGATGTTCACCATTGAAAACTACTCCATCTCACGTGATGATCGGTTTTGGTTTAGTTGATTTGGATCACGCGATCACTTAGATGATTAGAGAGATGTCTATCTAAGTGGGAGTTCTTTAGTAATATGATTAATTGAACTGAAATTTAGCATGAACTTAGTACCTGATAGTATTTTGCTTGTCTATGTTGTTGTAGATAGATGGCCCGTGCTGTTGTTCCGTTGAATTTTAATGCGTTCCTTGAGAAAGCTATGTTGAAAGATGATGGTAGCAATTACACGGACTTCCGTAACTTGAGGATTATCCTCATTGCTGCACAGAAGAATTACGTCCTGGAAGCACCGCTAGGTGTACCACCCGCGCCGGCAACTGCAGACATTGTGAATGCCTGGTAGTCACGTGTTGATGACTACTCGATAGTTCAGTGTGCCATGATTTACGGCTTAGAACCGGGACTTTAATGACGTTTTGAACGTCATGGAGCATATGAGATGTTCTAGGAGTTGAAGTTAATATTTCAAGCAAATGCCAGGATTGAGAGATATGAAGTCTCCAATAAGTTCTATAGCTGCAAGATGGAGGAGAATAGTTCTGTCAGTAAACATATACTCAGAATGTCTGGGTATTGCAATCACTTGATTCAACTGGGAGTTAATCTTTCGGACGATAGTGTCATTGACAGAATTCTTCAATCACTGCCACCAAGCTACACGAGCTTCGTGATGAACCATAATATGCAAGGGATGAACAAGACAATTCCCGAGCTCTTCGCAATGCTAAAGGCTGCAGAGGTAGAAATCAAGAAGGAGCATCAAGTGTTGATGGTCAATAAGACCACCAGTTTCAAGAAAAAGGGTAAAGGGAAGAAGAAGGGGAACTTCAAGAAGAACAACAAACAAGTTGTTGCTCAAGAGAAGAAACCTAAATCTGGACCTAAGCCTGAGACTGAGTGCTTCTACTGCAAAGGGACTGGTCACTGGAAGCGGAACTGCCCCAAGTATTCTGCGGATAAGAAGGATGGCAAGGTGAACAAAGGTATATGTGATATACATGTTATTGATGTGTACCTTACTAGAGCTCGCAGTAGCACTTGGGTATTTGATACTGGTTCTATTGCTAATATTTGCAACTCGAAACAGGGACTACGGATTGAGCGAAGATTGGCTAAGGTCGAGGTGACAGTGCGCGTGGGAAATGGTTCCAAAGTCGATGTGATCGCCGTCGGCACGCTACCTCTACACCTACCTTCGGGATTAGTTTTAGACCTGAATAATTGTTATTTGGTTCCAGCGTTAAGCATGAACATTATATCTGGATCTTGTTTGATGCGAGATGGTTATTCATTTAAATCCAAGAATAATGGTTGTTCTATTTTTATGAGTAATATCTTTTATGGTCATGCACCCTTAAAGAGTGGTCTATTTATCTTGAATCTCGATAGTAGTGATACACATATTCATAATGTTGAAGAGAAAAGATGCAGAGTTGATAATGATAGTGCAACTTATTTGTGGCACTGCCGTTTAGGTCATATTGGTGTAAAACGCATGAAGAAACTCCATACTGATGGACTTCTGAAATCACTTGGTACTTGCGAACCATGCCTTATGGGCAAGATGACTAAAACCCCGTTCTCTGGAACAATGGAGTGAGCAACAGATTTGTTGGAAATCATACATACTGATGTATGTGGTCCAATGAATATTGAGGCTCGCGGCGGGTATCGTTATTTTCTGACCTTCACAGATGATTTAAGCAGATATGGGTATATCTACTTAATGAAACATAAGTCTGAAACATTTGAAAAGTTCAAAGAATTTTAGAGTGAAGTTGAAAATCATCGTACATGAAAAAAATGTTCCTACGATCTGATCGTGGAGGAGAATATTTGAGTTACGAGTTTGGTCTACATTTGAAACAATGCGGAATACTTTCGCAACTCACGCCACCCAGAACACCACAACGAAATGGTGTGTCCAAACATCGTAATCGTACTTTATTAGATATGGTGCGATCTATGATGTCTCTTACTGATTTACCGCTATCGTTTTGGGGTTATGCTTTACACTCAGCTGCATTCACGTTATATAGGGCACCATCGAAATCCATTGAGACGACGCCTTATGAACAATGGTTTGGCAAGAAACCAAAGTTGTCATTTCTTAAAGTTTGGGGCTGCGATGCTTATGTGAAAAAACTTCAACCTGTTAAGCTCGAACCCAAATCGGAGAAATGCGTCTTTGTAGGATACCCAAAGGAGACTGTTGGGTACACCTTCTATCACAGATCCGAAGGCAAAACATTTGTTGCTAAGAATGGATGCTTTCTAGAGAAGGAGTTTCTCTCGAAAGAAGTGAGTGGGAGGAAAGTAGAACTTGATGAGGTAACTGTACCTGCTCCCTTATTGGAAAGTAGTTCATCACAGAAACCGGTTCCTGTGACACCTACACCAATTAGTGAGGAAGCTAATGATATTGATCATGAAACTTCAGATCAAGTTACTACTGAACCTCGTAGGTCAACCAGAGTAAGATCCGCACCAGAGTGGTACGGTAATCCTATTCTGGAGGTCATGTTACTTGACCATGGCGAACCTACAAACTATGAGGAAGCGATGATGAGCCCATATTCCGCAAAATGGCTTGAGGCCATGAAATCTGAGATGGGATCCATGTATGAGAACAAAGTGTGGACTTTGGTTGACTTGCCCGATGATCGGCAAGCCATCGAGAATAAATGGATCTTCAAGAAGAAGACTGACGCTGACAGTAATGTTACTATCTACAAAGCTCGACTTGTTGCGAATGGTTTTTGACAAGTTCAAGGGGTTGACTATGATGATATTTTCTCACCCGTAGCGATGCTTAAGTCTGTCTGAATCATGTTAGCAATTGCCGCATTTTATGATTATGAAATTTGACAAATGGACATCAAAACTACATTCCTGAATGGATTTCTGGAAGAAGGCTTGTATATGATGCAACCAAAAGGTTTTGTCGATCCAAAAGGTGCTAACAAAGTGTGCAAGCTCCAGCGATCCATTTATGGACTGGTGCAAGCCTCTCGGAGTTGGAATAAACGTTTTGATAGTGTGATCAAAGCCTATGGTTTTATACAGACTTTTGGAGAAGCCCGTATTTACAAAAAAGTGAGTGGGAGCTCTGTAGCTTTTCTAATATTATATGTTGATGACATATTGTTGATTGGAAATGATATAGAATTTCTGGATAGCATAAAGGGATACTTGAATAAAAGTTTTTCGATGAAAGACCTCGGTGAAGCTGCTTACATATTGGGCATCAAGATCTATAGAGATAGATCAAGACGCTTAATTGGACTTTAACAAAGCACATACCTTGACAAAGTTTTGAAAAAAAGTTCAAAATGGATCAAGAAAAGAAAGGGTTCTTGCCTGTGTTACAAGGTATGAAGTTGAGTCAGACTCAATGCCCAACCACTTCAGAAGATAGAGAGAAAATGAAAAATGTTCCCTATGCTTCAGCCATAGGCTATATCATGTATGCAATGCTATGTACCAGACCTGATGTGTGCCTTGCTATTAGTTTAGCAGGGAGGTACCAAAGTAATCCAGGAGTGGATCACTGGACAGCGGTCAAGAACATCCTGAAATACCTGAAAAGGACTAAGGATATGTTTCTCGTTTATGGAGGTGACAAAGAGATCGTCGTAAATGGTTACGTCGATGCAAGCTTTGGCACTGATCCGGACGATTCTAAATTGCAAACCGGATACATGTTTATATTGAACAGTGGAGCTATCAGTTGGTGCAGTTCTAAACAAAGCGTCGTGGCGGGATCTACGTGTGAAGCAGAGTACATAGCTGCTTCGGAAGTAGCAAATGAAGGAGTCTGGATGAAGGAGTTCATATCCGATCCAGGTGTCATACCTAGTGCATCGGGTCCAATGAAAATCTTTTGTGACAATACTGGTGCAATTGCCTTGGCAAAGGAATCCATATTTCACAAGAGAACCAAGCACATCAAGAGAAGATTCAATTCCATCCATGACCAAGTCCAGGTGGGAGACATAGAGATTAGCAAGATACATACGGATCTGAATGTAGCAGACCCGTTGACTAAGCCTCTCTCACGAGCAAAACATGATCAGCACCAAGACTCCATGGGTGTTAGAATCATTACGATGTAATCGAAATTATTGACTCTAGTGCAACTGAGAGACTGAAGGAAATATGCCCTAGAGGCAATAATAAAGTTATTATTTATCTCCTTATATCATGATAAATGTTTATTACTCATGCTAGAATTGTATTAACCGGAAACATAATACATATGTGAATACATAGACAATAAAGTGTCACTAGTATGCCTCTACTTGACTTGCTCATTGATCAAAGATGGTTAAGGTTTCCTAACCATAGACATGAGTTGTCATTTGATAAACGGGATCACATCATTAGGAGAATGATGTTATTGAATTGACCCATTCTGTTAGCTTAGTACTTGATCGTTTTAGTTTACTGCTATTGCTTTCTTCATGACTTATACATGTTCCTATGACTATGAGATTATGCAACTCCCGATTACCGGAGGAACACTTTGTGTGCTACCAAATGTCACAACGTAACTGGGTGATTATAAAGGTGCTCTACAGGTGTTTCCGATGGTACTTGTTTATTTGGCATAGATTGAGATTAGGATTTGTCACTCCGATTGTCGGAGAGGTATCTCTGGGCCCCCTCGGTAATGCACATCACTATAAGCCTTGCAAGCAATGTGACTAATGAGTTAGTTATGGGATGATGTATTACAGAACGAGTAAAAAGACTTGCCAGTAACGAGATTGAGCTAGGTATTGAGATACCAACGATCGAATCTCGGGCAAGTGACATACCGATGACAAAGGGAACAACGTATGTTGTTATGCGGTTTGACCGATAAAGATCTTCATAGAATATGTAGGAGCCAATATGAGCATCCAGGTTCCGCTATTGGTTATTGACCGGAGACGTGTCTCGGTCATGTCTACATAGTTCTCGAACCCATAGGGTCCGCACGCTTAACATTCAGTGACGATCGGTATTATGAGTTTATGTGTTTTGATGTACCGAAGGTAGTTCGGAGTCTCGGATATGATCACGGACATGACGAGGAGTCTCGAAATGGTCGAGACATAAAGATCGATATGTTGGACAACTATATTTGGACTTCGAAATGGTTCCGGGTGAAATCGGGATTTTACCAGAGTACCGGGAGGTTACCGGAACCCCCCACTAAGTGTATGAGCCTTATTGGGCCTTAGTGGAATAGAGGAGGAGGAAGCCTAGGAGGGGGCACTCCCCCCAAGCCCAATCCAGATTGGGTGAGGGGGCCGGCCCCCCTTTCCTTCTTCTCTCCCTCCTCTTTCCTACCTCTCCTACTCCAACTTGGAAGGGGGAGGAATCCTACTCCCGGTGGGAGTAGGACTCCCCTTGGCGCGCCCTCCTCCTGGCTGGCGGCCTCCCCCTCCACTACTCCTTTATATACGGGGAGGGGGCACCCCATGGAGACACACAAGTTGACCATTGATCTTTAGCCGTGTGCGGTGCCCCCCTCCACCATAATCCACCTCGGTCATATCGTAGCTGTGCTTAGGTGAAGCCCTGCGTCGGTAGCTTCATCAACACCGTCATCACACCATCGTGCTGACGAAACTCTCCCTCGAAGCTCTACTGGATTGTGAGTTCATGGGACGTCACCGAGCTGAACGTGTGCAGATCGCGGAGGTGTCGTACGTTCGGTACTTGGATCGGTCAATCGTGAAGACGTACGACTACATCAACCACGTTGTCATAATGCTTTCGCTTACGGTCTACGAGGGTACGTGGACGACACTCTCCCCTCTCGTTTCTATGCATCACCATGATCTTGCGTGTCCGTAGGAATTTTTTTGAAATTACTGCATTCCCCAACAAGTCTCACATCAACTAGGCGTATCAACGGGCTATGGAGATGCCCATTAATAGACATCAATGTGAGTGAGTAGCGATTGCCATGCAACGAATGCACTAGAGCTATAAGTGTATGAAAGCTCAACAAAAGAAACTAAGTGGATGTGCATCCAACTCGCTTGCTCACGAAGACCTAGGGCATTTTGAGGAAGCCCATCATTGGAATATACAAGCCAAGTTCTATAATGAAAAATTACCACTAGTATATGAAAGTGACAACATAGGAGACTCCCTATCATGAAGATCATGGTGCTACTTTGAAGCACAAGTGTGGAAAAAGGATAGTAACATTGTCCCTTCTCTCTTTTTCTCTCATTTTTTGTGGGCATCTTTGGCCTCTTTTTTTTGTTTGGGCTTCTTTGGCCTCTTTTATTTTTATAAAGTCCGGAGTCTCCTCCCGACTTGTGGGGGAATCATAGTCTCCATCATCCTTTCCTCACTTGGGACAATGCTCTAATAATGAAGATCATCACACTTTTATTGATTTACAACTCATGAATTACAACTCAATACTTAGAACAAAATATGGCTCTATGTGAATGCCTCCGGCGATGTACCGGGATATGCAATGAATCAAGAGCGACATGTATGAAAGAGTTATGAAGGTGGCCTTGCCACAAATACGATGTCAACTACATGATCATGCAAAAGCAATATGACAATGATGGAGCGTGTCATAATAAGCGGAACGGTGGAAAGTTGCATGGCAACATATCTCGGAATGGCTATGGAAATGCCATAATAGGTAGGTATGGTGGTTGTTTTGAGGAAGGTAAATGGTGGGTTTATGATACCGGTGAAAGTTGCGTGGCACAAGAGAGGCTAGCAATGGTGGAAGGGTGTGAGTGTGTATACTCCATGGACTCACATTAGTCATAAAGAACTCATATACTTATTGCAAAACTTTATTAGCCCTCGAAGCAAAGTACTACTAGGCATGCTCCTAGGGGAAGGGTTGGTAGGAGTTAACCATCGCGCGATCCCGGCCTCCACACATAAGGAAGGCAATCAAAAGAGCCCCCCATGCAACAAATTTGTTACACAACTTTTACCATACGTGCATGCTACGGGACTTGCCAACTTCAACACAAGTATTTCTCAATTTCGTAATTACCCAACTAGCATAACTCTAACATTACCACCTTTATATCTCAAAACAATTATCAAGCATCAAATTGATCATAGTATTCAATGCACTTTCTATGATAGTTTTTATTATACCCAACTTGGATGCCCATCATTCTAGGACCAATTTTATAACCATAGCAAATACCATGCTGAACGACTGTCAAAATAATATAAGTGAAGCATGAGAGATCAATAATTTCTACAAAATAAAGCCACCGCCGTGCTCTAAAAAGATATAAGTGAAGCACTAAAGCAAAATTGTCTAGCTCAAAAGATATAAGTGAAGCACATAGAGTATTCTAATAAATTTCAAATCATGTGTGTCTCTCCCATAAGGTGTGTACAGCAAGGATGATTGTGGTAAACTAAAAAGCAAAGACTCATATCATACACGACACTCCAAGCAAAACACATATTATGTGGTGAATAAAAATATAGCTCCAAGTAAAGTTACCGATAGACGAAGACGAAAGAGGAGATGCCTTCCAGGGCATCCCCAAGCTTAGGCTTTTGGTTGTCCTTGAATTATCCTGGGGTTCCATGGGCATACCCAAGCTTAGGCTCTTGCCACTCCTTATTCCATAGTCCATCAAATCTTTACCCAAAACTTGAAAGCTTCACAACGCAAAACTCAACAGGAAATCTCATGAGCTCCGTTATTGCAAGAAAGAAAAACCACCACTTAAGGTACTGTAATTAACTCATTCTTTATTTATATTGGTGTTAAACCTACTGTATTCCAACTTCTCTATGGTTCATACCCCCCGATACTAGCCATAGATTCATCAAAATAAGCAAACAACACACGAAAACAGAATCTGTCAAAAATAGAACAGCCTGTAGTAATCTGTAACTTTGGAACACTTCTGGAACGTTAAAAATCCTACCAAAATAGGAAGTCCTAGGAAATTTGTCTATTAATCTTCTTCAGAAAGAATCAACTAAAAATCACGTTTCTGTGATTTACTAAAATTATTCTCGTGCGCGCAAAAGTTTCTGTTTTTCAGCAAGATCAAATTAACTATCACCCAAGATGATCCTATAGGTTCTACTTGGCACAAACACTAATTAAAACATAAAACCACGTCTAAGCAGAAGCTATATGAATTATTTATTACTAAATAGGAACAAAAAGCAAGGAACAAAATAAAAATTGGGTTGCCTCCCAACAAGCGCTATCGTTTAACGCCCCTAGCTAGGCATAAAACCGAGAATAGATCTAAGTATTGCCATCTTTGGTATTCAATTCATAAGTGGCTCTCATAATAGATTCATAAGGTAATTTGATTTTCTTCCTAGGAAAGTGTTCCATGCCTTTCCTTAATGGAAATTGGAATCTAATATTTCCTTCCTTCATATCAATAATTGCACCAATCGTTCTAAGGAAAGGTCTACCAAGAATAATAGGACATTAAAGATTGCAATCTATATCAAGAACAATAAAATCTATGGGCACATAATTCCTATTTGCAACAATAAGAACATCATTAATCCTTCCCATAGGTCCCAATCCTCTAAGGATAACAGGTAAAACCCTTTGAAGTAGGACGTGGCAGTCATGAGTTTTCAACCCTTGTACCTTGTTTCCATCTGCACTGACTCTCCTTTCAGGGTTGGAAGCAAATCCATGTGGGAATCTCACACGTGACAGGGCCTCGCAGAATTCTTTTCTTTTTACCTTGTCCAAGACGTACACACCTGGTGCCATATCCCATGGTTTACCTTCATCTTGCACCTGCAAATCATGTCTGATACCCAGGCATGTCAAATCAATCCTAGATTTTAAGGTATCTTTCGTCTTGCCTTCAATATTAAGAAGTGTGCTGATAATGTTGTCATATATATTTTTCTCGATGTGCATCACATCAAGATTATGCCGCAGATCCAAATCTTTCCAATACTCCAAGTCCCACAAAGTGTACCTGCGGGTAAACAATAATCTCTGTTCTGCCCTGCCACGCTTCCTTTTCCCGCTACCATTACCAGGATGGTTTCCTGATGTAATATGCCCGACCTTCTCTAATACCACTTGCAACTCATCGGCGGTGAGCCTCTTTGGCGCATCACGGTTTTCATGCTTTGCATTGAACACATGTCTTTGGTATCTTCTAGGATGCGGCTTGTCCTTGGCAAGGAAACGGCGGTGTCCAATGTAACAGAGCTTGCTAAGTATTGCGTATGACAGCGGATTCCTATCACAGCGAACACATGCCTTGTAACCATGTGACGTTCGCCCTAACATAGTGCCCAAATTATAACAGCACGCAGAAAGAAATCAGCTGGTGGGCTGCTATATAGGTCTCGAGTGAGAACACCCCACCATAGCTGTTGAAGTTCCTCCACAAGAGGTTCCATGAACAAATCAAAATCCTTTCCAGGACTTTTTGGACCAGGGATGAGCAAGGCCATCATGTAGTTTGATTCTCTGGTGCAGACATTTGGAGGCATATTGTTAGGGATAACAAGCACTGGCCACATGCTATCTGTGGTGCTCTGGTGGCCAAATGGGTTAAATCCATCTGAAGCTAAGCCAAGTCTAATGTTTCTCGGGTCAGCAGCAAACCTTTTGTGTTTATGATTGAAGCTTTTCCACTCACTACTGTTGGGAAACTTAGTAATTTCAAAAAATTTCCTACGCACACGCAAGATCATGGTGATGCATAGCAACGAGAGGGGAGAGTGTGTCCATGTACCCTCGTAGACCGAAAGTGGAAGAGGTAGCACAACGCGGTTGATGTAGTCGTACATCGTCACGATCTGACCGATCAAGTACCGAACGCACGACACCTCCGAGTTCAGCACACGTTCAGCTCGATGACATCCCTCGAACTCCGATCCAGCCGAGCTTTGAGGGAGAGTTCCGTCAGCACGACGGCGTGGTGACGATGATGATGTTCTACCGATGCAGGGCTTTGCCTAAGCACCGCTACGATATTATCGAGGTGGATTATGGTGGAGGGGGGCACCGCACACGGCTAATAGATCTCAAGGATCAATTGTTGGGTATAGAGTTGCCCCCTGCCCCCGTATATAAAGGAGCAAGGGGGAGGGGGCGGCCGGCCAGGAGGGGCGCGCCAGGGAGGAGTCCTACTCCCACCGGGAGTAGGACTCCCTCATTTCCTTGTCCAAGTAGGAGAGGGGAAGGAAGGGGAGAGAGGAGAGGAAGGAAAGGGGGGGGGGGGCGGCCCCCCTCCTTGTCCTATTCGGACTAGAGGGGAAGGGGGCGCGCGGCTGCCCTGGCCGCCCCTCCTCTTCTCCAGTTTGGGCCCATGTGGCCCATTAACCCCCCGGGGGGTTCCGGTAACCCCCCGGTACTCCGGTATTTATCCGATAACCCCCGAAACCATTCCAGTGTCCGAATATAGTCATCCAATATATCAATCTTCATGTCTCAACCATTTTGAGAGTCCTCGTCATGTCTGTGATCACATCCGGGACTCCGAACTATCTTCGGTACATCAAAACGCATAAACTCATAATATAACCATCATCTAACTTTAAGCGTGCGGACCCTACGGCTTCGAGAACTATGTAGACATGACCGAGACACGTCTCCGATCAATAATCAATAGCGGAACCTGGATGCTCATATTGGCTCCCACATATTCTACGAAGATCTTTATCGGTCAAACCGCATAACAACATACGTTGTTCCCTTTGTCATCGATATGTTACTTGCCCGAGATTCGATCGTCGGTATCTCAATACCTAGTCTAATCTCGTTACCGGCAAGTCTCTTTACTCGTTCCGTAATACATCATCCCGCAACTAACTTATTAGTTACAATGCTTGCAAGGCTTATAGTGATGTGCATTACTAAGTGGGCCCAGAGATACCTCTCCGACAATCGGAGTGACAAATCCTAATCTCGAAATACGCCAACCCAAGAAGTATCTTTGGAGACACCTGTAGAGCACCTTTATAATCACCCAGTTACGTTGTGACGTTTAGTAGCACACAAAGTGTTCCTTCGGTAAACGGGAGTTGCATAGGCTCATAGTCATAGGAACATGTATAAGTCATGAAGAAAGCAATAGCAGAATACTAAACGATCAAGTGCTAAGCTAACGGAATGGGTCAAGTCAATCAGATCATTCTCCTAATGATGTGATCTCGTTTAATCAAATGACAACTTATGTCTATGGTTAGGAAACATAACCATCTTTGATCAATGAGCTAGTCAAGTAGATGCATACTAATGACACTCTGTTTGTCTATGTATTCACACATGTATCATGTTTTAGGTTAATACAATTCTAGCATGAATAATAAACATTTATCATGATATAAGGAAATAAATAATAACTTTATTATTGCCTCTAGGGCATATTTCCTTCAGTCTCCCACTTGCACTAGAGTCAATAATCTAGATTACACAATAATGATTCTAACCCATGGAGCCTTGGTGCTGATCATGTTTTCCTCGTGGAAGAGGCTTAGTCAACGGATCTGCAACATTCAGATCCGTATGTATCTTGCAAATCTCTATGTCTCCCACCTGGACTTGGTCATGGATGGAATTGAAGCGTCTCTTGATTTGCTTGGTTCTCTTGTGAAATCTGGATTCCTTTGCCAAGGCAATTGCACCAGTATTGTCACAAAAGATTTTCATTGGACCCGATGCACTAGGTATGACACCTGGATCGGATATGAACTCCTTCATCCAGACTCCTTCATTTGCTGCTTCCGAAGCAGCTATGTACTCCGCTTCACACGTAGATCCCGCCACGACGCTTTGTTTAGAACTGCACCAACTGACAGCTCCACTGTTCAATATAAACACGTATTCGGTTTGCGATTTAGAATCGTCCGAATCAGTGCCAAAGCTTGCATCGACCTAACCATTTACGACGAGCTATTTGTCACCTCCATAAACAAGAAACATATCCTTAGTCCTTTTCAGGTATTTCAGGATGTTCTTGACCGCTGTCCAGTGATCCAGTCCTGGATTACTTTGGTACCTCCCTGCTAAACTAATAGCAAGGCACACATCAGGTCTGGTACACAACATTGCCCACATGATAGAGCCTATGGCTGAAGCATAGGGAACTTCTTTCATTTTCTCTCTATCTTCTGCAGTGGTCGGGCATTGAGTCTGACTCAACTTCACACCTTGTAACACAGGCAAGAACCCTTTCTTTGCTTGATCCATTTTGAACTTTTTCAAAACTTTGTCAAGGTATGTACTTTGTGAAAGTCCAATTAAGTGTCTTGATCTATCTCTATAGATCTTGATGCCCAATATATAAGCAGCTTCACCGAGGTCTTTCATTGAAAAACTCTTGTTCAAATATCCCTTTATGCTATCCAGAAATTCTATATCATTTCCAATTAACAATATGTCATCTACATATAATATCAGAAATGCTACAGAGCTCCCACTCACTTTCTTGTAAATACAGGCTTCTCCAAAAGTCTGTATAAATCCATATGCTTTGATCACACTATCCAAACGTTTATTCCAACTCCGAGAGGCTTGCACCAGTCCATAAATGGATCGCTGGAGCTTTGCACACTTTGTTAGCTCCCTTTGGATCGACAAAACCTTCCGGTTGCATCATATACAACTCTTCTTCCAGATATCCATTAAGGAATGCAGTTTTGACATCCATTTGCCAGATTTCATATTCATAAAATGCGGCAATTGCTAACATGATTCGGACAGACTTAAGCATCGCTACGGGTGAGAAAGTCTCATCGTAGTCAATCCCTTGAACTTGTCGAAAACCTTTTGCAACAAGTCGAGCTTTATAGACAGTAACATTACGGTCAACGTCAGTCTTCTTCTTGAAGATCCATTTATTCTCAATGGCTTGCAGATCATCGGGCAAGTCAACCAAAGTCCACACTTTGTTCTCATACATGGATCCCCTCTCAGATTTTGTGGCCTCAAGCCATTTTGCGGAATCTGGGCTCACCGTCGCTTCTTCATAGTTCGTAGGTTCCTCATGGTCTAGTAACATAACTTCCAGAACAGGATTACCGTACCACTCTGGTAAGGATCTTTCTCTGATTGACCTACGAGGTTCAGTAACAACTTGATCTGAAGTTTCATGATCATCATCTTTAACTTCCTCACTAATTGGTGCAGGTGTCACAAGAACCGGTTTCTGTGATGAACTACTTTCCAATAAGGGAGCGGGTACAGTTACCTCATCAAGTTCTACTTTCCTTCCACTCACTTCTTTTGAGAGAAACTCCTTCTCTAGAAAGGATCCAAATTTAGCAACAAATGTCTTGCCTTCAGATCTGTGATAGAAGGTGTACCCAACAGTTTCCTTTGGATATCCTATGAAGACACATTTCTTCGATTTGGGTTCGAGCTTATCAGGTTGAAGCTTTTTCACATAAGCATCGTAGCCCCAAACTTTAAGAAACGACAACTTTGGTTTCTTGCCAAACCATAGTTCATAAGGCATCATCTCAACGGATTTAGATGGTGCCCCATTTAACGTGAATGCAGCTGTCTCTAGAGCATAACCCCAAAGCGATAGCGGTAAATTAGTAAGAGACATCATAGATCGCACCATATCTAGTAAAGTACGATTACGACATTCGGACACACCATTACGCTGTGGTGTTCCGGGTGGCGTGAGTTGCGAAACTATTCCACATTGTTTCAAATGAAGACCAAACTCGTAACTCAAATATTCTCCTCCACGATCAGATCGTAGAAACTTTATTTTCTTGTTACAATGATTTTCCACTTCACTCTGAAATTCTTTGAACTTTTCAAATGTTTCAGATTTATGTTTCATTAAGTAGATATACCCATATCTGCTTAAATCATCTGTGAAGGTGAGAAAATAACGATACCCGCCGTGAGCCTCAACATTCATCGGACCACATACATCTGTATGTATGATTTCCAATAAATCTGTTGCTCGCTCCATAGTTCCGGAGAATGGTGTTTTAGTCATCTTGCCCATGAGGCACGGTTCGCAAGTACCAAGTGATTCCGAAAGTTCATCAGTATGGAGTTTCTTCATGCGCTTTACACCAATATGACCTAAACGGCAGTGCCAAAAATAAGTTGCACTATGATTATCAACTCTGCATCTTTTGGTTTCAATATTATGAATATGTGTATCACTACTATCGAGATTTAATAAAAATAGACCACTCTTCAAGGGTGCATGACCATAAAAGATATTACTTATATAAATAGAACAACCATTATTCTCTGATTTAAATGAATAACTGTCTCGCATCAAACAAGATCCAGATGTAATGTTCATGCTCAACGCTGGCACCAAATAACAATTATTCAGGTCTAAAACTAATCCCGAAGGTAGATGTAGAGGTAGCGTGCCGACTGCGATCACATCGACTTTGGAACCATTTCCCACGCGCATCGTCACCTCGTCCTTAGCCAATCTTCGCTTAATACATAGTCCCTGTTTCGAGTTGCAAATATTAGCAACGGAACCAGTACCAAATACCCAGGTGCTACTGCGAGCATTAGTAAGGTAGACATCAATAACATGTATATCACATATACATTTGTTCACCTTACCATCCTTCTTATCCGCAAAATACTTGGGGTAGTTCCGCTTCCAGTGACCAGTCTGTTTGCAGTAGAAGCACCCAGCCTCAGGCTTAGGTCCAGACTTGGGTTTCTTCTCCTGAGCAGCAACTTGTTTGCTGTTCTTCTTGAAGTTCCCCTTCTTCTTCCCTTTGCCCTTTTTCTTGAAACTGGTGGTCTTGTTGACCATCATCACTTGATGCTCCTTTTTGATTTCTATCTCCACAGCTTTTAGCATTGCAAAGAGCTTGGGAATCGTCTTATCCATCCCTTGCATGTTATAGTTCATCACGAAGCTTTTGTAGCTTGGTGGCAGTGATTGAAGAATTCTATCAATGACGCTATCATCCGGAAGATTAACTCCCAGTTGAATGAAGTGATTGTTATACCCAGACATTTTGAGTATATGCTCACTGACAGAACTATTCTCCTCCATCTTACAGCTGTAGAACTTATTGGAGACTTCATATTTCTCAATCCGGGCATTTGCTTGAAAAATTAACTTCAACTCCTGGAACATCGCATATGCTCCATGACGTTCAAAACGTCGTTGAAGTCCCGGTTCTAAGCCATAAAGCATGGCACACTGAACTATCGAGTAGTCATCAGCTTTGCTCTGCCAGACGTTCATAACATCTGGTGTTGCTCCTGCAGCAGGCCTGGCACCTAGCAGTGCTTCCAGGACGTAATTCTTCTGTGCAGCGATGAGGATAATCCTCAGGTTACGGACCCAGTCCGTGTAATTACTACCATCATTTTTCAACTTTGCTTTCTCAAGGAACGCATTAAAATTCAACGGAACAACAGCACGGGCCATCTATCTACAATCAACATAGACAAGCAAAATACTATCAGGTACTAAGTTCATGATAAATTTAAGTTCAATTAATCATATTACTTAAGAATTCCCACTTAGATAGACATCCCTCTAATCCTCTAAGTGATCACGTGATCAAAATCAACTAAACCATGTCCGATCATCACGTGAGATGGAGTTGTTTCAATGGTGAACATCACTATGTTGATCGTATCTACTATATGATTCACGCTCGGACTTTCGGTCTCAGTGTTCCGAGGCCATATCTGTTATATGCTAGGCTCGTTAAGTTTAACCTGAGTATTCCGTGTGTGCAACTGTTTTGCACCCGTTGTATTTGAACGTAGAGCCTATCACACCCGATCATCACGTGGTGTCTCAGCACGAAGAACTTTCGCAACGGTGCATACTCAGGGAGAACACTTATACCTTGATAATTTAGTGAGAGATCATCTTATAATGCTACCGTCAATCAAAGCAAGATAAGATGCATAAAAGATAAACATCACATGCAATCAATATAAGTGATATGATATGGCCATCATCATCTTGTGCTTGTGATCTCCATCTCCGAAGCACCGTCATGATCACCATCGTCACCGGCAAGACACCTTGATCTCCATCGTAGCATCGTTGTCGTCTCGCCAACTTATGCTTCTACGACTATCGCTACCGCTTAGTGATAAAGTAAAACATTATAGGGTGATTGCATTGCATACAATAAAGCGACAACCATATGGCTCCTGCCAGTTGCCGATAAGTCGGTTACAAAACATGATCATCTCATACAATAAAATTTAGCATCATGCCTTGACCATATCACATCACAACATGCCCTGCAAAAACAAGTTAGACGTCCTCTACTTTGTTGTTGCAAGTTTTACGTGGCTGCTACGGGCTTAGCAAGAACCGTTCTTACCTACGCATCAAAACCACAACAATAGTTCGTCAAGTTAGTGTTGTTTTAACCTTCTCAAGGACCGGGCGTAGTCACACTCGGTTCACCTAAAGTTGGAGAAACTGACACCCGCCAGCCACCTGTGTGCAAAGCACATCGATAAAACTAGTCTCGCGTAAGCGTACGCATAATGTCGGTCTGGGCCGCTTCATCCAACAATACCGCCGAACCAAAGTATGACATGCTGGTAAGCAGTATGACTTGTATCGCCCACAACTCACTTGTGTTCTACTCGTGCATATAACATCTACGCATAAAACCTGGCTTGGATGCCACTGTTGGGAAACGTAGTAATTTCAAAAAAAAATCCTACGCACACGCAAGATCAAGGTGATGCATAGCAACGAGAGGGGAGAGTGTGTCCACGTACCCTCGTAGACCGAAAGAGGAAGCGTTAGCACAACACGGTTGATGTAGTCATACGTCTTCACGATCCGACTGATCAAGTACCGAACGCACGACACCTCCGAGTTCATCACACGTTCAGCTCGATGACGTCCCTCGAACTCCGATCCAGCCGAGCTTTGAGGTAGAGTTCCGTCAGCATGACAGCGTGGTGACGATGATGATGTTCTACCGACGCAGGGCTTTGCCTAAGCACCACTATGATATTATCGAGGTGGATTATGGTGGAGGGGGCCACCGCAAAACGGCTAATAGATCTCAAGGATCAATTGTTGTGTCTAGAGGTGCCCCCCTGCCCCCGTATATAAAGGAGCAAGGGGGAGGGGGCGGCCGGCCAGGAGGGGCGCGCCAGGGAGGAGTCCTACTCCCACCGGGAGTAGGACTCCCTCCTTTCCTTGTCCGAGTAGGAGAGGGGAAGGAAGGGGAGAGAGGAGAGGAAGGAAAGGGGGGCGCCGCCCCCCTCCTTGTCCTACTCGGACTAGAGGGGAAGGGGGCGCGCGGCCTGCCCTAGCCGCCCCTCCTCTTCTCCACTTTGGGCCCATGTGGTCCATTAACCCCCCGGGGGGTTCCGGTAACCCCCCAGTACTCCGGTATTTATCCGATAACCCCCGGAACCATTTCGGTGTCTGAATATAGTCGTCCAATATATCAATATTCATGTCTCGACCATTTTGAGACTCCTCGTCATGTCCGTGATCACATCCGGGACTCCGAACTATCTTCGGTACATCAAAACACATAAACTCATCATATAACCGTCATCTAACTTTAAGCGTGCGGACCCTACGGGTTTGAGAACTATGTAGACATGACCGATACACCTCTCCGGTCAATAACCAATAGCGGAACCTGGATGCTCATATTGGCTCTCACATATTCTACAAAGATCTTTATCGGTCAAACTGCATAACAACATACGTTGTTCCCTTTGTCATCGATATGTTACTTGCCCGAGATTCGATCGTCGGTATCTCAATACCTAGTTTAATCTCATTATCGGCAAGTCTCTTTACTCGTTCCATAATACATCATCCCGCAACTAACTTATTAGTTACAATGCTTGCAAGGCTTGTAGTGATGTGCATTACTGAGTGGGCCCAGAGATACCTCTCCGACAATCGGAGTGACAAATCCTAATCTCGAAATACGCCAACCCAACAAGTACCTTTGGAGACACCTGTAGAGCACCTTTATAATCACCCAGTTACGTTGTGACGTTTGCTAGCACACAAAGTGTTCCTCCGGTAAACGGGAGTTGCATAATCTCATAGTAATAGGAACATGTATAAGTCATGAAGAAAGCAATAGCAGAATACTAAACAATCAAGTGCTAAGCTAACGGAATGGGTCAAGTCAATCACATCATTCTCCTAATGATGTGATCCCGTTTAATCAAATGACAACTTATGTCTATGGTTAGGAAACATAACCATCTTTGATCAACGAGCTAGTCAAGTAGAGGCATACTGGTGACACTCTGTTTGTCTATGTATTCACACATGTATCATGTTTCCGGTTAATACAATTCTAGCATGAATAGTAAACATTTATCATGATATAAGGAAATAAATAATAGCTTTATTATTGCCTCTAGGGCATATTTCCTTCAAGTACCATGAGATGGATGGCTCATTACATTCTGATCTCTGTACTCCTAGTTCCTAGAATGCCACCGTAACATCCTCTCTTGTTTCAGCATCATGAAACAACCTCCGCAATCTTGGTATAATTGGAAAATGTCTCAGAACATTATGAGGAATCCTCTTGACAGCATCGCCAACTTTCCATCTTGATGATTAGCATTTTGGGCATTCACTTAAGTTGGCATAATCCTTCCAAAACAGAACACAATTATTCTTACAAACATGGATCATATCATATCCAATTCCAACTGCATGAAGGAAATTCTTCATTTTACTGTAGGTGTGTTGCAGCTCAGACGCATCTGGGAAAGATTTGCGAAAAGCAGCCAACATCGCATCGAATGATTTGTTGGTCATCCGCTCAGATGTCTTCACCTGAAGAAAGGTGACCATAGCCGAGAATACTGACAACTTATTTCCTGGGGTGACAGCCACATTGCATTGTTCCAACATGCGGGCCATCGTTTTTCTTCTGCAGGTGAAAGTTCACGGAATGCACGAGCATTGCGTAGCATTGTTTCAATGTTGGTCAAACTCACTGGCTCTGCCACCACCACCTCCTCCTCCTCTTCCACCTGAGCATCAAGCAGATCAAGATGGTGATCTGCTGCTTCCACGTAGTCAATGACATTGACGTTCATAGTTTCACCATGATGGACCTACCTAGTATATGTGACTGACATCCCATACAAGTGTAGATGATTTTGCACAGTTGACACGGGTCTTGTAACTGAATTCATACAACTGCTACATGGGTAGAGCACATCTGATTTTGGACCACCGTACTCAGCTCTGATAAAGTTCATGAAGTTTTCAACCCCCTCGACATATGCAGCGGAGAATCTTCGAGCAGAAGTTATCCAAGTCCTGTCCATCTGTTAGACATACAAATTAGTTCTTCTACTAGATATTACAGGAAAAACATATCTGCTTTTTATGAAGTCTAAAAAAATACCTAGGTCGATGTCTAAAGCTATGGCAAGATATTTGGACGAGCAGATCTAAGTAACAAAATATATGTAAAGCTAATTCAGCAAACAGATTTGAGTGCTAAATTATGCAGGCTGTTTCAGCAGTCAATGAGGCCGAGCACAGAGCCATCGAACTATCGAAGGCCATCGCAGCAACAAAGATCGAGTATAAATGGTGTAGAGCTATTTCACCTAACAGATTGGCTACTAGACCATGGCAATCTACGTCACAATAAATATATGGCAGGATATTTTAGCAACTAATTGGCCTTGGCATGCCATCTCAGCTAAGCAGATTGAGTGTAGAACAGGGCAAGGAAGCTTCTTAAGCAGATCATATTGACTGTAAACTACTTCGGCAAATAGTGAGATTAACAACATCTATTAGCTAATATTCAGCGCTACACCGACATGCACGGGGCCTCAGTCTAGAATGCGCGTACCGTGGGAGAAGCTGACCGCCGTGCGTCTCCACACGAATGTCGCCAGCGGTGGCGGCGCTGACCGCCGTGCCCCTCCACAAGAACGTCGCCAGCGGTGGCGGCGCGGCTAGAGGACAGTAGTCTACGAGAGCGTACTGTGGGAGCGAGAGGATCGTCGTGCATCCCCTCAACGAACCGTGCCGCCGACGTATCGGCGCGGCGGGGAGGGCGGCTTTGGCAGAGCGAATGGAGTGGAGGGGGGTTGGGGGAATATTATTGGCTAATTGGCCGAAGGGCGGTT